>NC_056737.1:1937645827-1937945827 GCF_019279795.1 Protopterus annectens | reverse complement strand
TGTATCCCAGTGCTTGTAGCAAGTAAATGACCCTTTGTAAATCTGTTGTCAGCTTGCTTTTGTTGTCACCCTGTAGCAGACAGTCGTCCAGGTATGGATAAATTTGGATTCCCTGTAGTCTGCAGTGAGCGATTACTGATGCCAGGCATTTTGTGAATACTCTGGGCACAGTAGATAAGCCAAAGGGCAATGCTGAGAATTGATAGTGCTCTGATCCTGCAAGAAATCTGAGGTATCTTCTGCAAATTGGTCGTATGGGGACGTGCAGGTATGCCTCCTTGAGATCTAGAGTTACCAGCCAGCACTCCTTGCCCAGCATGGGAAGAAGTTGCTGGAGGGTCAGCATTTTGAATTTTGGGACAATGATGAATGTATTTAAGATGGACAGGTCGAGAATAGGTCTCCAGCTTTTTTCCTTTCTTGGAACTAGGAATAGTCTGGAGTAGAATCCTTTGCCTTGTTCTGTTATTGGCACTTTTCCACAGCTCTCATCTTTGTTAGTTGCATTATCTGCTGTAGAGCTTCTGTTTTTGATTTGGAGGCAGGTTTGGCATTCCTCTTTGACTGGTAAAGTGTGGAAGTGGAACCGTATCCTTGGTCTATGGTTTGCAGAATCCACTTGTCTTTTGTGATATAGTGCCAGTTTTTGAAAATAAGGTTAATTTTCCGCCTAATGGTGCTGCTATTTGTTCCCTGGTACGCGGAGTTAGAATCAAGTCACTGTGCTGTAGTAGTGGCAGTGGCTGTGTCTGTGCCTCTGTTATTACCTTGCCACTGTCGCCTCTGTAGGCACCCCTCTGGATTGATTTCTGCCTCTGGGACGCCTATTCCTGCCCCTTTGGGATCTTGTGGAGTCAGGAAAGGACCAATTTTGGCAGGCCAGTTCCTGCTAAACCTTGGGGTTGAACCTGCAAGAAATCTTTAACTGTTTGTACAGATTTTGCCTTTTCTTCCATTTTCTTCATTACCTGCTGGGCAGGTGTACCAAACAAACTGGCCTTATCCATAGGTGCATCTAATAACTTAGCTTTAACATGATCCGGTAAGACCTGTTCCTTCAGCCATGCATGTCTTCTTATCACTGTGCCAGTCATGGCTGATCTAAATGAAGCCTCCAGTGCATCATAGCCACATTTTAAGGAATGGTTACTAACCTGTTGTATGTTATTTACCATTTCTAATATATATTTCTTATCTATAGAGTCATCAGAGGATAGCTTTTAGTTAACTGATCAAGCATAAACTCTTGGTATTGTATCATGTGAAACTGACAATTTAAAGCTCTAGCTGAGACAGTAGCAGAGTTGTAAACCTTTTGCCCCATCTGTCTAAAGACCTGGCTTCCCTTTGAGAAGGAATAGGGTTTTTTGCTGTGGTCGAGGCTGCTGCCTTAGGCCCCTGGGATATGGTTTCGGGGTCTGCAAGTGGGGCCTTGTATAAGTGGTGATGAGTGTCTGGAACCCTGTAAAATCTGTCTGGTTTGACAGGGGCTGGAGGTAAGGAATCTGGTGCAGTGCAGACATCATTAAATGCATCATCCACAACAGAGAGGACAGGAGGTATAGCTAAAGACCTGTGTTGTGGTAGGTGCAGAAAAGTCCTAAGTCTTTTTCTGGAATCTGAGAAATCCTGTTCCTGCCATTGGAATTGTTCTCGCATGGCATGTAAGGTTTCCCCAAAGGAGAATTCTTCTGGTGGAGAAGCAGCTGGAATGGATTCTTCAGCATCTGAGTCTTCATAATTGGAGAAATGAGCCTCCTGCTGGTCTGTAATATCAGAGTCCTCCGCGGAATCATCAGAGGACACAGGCTCGGGGGGCTCTGCTCTAGGTCTCTTTTCTGGGGGCTGAGAGGCCCTGTCTGGGTGAGATTGAGATCCCCTAATTAAGGATATTAAATCCTCTGCCAGAGTAAGCATTTGTGAACTAGAAGTGGGCCTAGTAGAGGGGGGCTTAACAGGCACTGTTTTAGTAGATTTGGCTGCTTTAGCCCTGGCAAAGGCCTTAATAGACATGGCTGCAGGAGGCCTAGCAGCACCACGTGCTGGGGTAGAGACATCCAAAGGGATGGTGTCTGATAAGTCACTAGTAACCACTGGAGGTAAGATTTCTGAGGCCGTTTCAAGTAAGGTAGCAGGAGCCTCAGTAGTAGTCATTGATTCAGCTGTGCTTTGATCAGTTTTCTCGGTTTCGCCGAAACAGAGACACTCGCGTTTGCTTAACCATGGTTTCGCCGAAACCGCGGACCGCGAGTGTCGGTCTTTTCTTTGCGTTTTTTAACAATCTGGGAAGTCGGAGGATCCGACGGCATAATGTACGCAAAATCTGAGCCGAAAAACTGTTCAGCAAACTCCGACCGACGCCTAAGCGCTCGCCGGTTGAATGAGGTACAGGCTGAACAGGCTGCTACGTCGTGGTCTGGGCCTAAACAAGGCAAACAGTAAGAGTGGAAATCTTTATGAGGTATTTGTTTCCCACAAGTTAAACAGTTATTGACTTTTTCTGACATCGGCTGAGGCAAGAAAGAGTCCCCAATGGGCTACTTAGCTTTAGAAGTCTTCAAGTAGTATTCGAAGTAGTAATCTCTGGATCTGACCGACCGGCACTTGCGAACAGCTTCTGCTTGGCCACGTGGCAAGAAAGACTGAGGAAAATGGCGTCGGCTGATGCCTTTATACCCGAAGACCAACAGAGATGACGTCGGGTGAAGTGCGACATCAGCCGAAGCCGGACCCGGACTTTGGAATCCGGCCGACCGAAGGGCTGCCTGACGACAGGACAACCCAGTTGTTATGACTGCAGATGCATCCATGAAGGACATCTTTACTTTAACATGGTCAGGCAAAGACTGATCTGTTAACCAAGCATGTCTACGTATCACAGCCCCACCAGTCATAGCTGCCCTACATGAAGCTTCCAGTGCATCATAACCACACTGAAGAAAATGGTTATTAACCTGCTGAGTGTTATGTATATGATCCTGCAATGCCTTTTTATCAATAGGCTCAGGAGAGGCTAACTTTTTCTGTAAATCATCCAGGAGAAAATCCTGGTACTGAAACATGTGAAAAAGGCAATTTAGTGACCTCATGGCCAGGGTAGTAGAAGTATATACTTTTTTACCCCATTTCTTTAGGGACCTTGCTTCCCTGTCTGCTGGCAGTGGGTTTTTGGCAGAGGAGGTAGCCACTCCCTTGGGGCCCTGTGAAATAGTGTCTAGATCCACAGAGTGGGCCTTAAAAAGGTGCTTGTGGGTGTCTGGGACCCTATAATATCTGTCCGGCTTGACAGGAGCCGGAGGAAGAGAATCAGGGTTAGCACTGGAGTCAGAGAAAACATCATCCAAAACATCCATAACAGGTGGAATAGCTAAAGGCCTGTGCTGGGGAAGCTTGAGGAAGGTACGAAGCCTTTTCCTGGAGTCAGAGAATTCCTGACCCTGCCATTGAAAATGTTCCCTCATGGAATGCAGGACTTCATCAAATGAGAAATCCTCTGGAGGGGAGGCAGACGGAATTGATTCCTCAACATCAGAGTCCTCGTAGGCCTGGAAGGATTCTTCTTGGGTATCAGAATGTTCAGAATCCCCAGAGGCTTCATCCGAAGAGAGGTCGTCCGCCTGCTCAGTTCTGGGCCTTTTCTCTACAGGTGGCTGAGAACCCCTCTCCGGATGAGGCTGAGACCCCCTGATAAGGGAAATAAGATCAGCAGCCAGAGACATGATTTGCTTATCAGAAGAAGGGGCCTGGGCAGTAGGTCTAGGATGGGCCTTGGCCTGACTGGCGGCCTTAGCACATGCAAAGGCCTTGATGGACATGGATACAGGAGGCCTAGCAGCCCAACGTGCAGGCGTAACCTTGTCCACAGAAATGGTGTCGGGTAGATCCAGAACTTCGGTTTCCGGAGGAAAATCAACAACCGGCACCGGAGAGATCTCCGAGACCGAAGGTCATGTTAACGCTGTGTCGTCGGCCTGGAGCTCTAGATTTACCACTTCCGAAGGAACCGGAGCACTAGCAGGGGGTTTGGGAGTAGCATCGGTAGTGGACGCGGGCCGAGGATGTCGGTCCCGGTCCTTGCGTCTTTTAGCAGATTGGGTAGTCGGTTGATCCGACGGCATGATATACGCAAAAGATTCACCGAAAAAGTCCTCGGCGAATTCTGCCCGGCGCCTGAGAGTGCGCTTATTAAAGCAGGCACAGGCAGCACAGGCCGAGACGTCGTGGTCTGGGCCCAGGCAAGGAAGGCAGAGAGAATGGAAGTCCTTATGAGGTATTTGTTTACCACAAGACAAACAATTATTAACTTTCTCAATTTGTTCTGACATCGGCTGAGGCAAGAATAAATGTTCCCCAACGGGGTACTTAGCTTTTAGATGACTTCGGTACTGAAAACACAGGAGCTGACCGACCGGCACTTGCGAACTGCTTCTGCTTCGGGCACCGCGCGGCAAGAAAGACTGAAGAAGATGGCGTCAGCCGATGCCTTAATACTCCAGCCATGGTGACGTCGGAGAGGAGGCGACACCAGCCGACGCCGGACCCAGACTTTGGAATTCGGCCGACCGAGGGCTGCCTGAGGCAGGACAACCCATATGTTATGACTGCAGTTGCATTCTTGAAGGACATCATACAATTCTTTTTTCTTCTTACCTGGAGGCTGAGCCCATTTCTCACCCTAACCTGTGGCATTGCAGGTGGTTGCTGGGTGGACACTGCAAAACAAATTGTGCACAGCTGCCATTGTTGCTATATTCCCTCGAAAACAGTTAAAAAAAATATGGTGATGCATGGTGATGTCAGCTGCAGATTTAAAGTTGCAATGCAAAAAAAATAAATAAATAAAATAAATTTTTAAAAAAATCAGGAATTAAAGGGGCCACTCAGGAATTCGTGGCACCCCATTATTTTGTCCTCAAAACCAGTAAAAACCGAGGAATTTGATACAGTTGAGAGGTGTGGTCAGTATACATTAGACAAATGTTACATTGCCTCAGAATGCCCATGTCCATCAGGCTGGCCAGAGAGATGATGGGAAACTGCCTGTCCATGACAGCAAGCTCTTACTGAAAATTTTACTAGGGAAGGAATGGGTTAATTTGACAGGACTGTGCTGATAGTAACGAGAATACAACAGGGACCTATACTTTGTGTAGGCTAAGGTTGGATCAATAAGGCAACACTGCTCAGTGTGCAACTGAGCTGCTCCTACAGCAGCAGAAAGCTTGGAAGGGTTTCACTGACTGCTGCGGTTTAGGGAAAAGCTGAGCTTCTAGGCTGTTGCTTCTACACAGGGCACTGCCAACTGCCACTGTGTGAAGAGCGGCACAGTACAAACTCAAGGCTTAAATATCAGCAAAGAAAAAAAGTTTTAAGCTAACTAACAATCAGGAAAGCACCAGCAATCCCCAACTCAGACCGGTTAGATCAGCACACTTCTGCCACAAGGGTGCAGAAAAATAAGTTCTTAATGTAAAACATCTGGTTTGGAGCCCAGGTGTAACAAGACAAACTGCCTACAGATACAATGTAAAACCACTGCAATTTACTACTTAAAGCAGCAGCTAACAGTACAGAATTTTTTGAAACTGTTAAAGTACAGTCACAGTTTATAGAAGTGCAAAAAAATACTTGGGAGCCTTTTTGTGCATTTCCCAGCTCAGAGAGACAAGGTAAACACACCTAATGCCACTAGATGAATAATCCCAGTCCTCAATGTAAAATAACAGTAACGGTGTGTTCAGAGTGAAATGCAACCAAAGCCAAATTTGAGGTAGACAAAGCTGCCCACACACAAGACCATCCTTCAGCTATGTCCACAACCTCAAAAGTAGTTCAGCGTATTGTTTACTAACTGTAAATGGAGCCACGTATATCAGGGCAGAAAATATAGCATACCTTCTGACCAACAAATCTAGCTCTAATTTTAATACCTCTCCCTCCCATACACCACTCAGGAAATTCCCTCCACCATAACTCCCCTAACTATCACTACAGAACCGGTCTTCAATGCACTCTTCAAGGCCAACAATACAGCACTGGTGGGCCCCGATATTATCCCTGGATGCCTCTAACAGCATGAAACATAACCTATAAGGACTAACAGAATAACTATTTAACCACAACCTTAAAGCAGGCTTCATGCCATGAGGGACTGTTAACAGTCATCTATCAGCACAAGGGCGGGCCATCTATGGACCCAAATAACTATAAAACATACTTCTAAATAGTCTCATATGCAAAGCTATGAAAAGAATTATCTATGAAATGATAAGCAATGATATACAAAACCTTCAGACACCAGATCCAATCCTGTTTGGTTCTGTCAAGTGCAAGTCATGCCTACTCAATCTGGTAGAATTTGAGAATTCACCAAAGCAATGGATGAGGACAATACAGTGCGTATATCTACCTACCTACCCTAACCTGGCCAAAGCATCTGACATAATATACCACTTGGGCATTGTAGATAATCTCACAAAATTAGCTTTAAGTCCCTAAGACATCCACTGGACAGCCTGCCTACTAATAGGACCCAAGAAGTTAGGATAGGCGTGTCTACCTCCACAGAGGCTAGTCACTAACAGTCTCTCTCTAGGCTCAGTGCTAGGGTAGCTCCTTTCTGACATCGACTTCTCTGAAGTTAAGGCCAATGTCAATGGCTTCTGGTGAGCAAGTATGCCATAGTCCGCAAACAAGGCACAGTCACACAATCGCCCAATGAGAGACACATCATCCAAGAAGGCCTGACATGGACTAAAAACTAGTACGAGAGACATGATCAAACTCAACAACAAGAAATGCAGAACAGTATTCTTTGGTAAGACAGTTAACACTAGAAACTACTGCACTGATAATACACCCGCCCAATGTAGACAGTAACCTGGCCTTTGACAATCATGTGTCGAGGACTATAGGGAAATCATTCTATATTGCACAACATATATTAGCAAGGATATGGTATTCTAGGTCTATGTATGTCATTGTTTTGCTGTACTCAGCCATTATTAGACCAATCACTGAGTACAACAACTCCTTTGCTAAGTACCTGATCAGGCATATGCAATAAAAGGATCACTTGCAGAGGTTCCTCACAAAAACAATACCTGGCATAAAGAGCAAACTTCATGTATACCAGCTCAAAATCCCATTTACCTGTAACTGATCAATCTACAGACTGCTAAGAGGCAATCTATGCCTAGCTTACAAAGAATCCTCTGACTCTGCTGTGATGGACCTGTCTCACATTCACAAAACAATCTAGGGACCTAAATCTCATCTGCAACGTAAGTATACATGGTGGGGGGGAGGTAGGTATGTGTCTCAAAGACTAGCCCTTCTTTGGAACAGGATTCCCATCCATGTGAAGCATAGTTCTGCCCTAACCCAATAAAAGCATAACTTGAACCAGTGGATGGGGAATCAAAAAATTACCCCTAGTCTGGCTCCTATGACTTTAGTAGATAGAGCCAGTCTATTAAAAGCTCAATCACCCATTCCTAAGCTTATATATACCCCTTAAAAAACTCCAGGGTATCAAAACTTGCCAGATACATTTGGGAAGCATGGCTAGGTTTAAAAAGGCCCCCTGGGGTCATTACTTAATAATCACCTACGAGGAGGAAACTCCACAAAAGGAAATAGGGACACCCACTGCCATCTGTACACTTGATGGGTAACACTTAGAAACCACTGGCTTTGGGATTTCCTGTTTTCCAAAAAGAGAAATGGGGAGCCAGCTGTTGGGGAGGACTTAAAGGACTGTCAGGGTGATATTACATTTTGTAGACAGTCATATGGACTTGCTGGGACTGTCCTTGTTTCTGGGCGCCTCACATTTCTTTCAAGTGCTTCCTTACCATTGTTTTGGAATGTCTGCTTGCCTGAAGTTTGCTTATTTTGCTTTTTATAAAAAGGATCCTGAATCAGGGATGAAACCGAACACATTTGGAGAAGGAAAGCTAAAAAATCTGAGTCACCCCTTGAATTAGATTTTGTCATCACATTTTCAGTACCTCAGTAGCAAATGGTCCAAATACAACCTTCACATCACGGGAAGAAATCAAAATTTCAACATCAACAGGCAAATTCTAAGGAAATAACCATGCAAACCTCGCATAACATGCAGAGAAAAGTACAGTTGTGTACACTAACCATAAATGTAGATGTTTGAGTGTATTCAATGTTGCAGTCATTACACTTGGGTTATCCTGCTGGCAGGCTACCCTCAGTCAGCCTGAATTCCAAAGTCTAGGTCCTGCGTCGGTTGCTGTCACCTCTTCCCTGACGTCAGTGTGCCAGGGGTATAAAAGATGCAGCCGACACCATTTTCTTCAGTTTTTCTTGCCCCAGATGTCAGGTGCCCCCCAAAGGGGTAGGCTAAAAATATGCCAATAAAACATGCATGCACCAAAATATATATATAATACTTTCATCTACAAGCAAATACACCACATAGGTTGTAAAGGTTACAGAAGAGCAGATAAGTTGCAGCAAAGATATGGGGGATGGTGGGTGGGTAACTTGGACTGCAACAGTGAATACACTCGAACATCTACATTTATGTTAAGTGTACACAACTGTACTATGTTGTTCGTGTTTCACTGCTGCAGCCATTACACTTGGTTGAATCCCAAAGCTAAGGTTGGGAGGCTGGAGCTAAATAGCATTAGGAGCGGCTATGAGGCCCTACAGAACTGCAGTGGCAAAGCCTGCCCTGGATTTAGAGTAGAGTGGTAAATGATAGTGCTTTGTAAAGGTGTGCACTGAACTCCAGGTAGCAGCCTCTAAAATGTCTTTGGTTGGTACTCCCCTGAGGAAGGCTGCTGAAGTGGCTACTGCTCTGGCTGAATGTGGCCTATTGCCCTTAGGCACTGGTTTGCCATGTTGTGAATAGCAGAAATTAATGCAGTGGCCTATCCACTTTGAAATAGTCTGCTTTGAGATAACCTTTCCTTGAGATCCTGCAGCATATGCCACTAGTAGTTGCACTTTCTGAAAGCTTTGGTTCTGTTCAAGTAGAAGCGTAGCTGTCTGCATATGTCCAAAGATTGCAGAATTCTCTCCCCCTTATTCTGTGGGTTTGGATAAAAAGTAGGCAGATGAATAGTTTGGTTAAGGGCCACACTGGACACTACCTTAGGCATAAAAGTCGGGTTTGTCGTCAGAGAAACCCTGTCTGGATAAAAAATGATAAAAGGTTCCACAGCCATGAGTGCCTGTAGCTCTGAGACTCGTCTTGCAGAGGTTATTGCTAGGAGCAGAGCTGTTTTCCAAGATAAAAACTTTACATCAGCTGTAGCGGCTGGCTCAAAAGCAGGCAGGGTGAGTTTTTCCAAAACATAATTGAGTTCCCATGCAGGTATTGGTGATCTCCTTGGAGGCCTTTAGTTTTTGGCTCCTCTGAGGTACTGCCTTAACAAGGGATGAGAAAAGATTGGTGGCACTGTATTGTAATGAGCCGAAATGGCAGAGGCATGAATTTTAATTGATGAAAAGGATAGGCCTTTGTCCAGCATCTCAGTTAAGTATTGCAAAATCTGAGGAATATTTGGTACAGCTGTGTCAATTCCTTGTGCCTGGTTCCAAGCACAGAATCTCTTCCATTTTCCAGCGTAAGATTTTCTGGTACTAGGCCTTCTGGCCTCCAAAATGACATCCATTACAGCTTTAGCAACAGGCGCGTTTTGTATCACTACATTATTCGCCATGCTGCCAGATTTAAAGTCTTTAACTGGCTGTGCAGGATCTGATTGTTTTGTTGGGATAGTAGATGAGGTATTTGAGGCAAGGTCCAAGCGGGACATTGAGACAAGTTCCTTAGGATTGGGTACCAGTGCTGGCGGGGCCAGTCTGGGGTAATCAGTATCATCTTTGGCTTCTCTTGTCTGACCTTTAGGAGTACCTTGGGGAGGAGAGGCAGTGGAGGAAAGGCATATACTGCTAAGCTTTTCCAGCTGAAAGAGAGGGCGTCCACTTTCCATGCTTGTCGGTGATAAGTCCTTGTGCAGAATCTTTTTAGTTGGTAGTTATGAGGAGAGGCAAATAGATCTATATCCAGGCATCTCCATTTCCTTGTTATCATGCTGAAGACTTGTGGATCCAATTTCCACTTGTGGGGATCCATGACGTTTCTGCTTAGTTCGTCTGCCAGAGTATTTATCTTTCCTGGCAGGAATTGTGCCTGCAGATGTACTTGGTAAGTCAATGCTGTGTCCCACAGAGTCATGGCTAGTCTGCAAAGGGGGTAAGAATGAGTGTCTCCCTGCCTGTTTATATACCACATGACCGTGGTGTCTGTCAATCAGTAGTTGTCCCGGATGAAGTTGGTCCTTGAAGGCTGTCAGGGCATTCTGAACAGCTAGCATCTCTTTTTGACCGATATGTAGATGCATTTGGTTTGCGGACCATGTGCTTTGAATACATCTTCCTGCCATGTGGGCCCCCCCAGGCATAATCTGATGCATCCGTTGTTAATGTCTGCCTGGCTGGGGGTAAAGTGAATGGATGTCCCTTGTTCTCGTGACAAGCCTTCGCCCATCAACGAAACTCCTGTTGCAGGCAGGGAATGAGGGTAATTATTGTTTCCAGGCAATGTTGAGTCCAAACACTTTTTAGGTACCATTGAAGTTTCCTCATATGCAGTCTCACATATGGAATTAGTAGAATGCAGAATGCCACGAAGCCCAAAGCCTGCAGAATTTTTCTTGCAGGTAACTGGGCCTTTGTTGCCAACAGGCTGAAATAGGTAGTCAGATGCCTTTGTCTGTCTGGCGTGAGATAAGCCATCTGGGCAGTTGTATTTAAGCTTGCACCCAGGAATATTATCTCGAGAGGGTACTAGTTTTGATTTCTTTTCGTTGACTGTGTACCCTAGGCCTGTTAGAAATCTCTTTACAAACGCCAGGTACTGTAGTAGAATGTCCTTTTTCTCTGCTTGAATGAGGTAGTCATCCAAGTAAGGATATATTTGTATTCCTCTGTCTGCAGAATGCAATTACTGGTGCCAGGCACTTTGTGAAGACCCTAGGAGCAGTTGATAAGCCAAAGGGCAGTGCACAGAATTGGTAGTGCATTGAGCCAGCCTTGAATCTGAGGTATCTTCTGCATGTTTGTCTGATTGGGACATGCAGGTATGCCTCTTTTAGGTCTAAAGTCACAAGCCAAGCAGCATCGCAGAAGTTGCTCTAGAGTCAACATTTTGAATTTTGGTATATCCAGAAATGTGTTTAGAATAGATAGGTCCAGTATTGGTCTCCAGGTCTTGCCCTTTCTTGGTACCAAGAACAGTCTTGAATAAAATCCTTGTCCCTGCTCTTGCTCTGGCACTTGTTGAATGGCCCTCATGTCCATGAGGGATGAGACTTGCTTTTGTGCCTCTGCCCATTGATGTTTTGGCAGGTCTGGCCAACCGTTTGTCCTTGGCAGGGTATTGAAGTGAAACTTGTAGCCTTGTGACACTATGTCTAGGACCCATTTGTCCTGGGTTATTATGTGCCAGTTTTGAGAAAAAAATGCTAGTTTTCCCCCTAAAGGTGCTGCCAGAAGATAAGTGCTTGGTGCAGGCAGGGGGAAGTCACTGGGACTGTTTCCTGTATGGTTGTGATTTGTCTTCTCCACTTTTGGAGGTAGAAGCACCCCATTGTTTAGACCTGTACAAACCTTGGGGCTGGGATCTGCTTCTTGGGCGTCTGTATCTGCCCCTTTGTGGTCTGTCTGACACTGGAAAGGACCAATTCTTTGTACGCCAGTGTCTGCTAAATCTTGGAGGCTGAACCTGTAAGAAATACTTCACAGTTTGCATAGATTTAGCTTTGTCTTCTTCTGCTTTAACACCAAACAAAATATCATGCTGTAAAGGGGCATCTAATAATTTTTGCTTTGACATGATCAGGCAGACTTTGTTCCTTTAACCAAGCATGCCTCCTGATGACAGAACCCATAACAGCGGCTCTGCAGGAGGCCTCCAAAGAATCAAAACCACATTGCAAAGTATGCTTTCCAACTTTTCAGCTGCATGCAATAAATCCTGCATTTCTTTGTTTTCTGCACATTCAGAATTTGTCATCATTTTCTGTTTAAGCAGTGACATAATATATTGCTGATATTTGAGCATATGAAACTGACAAATTAAAGCTCTTATAGCCAAGGTAGTGGAAGTGTAAATCTTTTTTCCCCATCTGTCCAATGCCCTAGAATCCATGTCAGAGGGGGTAGGGTTTTTTGCAGCGGAAGCCTTGACCCCTTTGGGACCCTGAGAGATGGTTTCTGGGTCAGCAGCAGGGTTTTTGAAAAGGAATTTATGAGAGACAGGGACCCTGTAGTATCTGTCCGGCTTAACAGGAGCTGGAGGTAAGGAGTCAGGGGTCAGACTGGACTCTGAAAATACATCATCAACAATGTCCAACACAGGTGGAATAGCTAGGGTCCTGCGTTATGGTAGCAAAAGGAAGTCTCCGAGAGCCTCTTCTTAGATTCTGAAAAATCTTGGCTCTCCCAGTGGAAATGCTCCCTTATGGTATGCAAGGTTTCCCCAAAAGAGTAATCCTCAGGAGGAGAGGCTGAAGGGATAGATTCTTCAGCATCAGGATCCTCATAGGGAGGAAGAGAGAATTCCTGATCAGAAGAGAAATCAGATGAAATGGAAACCTGATCTGAAGATTCATATTCTGTCTCTTGCCTAGGCCTTTTGTCAGGAGGGGGATGGGAACCCCTGATCAAAGTAATTAAGTCTTCAGCCATTTTGAGCATCTGTATTTTGGGCATGGAGGCCTGTCCATGAGGTTGTTGTACTTATTTCTTTGTCTTTAAGGGTGCTTTAGTCTTTGCCTTTGAAGCTGAAGTCGTTTTAATGTATAATTGAGTTGGTCTGAAAACACCCTCAGAAGCAGATGCCTGCTGAGCGGCTCCAGACCCATCTGAGGGAATTGTCTCCGAAGGTCCAATACCTTGAGCTTCCAGCGGCCTAGGCGACTCCACGTGGGAGTCGGTAGAGGCCTGTGGGTCTAAAGTAGCGGGCGTCAGGGGCTGCGAAAGCACCTCACTGAGAACCGGCGACTGGCTTAGAAGAAGCCTCGTTGTCGGTTTTCGACCTCGTTTGCCTGTTCTTTTCTTTTTCTTTGCGTTTCTTGTGAATTCCGGTAGTCGGATGGCTTTCCGACGACATGGTATAATTAAATCTTCTGCCAAAATAGTGTAATGCAAAATCGTACCGACGCTTAATAGTGCGTTGGTTAAATCTAGCACAAAACTGACAACTAGCAACGTCGTGGTCAGGGCCTAGGCAAGGAATACAGTAAGAATGAAAGTCCTTATGAGGTGTTTGCTTCCCACAAGAAATACAATTATTAACTTTTTCTGACATCGGTCTGGAGCAAGAAAAATGTTTCCCCAACGGGGTACTTAGCTTTTAATGAAGACTTCGGATCTGAAATTCGAACTCGAAAATCTCAGGAGTCGGCCGACCGGCACTTGCGAACTGCTTATGTTTCTGGCACCGCGCGGCAAAAAAGACGGAAGAAAATTGCGTCGACTGCATCTTTTATACCCCTGGCGCACTGACGTCAGGGAAAAGGCGACAGCAACCGTCGGACCTAGACTTTCTAATTCAGGCTGACTGAGGGGGCAGCCTGCCAGCAGGATAGCCCAAGTGTAATGACTGCAACAGTGAAACACGAAGAACATCTGCTGCTCTGGTAGAGGCATTAGCTGAGTCATAAGAACATTTCAAAGGATGTTTGGAAACTTGAGAAACAGAAGAGTGGAGAAGACTTGCTCTCAGATAAAGGAAACTGTAAATTATGTTCCTTATGTTTTTCAAAGAAAGGATGCAAAAACTTTAATATGTGAGCTTGACATACAAGAATTCTAGAAATAAGAATGCCAGAAGAATATACTCTTCCTTCTCAAACCTACCAAAAGCTTTCTCATCCTTGTCAGAAAGAGCGAGGGGGAAGTTGGAAACATTACCAATTAGTAAATGTTTCGTTGCAGAAGGGCTTGACAAAAAAAAATCACTACAGGGTCAGATCTGGGATTAGAAAACAAGTATTTGCAAGACAGAGAAACATTATAAAGCCCATCTGCCTTCTTAAAGGCTGGGGATGTCAGGCATGTTGCTCAGTTGCTGGCAAAGCTGGTAGAACAGAAGGTAGAGCAGCAGGCTGAGGAAATTCCAGCAGTAATAAGTCATCATTTTTTTTTCAAAGAAAATGGAATGTCATTTTCTTTTTACCGAAAACACTAACTTGTTCTAGAGATGGTTTTAAAAAAGAAAGTCTTAGGATAAAAAGTAAGAAATGCTTCCCAAGAAATAGAATCTGCATCCTGAGGAGAAATACCTGAATTTGCTCCCTATGATTTTATTCCCTATTCACGCTGGAAATCATCAGAAGCAGAATGATTTAGTGTTTGCTTATCAACAGGACAACAAATGAGAAGAGTTAAGAGCATTAATTAATCCGCGAGATAAGTACAATAAATCTTGCCCACCTTGGGTAATACAGGCAGGGGAAGACAAACGTTTTAATTTCTGCTGCTTTTCAGCACAAATATCCACTAAAACGGCCCCATTCTAGTCGGGGACATCATGCCAAAAAAAAAAAAACAAGCACGTTAGTCCAGCCAAGCAGAGAAGTATTCCCCATTCTTTCCTCCAATACTGTTAACGACAGTTCACCCATGCTCGAAGAGAACACTCCCAGCAGCTGCAGAAGACATTTCCAACCTCTGGTTCATGGTGGCTAAACAGAACACGCCAGAGGAAACCAAGGAAAAAGAGGAGTGGACTAAAGAAAGTACAGTTGTGTACACTTACCATAAATGTAGATGTTCGAGTGTACTCACTGTTGCAGTCATTACATTTGAGTAATCTGCTGGCAGGTTGCCCTCAGTCGGCCTGAATAACAAAGTCTTGGATCCTGCACCAGTTGCTGTCTCCTCTTCCATGACGTCAGGTCGTCAGGGGTATAAAACATGCAGCTGGCGCCATTTTATTCAGTTTTTCCTTGCCCCAGATGTCAGGTGCCCCGCAAATGGGGAGCAAAAAAAAAAAAAAATATATATATATATATATATATATATAAATAAGTATGTATGTATATATATATATATATATATATATATATATATATATATATATATATAAATAAATAAACAGAAATATATGAAAATGTACTTTTAGCAACATAAACTTTACTTTCATCTAAAAGCAAATACACCACAAAGGCTTTAGTATATAGTGAAGGAAAGAAAAGTTATAGAAAAGGGGGATGGCGGGTGGGTAACCTGACTGCAACAGTGAATACACTCGAACATCTACATTTATGGTAAGTGTACAAAAAGTACAGTTGTGTACCTACCATAAATGTAGATGTTCAAGTGTATTCACTGTTGCAGTCATTACTCTTGGGTAATCCTGCTGGCAGGCTACCCTCAGTCGGCCAGAATTTCAAAGTCTAGGTCCGGCGTCGGCTGCTGTCGCCTCTTCCCTGACGTCAGTGCGCCAGGGATATAAAAGATGCAGCCGATGCCATTTTCTTCAGTTTTTCTTGTCCCAGATGTCAGGTGCCCCCAAATTGGTAGGCTGAAAAATATCCCAATAAAAATGCATGCACAAAAATAACATTTCCTTCATCTACAAGCAAATACACCAAATAGGTTGTATAGGATAGAGAAGTGCAGTTAAGTCCCAGCAAAGAAAAAGGGGGATGGTGGGTGGGTAACCTGGACTGCAACAGTGAATACACTCGAACATCTACATTTATGGTAGGTACACAACTGTACTACGTTCGTGTTTCACTGTTGCAGTCATTACTCTTGGGTTGAATCCCAAATCTGAGGTAGGGTGGCTGGGCTAAACAGGATTAAGAGAGGCTATGAAGCCCTGCAGAACTGCAGTGGCAAAGCCTGCTCTGGACTTAGAGTAAAGAGGTAAGTGGTACTGCTTTGTGAAGGTGTGCACTGAACTCCAAGTTGCAGCCTCTAAGATATCTTTGGTTGCTACTCCTCTGAGGAAGGCTGCTGAAGTGGCTGCTGCTCTGGTGGAATGAGGCCTAATGTCCTTAGGCACTGATTTGCCATGTTGGAAATAGCAGAAATGGATGCAATGGCCTATCCATTTAGAAATAGTCTGTTTTGAGATGGCCTTTCCTTGTGAACCTGCAGCATATGACACTAAAAGTTGCTCAGTCTTTCTGAAAGCTTTAGTTCTGTCCAAGTAGAATCTTAACTGCATGTGTATGTCCAAAGAATGCAGACTTTTCTCACCCTTGTTCTGTGGATTAGGATAAAAGGTTGGCAAGTGAATGGTTTGGTTGAGGGCCACACTGGACACCACCTTAGGCATAAATGTAGGGTTCATCCTCCGAGAAACCCTGTCTGGATGAAAAATGATGAAAGGTTCCACAGCCATGAGTGCTTGTAACTCTGAGACTCGCCTTGCGGAGGTTATTGCTAGGAGCAGAGCTGTTTTCCAGGATAAGAATTTTATATCTGCTGTTGATGCTGGCTGAAAGGAGGCAGTGTGAGTTTTTCCAAAACATAATTGAGGTCCCAGGCCGGAATTGGTGCTCTCCTTGGACGCCCAAAGTTTTTGGCCCCCCTGAGGTACTGCCTTATTAAAGGATGAGAAAAGATAGGTGGTTCCGTATTGTAATGGGTTGAAATGGCAGAGGCATGAATCTTAATAGATGAGAAGGAAAGGCCTTTGTTTAACATCTCAGTTAGGTATTGCAAAATCTGAGGGATATTTGGTACACACGTGTCTATGCCTTGTTCCTGGTTCCAAGCAGGGAATCTCTTCCATTTTTCTGCATAAGATTTTCTGGTACTGGGCCTCCTGGCCTCCAAGATAACATCCATATCAGCTTTTGAAAGAGGAGTGTTCTGAATGGCTACATTATCCGCCATGCTGCCAGATTTAAGGTCCTGAGTTGGCTGTGCAGGATCTGATTGTTTTGTTGGGTCAGCAAGCGAGAAGTTTGAGACAATATCCATGCTGGACATTGAGACAAGCTCTTTAGGACTGGGTACCAGTGCTGGCGTGGCCAGTCTGGTGCAATTAGTATCACTTTTGGCTTCTCTTGTCTGACCTTTAGGAGTACCCTGGGAAGGAGAGGCAGTAGGGGAAAAGCATATACCGTTAGATTTTTCCAGCTGAATGATAGAGCGTCCACTTTCCATGCTTGCTTGTGATAAATCCTTGTGCAAAATCTCTGCAATTGGCAGTTGTGAGGGGAGGCAAATAGATCTATATCTGGGCATCCCCATTTCCTTATTATCATGCTGAAGACTTGTGGATCCAGTTTCCATTCGTGGGGATCCATGAGGTTTCTGCTTAGTCTGTCTGCCAGAGTATTTGTTTTTCCTGGCAGGAATTGTGCTTGCAGGTGAACTTGAAAAGCCAATGCTGTGTCCCATAAGGTCAATGCTTGTCTGCAGAGGGGGTAGGAATGTGCATCTCCCTGATTGTTTATGTACCACATGACCGTAGTGTTGTCTGTCTTCATCAGTTAGTGTCCTGGATGAAGCAGGTTCTTGAGAGCTGTCAGGGCATTTTGAACAGCTAGCATCTCTTTTTGATTGATGTGAAGATGCATCTGGTTTGCAGGCCTTCTGCCCTGAATACATTTTCCTTCCATATGGACCCCCCCAGGCATAATCTGATGCATCCGTTGTCAGTGTCGGTCTGGCGGTGGGTAAACTGAATG
The DNA here is from genome assembly GCF_019279795.1 of Protopterus annectens. NCBI lineage: Eukaryota > Metazoa > Chordata > Ceratodontiformes > Protopteridae > Protopterus > Protopterus annectens. Next base: position 1,937,928,122 of record NC_056737.1, on the reverse strand, counting down.
GCAGATCCTTGTTGTGGTGACAGGCTTCTGCCTACCATCGAAACTCCTGTTGCAGGCAGGGAATGAGTGCAATTACTGTCTCTAGGCTGTGGCAATGCTGAGTCCAAACACTTTTTAGGTACCACTGTAGCTTCCTCATATGCAGTCTGGCATATGGAATTAGTAGAATGCAAGATGCCATGAAACCCAAGGCCTGCAGGATTTTCCTTGCAGATAAGTGGGTTTTTGTTGCCAATTTCTTGAAGTAAGTAGTCAGATGCTTTTGTTTGCCTGGCGTGAGATAAGCCATCTGGGCAGCTGTATTTAAGCTTGCACCCAGGAATATTATCTCTTGAGAGGGCACTAGTTTTGATTTATTTTCGTTTACTGTGTACCCTAGGCCAATTAGTAATCCTTATACAAATGCCAGATGCTTCAGAAGAATGTCTTTGTTCTCTGCTTGAATTAGGCAGTCGTCCAAGTAGGGATATATTTGAATTCCTTCTTGTCTACAAAACGCAATTACTGGTGCCATGCATTTTGTGAAGACCCTCGGCACAGTAGATAAGCCAAAGGGCAGTGCAGAGAAATGGCAATGCATTGAGCCAGCTATGAATCTGAGGTATCTTCTGCAAGATTGCCTGATTGGGACATGCAGGTATGCCTCTTTTAGGTCCAAAGTTATGAGCCAAGCCTTCTTGCCCAGCATGGGCAGTAGCTGCTGTAGAGTCAACATCTTGAATTTTGGAACTTCCAGAAACGTATTTAAAATAGACAGGTCCAGTATTGGTCTCCAGGTTTTGTCCTTTCTGGGTACTAGGAAAAGTCTGGAGTAAAATCCTTGCCCCTGCTCTTGTTGTGGTACTTGCTGAATGGCCTTCATGTCCATGAGGGCTGTAATTTGTTTTTGTGCCTCTGCCCATTGATTGTGTGGCAGGTCTGGAATACCTTTTGACCTTGGTAGGGTGTGAAAATGGAACCTGTAGCCTTGGGACATTATGTTGTCTTGGGTAACCGTTTGCCAATTTGATGAAAAAAGTGCGAGTTTTTTCCCCCAAGGGGGCTGCCAAAAGAAAAGTGCTTGGATCTGGTAGAGGAAAGTCATTGGGACTGTTTCCTGTAAGGTTGTGATTTGTCTTCTCTGCTTTTGGAGGTAGGAGCACCCCATTGTTTAGGCCTGTATGAGCCTTGGGGCTGAGATCTGCCTCTGGGATGCCTGTATCTGCCTCTTTGCGGTCTGTCTGACACTGGAAAGGACCAATTCTTAGAGGGCCAGTTCCTGCTAAACCTGGGTGGCTGCACCTGTAAGAAATCCTTGACTGTCTGCATGGATTTTGCTTTATCCTCCATTTTTTTCAACACCTCTTCTACTTTAGTACCAAACAAAGTATCATGCTGTAATGGTGCATCTAATAATGTTGCTTTAACGTGATCAGGCAGATTCTGTTCCGTTAACCAAGCATGCCTTCTAATAACAGAACCTGTAACAGCGGCCCTGCAAGAGGCCTCCAGTGAATCATAGGTTCATAGGTAGGTACTAGGCTATCTGCCTGAAGGCATTTATAAGCCTAGCCAGAATGTGTTGGCTTCTGCCACCCCCTTAGATTAGTTCCCTGTGCCTTTGTCCAGCAGAGCCACTGAAGTGATCCCCGGGGTAAACTTTCTATTTCCCATCCACTTGTCAAGGTTTCTCTTGAAGAGCGTTAGCGAGGAGCTCTGCCTAATATAGATTGGAATCTTGTTCCAAAGCATGGGAAGTTTCTGGGACAGGAATCTATCCCTCCAGCACGTCCTATTTATTGTTGTGGTGAGATTTAGATCCCTAGAGCATGTGGCTCGAGGGGATATGTTTTTCTTTAGGTGGAGCATGTCCATCAATTCTGGGTTGGACATGTCCTTGTATGTCAGGCAGAAATCACCTCTGAGTAGGCAGTATGCAACAGATTACAGCTGGAGTTTCTTCAGTCGAGCTGCAGAGGGCATCTGTTTGAGGCCAGTGATCCTCTTGGTGAGGTATTTCTGCGGTCTTTCCAGCTGTTGCAGGTGTCTTGTAAGGTACATCCCAAATGGGGCGCTGTACTCCATGATGGGTCTGAAGAGTGATGAGTGGAGGGGCACAATGACCTCTTCTGATCTGGATGGGAACCCTTTTGTGATTAGGTGTGCCACATAGAAGGATTTTCTAACCGCCTTGGCAATGTGATTATCAAAGGAGAGATTACTATCTACTTGGGTTCCCAGATCCCTTATTATGTCTTCCGTATTTAGGGGATTACCACCTATGTGGTAGTTTGTGGGTACTTTGTTTTTTCCAAAGGGGATGACTATGCACGTTTTGGCATTTAGCTTGAGGCCATGATTTTAACATCAGGTATCTGTCTCAGTGAGACCCTTTTAGAGGATGTCTGTGTCAGCCGGAGAGCCAATTATAGCCCATAGTTTGCAGTCGTCTGTGAACTTGGTCATAACCACATTGCAAAGTATGCTTTCCCACTTGTTCAGCTGCATGCAATACATCCTGCAATTCCTTGTTCTCTGAACCTTCAGTATTTGTCAACAATTTCTGTTTAAGCAGTGACATTAAATATTGCTGATATTTAAGCATGTGAAACTGACAATTTAAAGCCCTTACAGCCAGGGTAGCAGAAGTGTAGACTTTTTCCCCCCATCTGTCTAGAGCCCTAGAATCCCCATCAGAGGGGACAGGGGTTTTTTGCAGTGGGACCCTGAGATATAGTTTCTGGGTCAGCAGCTGGGTTTTTATATAGGAATTTATGAGAATCCGGGACTCTGTAGTACCTGTCTGGCTTAGCAGGTGCAGGGGGTAGAGAGTCAGGGGACAGGCCAGACTGCGAAAATACATCATTTACAATATCCAGGACAGGTGGAATAGCAAGGGGTCTGTGCTGGGGAAGTAGCAGAAAGTCTCTGAGCCTTTTCTTAGATTCAGAATAATCTTGGCTCTCCCAGTGGAAATGTTCCCTCATGGTATGCAGGGTTTCCCCAAAAGAATAATCCTCAGGAGGAGAGGCTGAAGGAATGGATTCTTCAGCATTAGAATCCTCATAGGGAAGCATGGAGTAATCTTGTTCAGAAGAGGAATCAGAGGAAATAGAAACCTGATCAGAAGAATCATACTCTGTCTCTTGCCTAGGCCTCTTACCAGGAGGGGGATGGGATCCCCTGATCAAACTAATTAGGTCTTCGGCCATTTTGAGCATCTGTTTTTAGGCATGGAAGTCTGAGAAGGAGAATGCTGTACTTGTTTCTTTGTCTTTAGAGCTGCTTTAGTCTTTGAAGCTGAAGATGGCTTAATATATAGTTGTATAGGTCTGAAGACACCCTCAGAAGCAGATGCCTGCTCAGCGGCTCCGGACCCATCTGAGGGAATGATTTCCGAGTGTCCAGTACCTCGAGTTTCCAGAGGCCTAGTCGGATCACATGCGAGTCGGAAGCGGCCTGTGGCTCTGAGGTAGCAGGCGCCAGGGGCTGCAAAAGAGTCTCACTGAGAACCGGTGAACCGGCGACTGGCCTAGCAGAGGCTTTGTCGTCGGTTTTGGACCTCAGATGCCTATCCTTTTCCTTGTCCTTGCGTTTTTTTTGTAAACTCCAGTTGTCGGCTGGTCCGACGGCATTATATAATTAATTCTTTGGCCAAAGTAATGAAATGCAAAATCGAACCGACGCTTAATAGTGTGTTGGTTAAATCTAGCACAAAACTGACAACTAGCAACGTTGTGATCAGGGCCTAGGCAAGGAATACAGTAAGAGTGAAAATCCTTGTGAAGTATTTGCTTCCCACAAGAAATACAATTGTTAACTTTTTCTGACATCGGTCTGGAGCAAGAAAAAAGTTTCCCCAACGGGGTACTTAGCTTTAATGAAGACTTTGGTTCCGAAATTCGGATTTGAAAATCTCAGGAGTCGGCCGACCGGCACTTGCGAACTGCTTTTGCTTCGGGCACCGCACAGCAAGAAAGACTGGAGAAAATGGCATTGGCTGCATCTTTTATACCCCTGGTGCACTGACGTCAGGGAAGAGGCGACAGCAACTGACGCCGGACCTAGACTTTGGAATTCTGGCCGACTGAGGGTAGCCTGCCAGCAGGTTAACCCAAGAGTAACAACTGCAACAGTGAAACACGATGAACATCTGTACTACGTTCATCGTGTTTCTCTGTTGCAGTCATTACATTTGGGTAGAATCCCAAAGCTATGGATGGGAGGATGGAACTAAATAGCATTAGGAGTGGCTATAAGGCCCTGCAGAACTGCACTGGCAAAGTCTGCCTGGATTTGGAGAAGAGAGGCAAATGATAATGCTTTGTGAAGTTATGAACAGAGCTCCAAGTAGCAGCCTCTAGAATGTCTTTGGTTGGAACCCCTCTGAGAAAAGCTGCTGAGGTAGAGGCAGCCCTGGTGAAATGTGACCTGATCCCCTTGGGCACAGGTTTACCAAGGTGCAAGTAGCAGAAATGAATGCAGTGGCTTATCCACTTAGAAATAGTCTGCTTTGATATAGCCTTCCCCTCTAACCCTGCAGCAAATGCTACCAGCAGTTGCTCAGACTTCCTTAGAGATTTGGTCCTGTTTAAGTAGAATCTTAGTTGTCTGTGTACATCCAATGAATGCAGAATCTGCTAACCCTTGTTCTGCAGATTTGGGTAAAATGTTGGCAGGTGAATTGTCTGGTTAAGAGCCACACTGGACACCACCTTAGGCATAAAAGAAGGATTGGTCCTGAGGGATACCCTGTCCGGGTAAAATGTAATAAAAGGCTCCACAGCCATGAGAGCCTGTAGTTCTGAAACCCTTCTTGCTGAAATGACTGCCAAGAAGAACGCTGTTTTCCAAGATAGAAATTTTATATCCGCAGTAGCTGCTGGTTCAAAAGGAGGCAGGGTGAGTTTTTCCAGCACAAAGTTGAGGTCCAAAATATTTAGAAGCAAAAATATACCGACGCTTAATACTGCGTTGGTTAAATCTAGCACAAAACCGACAGCAAGGCATGTTATAATCTGGGCCTAGGCAAGGAATACAGTACAAATGAAAATCCTTATGAGGTATTTGCTTCCCACAAGTAATGCAATTATTAACTTTTACTGACATTGGTAAGGAGCAAGAAAAAGTTTCCCCAACGGGGTACTTAGCTTTAGTTTGAAGACTTCGGTTCTGAAACTAGAATGCAAAAATTTCAGGAGTCGGCCGACTGGCACTTGTGAACTGCTTCTGCTTAGGGCACCGTGCGGCAAGAAAGACTGAATAAAATGGCGTTGGCTGCATGTTTTATACCCCTGACGACCTGACGTCATGGAAGAGGAGACAGCAACCAACGCAGGACCCAAGACTTTGTTATTAAGGCTGACTGAGGGCAACCTGCCAGCAGATTACCCAAATGTAATGACTGCAACAGTGAAACATGAAGAACATCCTGAAATAGCCACTGCACAGTCACTCATTTGTGACTGAGGAAAAGAAGCAGCCTAATAACCTGCCAAACGCTGTTTAGCAATTTTTTTTTCTCTTGTGCACAGAGGAAGAATAACAAAGGAACCGGTAAGCTTTTCAGCAAAGAGGTCTGAAATGTGGTAAGAGATGACAGCAATCATCCCATACATATCAAAAAATTATTTACTTTAAAAATACAAAGTGATAAGCACAAATCATACTTTCCCCAACTCCTAAAAATACACACTTACTATTAATTACATTAACTAAAAGTTCTCAACCAGGAAAAAAAGAGGTCATTGTTCCCCTCTACTCATCACTCATTAGACCCATTATAGAGTACAATGCCCCTTTTGGTATGTACCTCACAAGACATCTACAACAACTAGAAAGGCCACAGAAATACCTCACAAAGAGGATTACCGGCCTCAAAGAGATGCCCTATACAGACCGTCTCAAAAAACTGCAGCTTTACTCCGTTGCATATCGCCTACTCAGAGGCGATCTCTGCCTAACACACAAAGCTATGTCAAACCCAGAGCTTTTAGACATGCTCCACTTAAAGAAATCTCAATCCCTACGAGCTACATGCTCTAGGGACCTAAACCTTGTCACCACAATAAACAGAACATGCCGGAGGGATAGATTCCTGTCCCAGAGACTTCCCATACTCTGGAATAAACTACCTATCTATATCAAACAAAGCTCCTCATTAGCACTGTTCAAGAAAAATCTTGATGATTGGATGGGAGATAGGAAATTCACCCCGGGGATCACTTCTGTGGCTCTGCTCGACAGGGGCACAGGAAAATAATTTTCTTGGGTGGCGAAAGCCAGGGTATCTTTGGCTAGGCTTATATAGGCCCTAGGGCCAATAGCCTAGTACCTACCTATGAACCTATAATGTAATCAAGTTTACAACAAAACCGCACCTTAAAACCATTTGTTTGACAGGAACATCTTGCTCCTACATTTGACCATTCTGATCTTTGGAAAAATAAACAGCCTCGGCCACAATTCGAAGAAATGTTCTTCGACTTATTGTTAAACAACCATATACATCAGAAACGTGATGTCTATGTGTGTGTGTGTGTGTGTGTGCATGTGCATGCGCATATATATATATATATATATATATATATATATATATATATACACATACACACACACACAAATAGTTTATTATCAAAATGTGGAATGGCACTTGTGTGAAATTGGAATGGTATAATGGGTCTTTTCCAGTTTCAGTAAAATCGTTCTGAAAATGTTCGAATGCACATTAGCGAATGGTAGTGTACATTCAGGAATGTGCATTCAACGTTCTGATAGTTCGCATTACAGTGGGCATCCAGAAACGTATTTATATATATATATATATATATATATATATATATATCCCTATCATATGATAGAAACCTAATTTGACTGAAACGCATTTGACTGAAATTTCAAAAGACTGAAAAGTCACTTGACTGAAACCCATAAGACTGAATTTCAACATACTAACTTGTAAACTGGACCGTATAAAACCAGACTGCAGATGCATCCTTGAAGGACATCCCCCCTAACTATATATGCTAACTCCAGGATTGCGATCCTGGAGTTAGTGTATATAGTTAGGGGAGTGTGGGGGGCGTAGCCTCCCACCTAGTCTGGTTTTACATAGTCCAGTTTACAATTTAGCATGTTGAAATTCAGTATCATGGGTTTCAATCTTATAGGTTTAAGTTAAGTGACTTTTCAGTCTTTTGAAACTTTCTGAAATTTCAGTCTTATGGTCTCAGTCAAATGAGTTTCAGTCAAATGAGGTTTCTATCATATGCTAGGGATCCATATATATATATATATATATATATATATATATATATACATACATATATGTTTGTGTGTGTTTGTATATGTATGTATATATATATATATATATATATATATATATATATATATATATATATATATATATATACACGCACATATATACACACACATATATACACACACACATATATTTATATATATGGTGTAAGAGTGAACGCCATAAACAAAACAAAAAAAACACTCTGTAGCCAATAATCCTGCGACCTCTTTTTAGAACAGTGTTTAATAAAAGGCACAAAGACACAAGACATAAAGCCACAATGAATATACTCCAAAAGTAGGTCTATACTCCAAAAAAGGTCAAGCGCTTTCGTCAAAAGACTTCATCAGAACAATTAAACCTAATACACCTACCCTTTTATACTGACATTAATCCATTAATTAAAACAAACAAGCTCTTAAAGTGAAAATCACGAAATTAAAAAAAAACACACTATCCTCTATTTGAATGTTGAACTGACTTCTAAGAGACATAACTCTATTGGTAATGTTAAAACTGCATAAGAAAATATATAATAAACTAGCATAAAAAATTAATAAATGAAAAATAAATGTTTAAAAGGTAAAAATTAATGGCAAACACTGAAAAAATTAAAGTTTAGATGCCAGACACCTTAATTCAGGCTTTATACTAATATGATCATTGATCCCTGGGGCTACAGTGGCATTCAACCTAAATTGCCATCTTGCTTCAGCTCTAAGCAGCTTATTAGTCCACTCACCTCCCCTGATGTCCTTGCTAACTACCTCCAGGATGCCAAAAAGAAAGGAATGGTCAGGATTCATAATTACATGTTTAAAAAGTGCATTATTTTCCTCTTTCCGTGTAATGCTGTACAAATGCTCGTAGATCCTCCTATTCAACTTTCTTTCAGTCTTCCCTACATAAAAATAACTACAAACTTGGCAAACAGCAAGGTAAACCAAACCCGTTGTTGTACAAGTACCTGCCCCAAATCTGACAACAATGTTATAGGGTCCCAGTTGGACTGAGGGGGTACCTATAAATTTACAGTATTCACAAGCCCCACATTTAGTGGTCCCTTTTGTGATACCTTTTTTAACTGAAACATGGTTTTCCAAAAGACTTTTTAAGTTTCTATTGACCCTATAAGTAAAAGAAGGTTCATTCCCTATAACGGTTAAGAGTTACTGGTTCCCTTTGAACATGTTCCAATTGTTTTTAATAATATTTTTGACTCCAAAAGAAGTTTCCCCATGGGTTAACACCATTGAATATGTATGATCCCTACCATGACTTTGGACTTGGTCAAAATTAGCCTCCATGGCACCAAGTAGTGGTTTGAATCTAAAACCCCATTCACTATTCACCTGGTCCCTGATGTTATTTACAAATTCCTGTGGGTAGCCCCTAGCCCTGAACATATTTGCCAGAAACTCCGTTTCAGAGTTTACCAGGCCAAAGTTTGAACACATTCTAACGACATGGACCATTTGGCCTTTTACAATATTTCTCTTCACAAAAATAGGATGACTACTTGAAAACTCTAAATAGTCGTTAGAAAAGGTCGGTTTTCTATACACACTTGATTGAAAACAGTTGGAACCTACATCCTTAGTTAATTTAACATCCAAATAATTAATATGGGAATTCCCACTATTACCAGTAAATTTAAAATATTCACAAATCCCATTAAGGAAGTCCAAAAATTTTTCATGTATCTCACCAACTTTCCATAAAATGAAAAGATCATCCAAAAACATAAGATAACCCAACCAGGATTCTTTGTATGGAGTATCAAGAACAAAGGTAGTTTCTCACCGGTACATAACGAGGTTAGCAAAAATTGGCACGGAACTGCAACCCCTTTGACCTGTCGAAAGAATTCCCCACCAAAACTAAAGTTGTTGTTTTTTAGAATCACCTCCATTAGTTCCATGATGAAATTGACCGTGGTGTTACTCAAATATTTTTCAACAAAAACTTTGTGAAAGAACTCTAGTCCCTTGCCGTGAGGAATAGAAGTGAACAAGTCAACTACATCAACTGTGGAAAAACTTACATCCTTATTATAATATTCTTTTTTAATCCCCCTAAAAAAATCCCAAGAATCGACCAAAATATGGTCAATAGGGGTCAGGGCTTTCCTAACTGTACGGTCAATAAACACCCCCAAGGTGTATGTTATACTATTCTGACCAGACATGATTAACCTATATGGGGGCTCCAGGATATTCTTGTGTGTCTTTGGAATCCCAAAAGCAATTGGAATAGTGGGATGGTCAATACTGAGAAAATTGAAAGTCTCTTCATTAATAGCCCCTTGATACAGGGAATCCTCAAGTAACAACTTAATCTTCCTGTATGAGATATTAATTTCATTCCTAGAGACACACTCATATTTGGTTTCATCCTGTAACATGCAAAAGATTCTATTATTATAATCTTCGAAGTTAACAATAACCATACCCCCACCTTTATCTGGCTTCATGAACCTTAAATTGAGGTCACTTCTCATCCTATCTAACAGTTGTTTTTCAGTCTTGGTTAGGTTAAAAGTTTTCAATCTATGTTCTTGTAGAATCTGAAAAATCTCCTGTGAACAAACCTTTACAAAAGTACTAAGGAGAGGATGTAGAGGTGGTTATAACAACTCCTCTTCCTGATATTTAGTTTGCCTCTATTGATGTCACCCGCGAGGTCTTTGTACAAAAACTTTAAATTCATCTTTCTCACAAAGAGTTTTAATTCAGTTAGAGTATCACTCACATTATCCCTAGTAGAGGGCACAAATTGAATCCCCTTCATCAACAAATGAAATAAGTCTTTATTAATCTCAATCCCTGCGTAATTGAAAATATTGAACCCCCTATATGTGTAAAGGAGACCTTCATGTCCAACAGTAATAATCTCCTGGCTCCCAACCCTCAAGTCTCTAAAATAACCTAGGACTGATGGTAACTGTTCTTCTACCAAGTGGGTTGGTTCCTGTAACTGTTCCTCCTTCCCCCTCCCGGGAGTCCTAAAAAACATTGTTGTCATCCCTGTAATTATTTTTATTTTGCAGTCTAGCTGACCTTCTAAGGGGGGATATTCTGATTCATATGAATTATTGCTGCCAACTTGTCTAACACCAGATGTTACCCTATTAGTTGCACCCTCTTTAGTCTGGTGGTTGTTGGTAGCCTCTTCCCCTCTTTGGGGAACGGATATGCTAAATTGTGCTTATATTCATATTCATCTCTCATCAGTTTCCTTTTCTTTCTATCAATATTAGCCCCAACGTCATTTTCAACTCTATCAAAAATACTGTTATACCTATGATTGTTTAACAAAACATGCATCATTTAATATAAAGTTATTATGTTCATCAATCTACTTCAAAAGTACATCAATTAGTTTATTAATTTTTACAATAAAATCCATTAACTCCATTCCACGCCTGTCGAACATCTGCAAAAGTTCGTCACATTCAGGTTACCCCTTCTTGATACCATTGGAAACCTAAGAACACGTAGTCCCTTCGGTACCCGACTCTTTTCTAAACATTCTTTCAAATAAGCATTATCACATTGCAAACTACGAACTTTATGCAGTTTGGACTCTAATGTGACTAACCTCAAGTCAATACGGTCAGGCTCTTCAGCTGTACTGTTCCTGAAGAAAACATGATCATTCTTAACCCAGTCCTTTAAACGATCATTTTCATGGATAAATCCTTGGCTCCCAGCTCTCGTTGTGGTCTGATTAACAATGACCGGTATTTCAGACACATTTTCAGTGCACTGTGAGCCATGATTCACCTTACAACTAGCCGGAAGTGGAACCTCCCTAGCCTCTCTGTGGTAGCACGCATTCACTCCCCCAGAAACTGGAAGTGAAGAGTTTTGAATTTTGAGAACTGCTTCTTGAAGCTCCGAATCCTTATTAGTAAGGTTTAAAATCAGCTGCAACATACTGTCGCCAATATTGTCCACCTGCTGCCCACAGGGAAAGGGTAAGGAATCCAATTAGTCTTCAAAAACAGGGGACAATCAGTTTCTTTCCACAGTAAAGGTCTAGGAGGCTACATTTATTAATTTGTTATGCTAGTTTATTATATATTTTCTTATGCAGTTTTAACATTACCAATAGAGTTATGTCTCTTAGAAGTCAGTTCAACATTCAAATAGAGGATAGTGTGTTTTTTAAAATTTTATATGATTTTCACTTTAAGAGCTTGTTTGTTTTAATTAATGGATTAATGTCAGTATAAATGGGTAGGTGTATTAGGTTTAACTGTTCTGATGAAGTCTTTTGACGAAAGCGCTTGACCTTTTTTGGAGTATAGACCTACTTTTGGAGTATATTCATTGTGTCTTTGTGCCTTTTATTAAACACTGTTCTAAAATGAGGTCGTAGGATTATTGGCTACAGAGTGTTTTTTTTGTTATATTTATATATATATATATATATATATATATACACACACACACACACACACACACACACATATTATATATACACACAAAGATATAGGTTTGTGTGTGTCTGTGTGTATATACACACACACAAACAAATATATAGATAGATATATAGATATACATACACAAACATATATGCACACATACATACATATATATACACACACACACATACAAAATAAACCTCTGCCTGCCAAAAGAATGCCAGACACTTTTAGCACTTTCGTTTTTTATTCAGTGACAAGAACTTCTTCAGAATAAAAAATGTATACTGACTCTGAATTAAATGATAAATCTGAAAGTAGTAAAAATGTTACCTACCAATGGTAGCAAAGACAGTAGTAATATAAAATGGGAGCTAATGAAGCATACAGCCTGAGAAGCCTGTGGTACCGACTACCCCATCTGACATGGTAGTGAGAAGTGGAAGCATAGTCATGCAGAGGTTTGGATGGAGCTGAGCTGGATGGAAGTGACTTTTCGCCTGGCATTGCTAAGACCCTTTCAAAAGCCTTGTAGGCTAAAGTCACCATCAGTTCCAAAGGCGTTTCCTATACTGACATAGAACAGATGCCTCGGAGCCCATGGGTCTCAACCCCAACGCTGACCTTGCAGCCAAGCTATCGAGTGTTGAGGCTCCAAGGAGAAGGGATGGTTCTGACAACTTCAGTGTCAACCCAGCTTCAGCTCTAAGTCTCTTCCAGATCTGAATACATCAGATTCAAAAGAGGAAGAGATGCTTTCAGAGTGGAAGTAACATGGACTGCTGGCACCGGCAAAGGTGTTCTGGGAGAGATCATATCCTAGATAGTCAGGTCCAGAGAGCAAACTGGGACCGGAAAAAGAAGAGGAAGGGCAGCTGGCCCAAGACTCCATAAATTTCCAGGGATTGTACTGAGAGAATCCCAAGCTGGACCTGGGTTCTAAGGAAAGTACAGCTGTGTACACTTACCATAAATGTAGATGTTCGAGTGTATTCCCTGTTGCAGTCATCACATTTGGGTTATCTGCTTGCAGTAGGCCTCAATCAGCTTGATTAACAAAGTCTTGGGTCATGCGTCGGTTGCTGTCTCTTCTTCCGTGACGTCAGGTTGTCAGGGGTATAAAAACATGCAGCCAATGCCATTACATCAATTTTTCTTGCCCCAGATGTCAGGTGTCTCCCTAATGGGAAGCAATTAAATATATAAATATACAAGGTTATACCTCCAACCAAAAAAGTAAATACACCAAAAAGCTTTTAAGCATAGTAAAGGAGAGTAGAGGTATAGCTAAAATAAGTCAGGGGGCTGGAGGGAGGGTAACCAGGACTGCAACAGTGAATACACTCGAACATCTACATTTATGGTAAGTGTGCACAATTGTAATATGTTCTTCATGTTTCACTGTTGCGGTCATCACATTTGGGTAAATTCGCAAAGCTAAGGATGGCAGGAGGAACATAGATAGCATTAGAACCAGCTATAAGGCCCTGCAAGACTGCAGTGGCAAAGCCAGCTCTGGATTTCGAGAAAACTGTCAAATGGTAATGCTTGGTGAAAGTATGTAGAGAACTCCAGATAGCAGCTTCTAGGATGTCCCTGGTAGGGACGCTTCTGAGAATGGCTGTAGAGGTAGATGCAGCCCTGGTTTAGTGGAGTCTGATCCCCTGTGGGATAGGTTTTCCATGGTGCTTATAGCAGAAATAAATGCAATGGCCTATCCATTTAGAAATTGTCTGCTTTGAAATAGCCTTCCCCTCTGTCCCTGCAGCAAATGCCACCAGCAGTTGTAAAGATTTCCTTTGAGGTTTAGTCCTGTCCAAGTAGAATCTAAGTTGTCTGTGCACATCTAAGGAGTGCAGTATCCGTTCCCCTTTGTTTTGTGGATTAGGAAAGAAGTTTGGCAAATGAATGGACTGATTAAGGGCCACACTGGATACTACCTTGGGCATGAAGGAGGGACTGATTCTGAGGGACGCACTGTTCGCATGAAAGATGATAAAAGGCTCCATTGCCATAAGGGCCTGTAATTCAGATACCCTTCTTGCTGAAGTGATTGCTAAAAGGAAAGCTGTTTTCCAATAAATTTTAAATCTGCAGTAGCAGCTGGCTTGAAAGGAGGAAGAGACTCCAAGACAAAGTTAAGGTCCCAGGTTGGAGTTGGAGCTCCCCTGGGTGGTCTTAAATTTTTGGCCCCTCTGAGGAACTGCTTGAGCAGTGGATGAGAGAAGAGGGGAGGTTCTGTGTTATAATGAGCTGAAATGGCAGAGGCATGAATTTTACGGAGGAAAAAGAAGGGCTCCTGTGAAGCATCTCAGTTAAGTATTATAAAATCTGAGGTAACTTGGGTGCTGCTGTGCTCATCCCTTGAGATTGGTTCCAGGCACAGAATATTTTCCATTTTTCAGCATAAGATTTTCTAGTACCAGGCCTCTTTGCCTCTAAAATGATATCCATCACAGGTTTGCTGAGGGATGGTAAAGTAGAGATTAGCCAGGCTGCTAGGTTCAGTGTTTGAAGGTGAGGGTGCAGAATCTGTTTCTTCTGCTGAGACAACAGGGAAGGAGACTGAGGCAGGTGCCATGGGGCCAACAGTGACACACTGTGCAAGAGGGCCTACCAGTGCTGACGTGGCCAGTCTGGTGCAATCAAAATCGTCCTTGGTTTGTCCTGTTTGATCTTTAGTAGTACTTTGAAGAGCAGAAGCAGAGGAGGAAAGGCATAAACTGATAGGTTTTTCCAGCTGAAGGACAGAGCATCCACTTTCCAAGCTTGTTTGTGAGGAGTCCTTGTGCAAAATTTGTCCAATTGATAGTTCTGAGGGCAGGCAAACAGTTCTCTATCTGGGCTCCCCCATTTCTTTGTCAACATGTTGAAAATCCATGGTTCCAGTTTCCACTCATGTGGGTCCATGAGGTTTCTACTTAGTCCGTCTGCCAGTGTATTTCGTTTTCCTGGCAGGAATTGAGCTTTTAAATGCACTTGGTAGCTCAAGGTTGTGTTCCACAATGCCATGGCTAGTCTGCAGAGGGGGTAAGAATGTGTACCCCCCTGCTTGTTTATGTACCACAAAACAGTGGTGTTGTTTGTCTTTACCATTAATTTTCCTGCAAGAATGTGGTCCTTGAAGGCTGTCAGAGCATTCTGAACAGCTAACATTTCTTTTTGATTGATATGCAGATGCATTTGACTTGGGTTCCATTTGCCCTGAATGCACTTTCCTCCCAGGTGAGCCCTCATGCATAGTCTGATGCGGCTGTTGTTAGGGTTCGGGCGGCAGGGTGTAGTGTGAATGGTAGTCTCTTGTTTTGGTGGCAGGCTTCTGCCCATCAAAGGAACTCTAGGCGTAGGCAAGGTATGATGGGAATCATTGCTTCTAGATCCTGAGAATGTTGACACCATAGGCTTTTTAGACACCATTGTAGTTTCCTCATATGCAGTCTTGCATATGGAATTAGAAGAATGCAGGAGGCCATGAACCCCAAGGCTTGCAGTATTTGCCATGCAGATAGCAGGGTTTTTGTAGCCACTTGTTTGAAGTAGTTTGTCAAATGAATTTTTTTCTCTGGTGTGAGGAAAGCCATCTGGGAAGTTGTATTCAAGCTTGCTCCCAGGAATATAATTTGTTGACAGGGTACCAGGTTTGATTTCTTTTCGTTTATGGTGTACCCCAGACAGATTAGCACTCTTTGTACAAAGGCCAGATGATTCAAAAGTATGTCCTGGCTTTATGCCTGAATTAGACAATCGTCCAGGTATGGGTATATTTAAATATTTCTTTGCCTGCAAAATGCAATGACTGCAGTAAGGCACTTTGTGAATACCCTGGGCGCAGTAGATAAGCCAAAGGGCAGTGCAGAGAACTGATAGTGCGTGAAGCCTGCTTTGAAGCGTAGGTATCTTCTGCAAGATTCCTTCTTGGGATGTGCAGGTATGCTTCTTTTAAATCTGGTGTTGCCAACCAAGCATATTTGCCTAGCATAGGAAGCAACTGGTGAAGAGTCGGCATCTTGAATTTTGGAATCACCAAAAAGGTGTTTAGAGTAGACAGGTCCAGGATAGGATGTCATGAACTGTCTTTTCTGGGTACCAGGAAAAGTCTCGAGTAGAAACCTTGTCCCTTTTCCTCTTCTGGTAACAACTGAATAGCCCCTATGCTTAAGAGAGAGAGTACTTGCTTTTGGGCCTCTGCCCACTGATTTGGGGGTAAATCTGGCCAACCGCTTGGGGTTGGTAACGTGTGGAAGTGAAATCTGTATCATTGGGATACTATATTTAAAACCCATTTGTCCTGGGTAAAGAGTTCTGAGTTCTTTGCATGCAGAGCAATCTTTCCCCCCAAAGGGACAGTCAGTTGAAAAGTGCTTGGAAGTTTTAAAAAGAAGTCAGTGAGACAGTTTACCATAGGGGGGAGTTTTATTACTCTCAGATTTGTAAGTGGAGGCTCCCCCACTGCTTAGTCCTGTGTGTGCCCTGGGACTGAAGCCTGGGTGCTCTGCTGGATCTGGGTTTGGACTGAGAAGGTCTGGAAGAGGCAGGAAAGGACCAATTCTTAGAAGGCCAATGCCTACTAAATCTTGGAGGTTGTACTTGTACAAAAATCTTTAACAGTTTGCATAGATTTAGCTTCTTCCTCCATTATTTTAAGAACTTCTTCTGCCCTGTTGCAAAACAGGCGGTCCTGATTTAAGGGAGCATCCTGTAATTTAGCTTTAACATGATAGGGTTGCCATCTTTTCACATGCCCAAAGTGGGACATTTGTGGTACAAACATCAGATTTTGCAGGCCAAAACATACCCACGGCAAGTATAAAGGACAGAACTTCACTTTTTTGCCTAAATAAAAGCTAATTCTTGCAGCATTTTAGTTGCTTATTCTGTTTCTTGTAACATTTAGGTGTTTCAGATACAGAATAACTTTTATCCAACTATTACATAAAATATAGGAAATAAATTTTGCCCTAAAATCTCAAGACATTTGCCATTTTTACAATTTTTTTGCAGGACACAACTGCCCAAAGAGGGACTGTCCCTCGCAAAGTGGGACAGGTGGTAACCCTATAACATGATCTGGCAAGGATTGCTCCTTAAGCCAAGCATGCCTTTAAAGTACAGACTCGTTACAGAAGCCCTGCAAGATGCCTCTAGTGACTCAAAACCACACTGAAAAGTATGTTTTTCATCTTGTTCAGCCAAATGCATTAAATCCTGTAAATCCGTATTTTCAGCACAAACAGGAATCAACATCACTTTCTGTTTAAGCAATACAATAATATGCTGCTGATACTTTAACATATGAAACTGGCAGTTTAAGGCCCTAATGGCCAAAGTTCCAGAAGTGTATACCTTCTTACCCATCTATCTAGTGCCCTGGAGTCTCTATCAGAGGGGGTAGGATTTTTGGCAGTAGTAGCTTTAATGCCCTTGGGTCCCTGTGAAATGGTCTCAGGGTCCACAGTAGGATTTTTGAAAAGGAACTTGTGAGTGTCAGGAACCCTGTAATATCTATCAGGTTTACTGGGAGCAGGAGGTAAAGAGTCAGTGGCCAAAATGGATTCCGAAAAAGCACCATCCACAATGTCTAGTACAGGATGTATGGTTAAAGGCCTGTGCTGGGGCAGGAGTAAGAAATCCCTAAGCCTCTTTTAAGAATCAGAGAAATCCTGACTTTCCACATGAAAATGCTCCCTGAGAGTATGCAAGGTTTCACCAAAAGAGAAATCCTCTGGGGGGGAAGCAGATGGAATTGAGTCCTCAGCATCAGAATCCTCATAGGTAGATAAGGGTAAATCCTGGTCATCAGAGGAAACAGAAATTTCAGAATCCTGGTCAGAAGTATCAAAAGCAAACTCAGTTCTAGGTCTCTTAGAGGGGGAAGGTTGGCTTCCCCTGATTAAAGTAATAAGGTCTTAAGTCATTCTTATCATTTGTTTTTTTGGCATAGAGGCCTGACCATGCGGTCTGGGCATCAGTTTTCTAGGCATGGTTCGAGTTTTAGGTCTTGAAGTTGTCTGTGCACATTTAAGGAGTGCAGTATACGTTCCCCTTTGTGCTGTGGATTAGAAAAGAAGGTTGGCAAATGAATGGACTGATTAAGAGCCACACTGGATACCACATTGAGCATGAAGGGGGGACTGGTACTTAGGGACACCCTGTCCGCATGAAAGATGATGAAAGGCTCCACTGCCATAAGGGTCTGTAATTCAGACCCCCTTCTTGCTGAAGTGATGGCTAAAAGGAAGGCGGTTTTCCAAGAAAGGAATTACAGCTCTGCATTTGCAGCTGGCTCAAAAAGAGGTAGAGTGAGATTTTCCCATACAAAGTTAAGTTCCCAGGCTGGAGTTGGGGCTCTCCTGGGTGGTCTTAAGTTTTTGGCCCCTCTGAGGAACTGCTTGAGCAGTGGATGAGAGAAGTGGGGTGGTTCTGTGTTGTAATGAGCTGAAATGGCTGAGTCATGAATTTCGATGGAGGAAAAGGAAAGGCCCTCGTGGAGCATCTCAGTTAAAAAATGAAGAATCTGAGGTAAATTGGGTGCTGCTGTGCCCATCCCCTGAGTTTGGTTCCAGGAACAGAATTTTTTCCATTTTTCAGCATAAGATTTTCTAGTACTAGGCCTCCTTGCCTCCAGAATGACATCCAGCACTTGCTTACTGAGGGATGGTAACCGAGAGATCAGGTAATTAGCCAGGCTGCCAGGTTCAGGGTTTGAAGCTGAGGATGCAGAATCTGGCCCTCCTGCTGGAACAGCAGGGTAGGGGTCTGAGGCATGTGCCATGGTGCCAGCAGTGACACACTGCGCAAGAGGGGGTACCAGTGTTGGCGTGGCCAGTCTGATGCAATCAGTATTGTGCTAGGTTTGTCCTGTTTGATCTTTAGTAGTACCTTGGAGAGGAGAGGCAGAGGAGGAAAGGCATAAACCGATAGGTTTTTTCCAGGTGAAGGACAGGACATCCACTTTCCAAGCTTGTTTGAAGGAAGTCTTTGTGCAGAATTTGTCCAATTGGTAGTTCTGGGAGGAAGCAAACAGGTCTATCTCTGGGCTCCCCCATTTGTTTCTCAACATGTTGAATATCTTTGGCTCCAGTTTCCACTTGTGTGGGTCCATGACATTTCTGCTTAGTTCGTCTACCAGTGTATTTAGCTTTCATGGGCAGGAATTGAGCCTGTAGGTGCACTTGGTAGCCCAAGGCTGTGTTCCACAGAGCCATGGCTAGTCTGCAGAGAGGGTATGAGTGGGTCCCACCCTGCTTGTTTATGTACCACATAACAGTGGTGTTGTCCCTCTTTACCATTAAATGCCCTGGAAGAATGTGGTCCTTGAAGGCTGTCAGAGCATTCTGTACAGCTAACATTTCTTTTTGATTGATATGCCGGTGCATTTGTCTTGGGTTGCATTTGCCCTGAATACACTTCCCTGCCAAGTGAGCCTCCCATGCATAGTCTGATGCGTCTGTCGTTAGGGTTTGTGCAGCAGGGGGTAGAGTGAATGGAAGTCCCTTGTTTTGGTGGCAAGCCTCAGCCCACCAAAGGAACTTTATCTGTAGGCAAGGTATGATAGGAATCATTGCTTCTAGATCCTGAGAATATTGACACCATAGGCTTTTTTAGATACCATTGTAGTTTCCTCAAATGCAGTCTTGCATATGAAATTAGGAGAATGCAGGAGGCCATGAACCCCAAGGCTTGCAGTATTTGTCTTGCAGATAGCAGAGTCTTGGTGGCCAGAAATTTGAAGTAGGCTGTCAAATGAACTTGTTTCTCTGGCGTGAGGAAAGCCATCTGGGAAGCTGTATTCAAGCTTGCTCCCAGGAACAGAATATGTTGGCAGGGTACAAGATGTGATTTATTTTCGTTTATGGTGTACCCCAGAGAAGTTAGCAATTTTTGCACAAACTTGAGATGATTCAATACTATGTCCTGGCTTTCTGCCTGAATTAGACAATCGTCCAGGTATGGGTATATTTGAATATTTCTTTGCCTGAAAAATGCAATGACTGGAGCTAGGCACTTTGTGAATACCCAGGACGCAGTAGATAAGCCAAAGGGCAGTGCAGAGAACTGCTTTGAAGTGTAGGTATCTTCTGCAAGATTCCCTGACTCGGGTGTGCAGGTAGGCTTCCTTTAAATCCAGTGTTGCCAACCAGGCATCCTTGTCTAGCATAGGAAGCAACTGGTGAAGAGTTAGCATCTTGAATTTTGGGATCACCAAAAATGTGTTTAGTATAGAAAAGTCCATGATAGGACGCCAGGAGTTGTCTTTTCTGGGCACCAGGAAAAGTCTTGAGTAGAAACCTTGTCCTCTTTCCTCTTCTGGGACAGTTTGAATAGCCCTGATACTTAAGAGGAGAGAGAATGTGCTTTTGAGCCTCTGCCCACTGATTAGGGGGTAGATCTGGCAAACCGTTTGGGATTGGTAAGGTGTGAAAGTGGAATCTGTATCCTTGGGAAACTATATTTAAAACACATTTGTCCTAGGTAATGAGTTCCCAATTTTTTTGCCTGCAGGGCAATCTTTCCCCCTAAAGGAGCAGTCAGTTGAGCAGGGCTTGGAAGTTTTAAAGTTAAGTCACTGAGACAGTTTACCATGGGGGGAGTCTTACTACTCCCTGTTTTGGGAATGGGAGCCCCCCCACTGCTTAGTCCTGTGCGTACCTTGGGACTGAAGCCTGGGTGTTCTGCTGGTTGTGGTTTGGACTGAGAAGGCCTGGAAGAGGCAGGAAAGGACCAATTCTTAGAGGGCCAATGCTTACTAAATCTGGGAGGCTGTGCTTGCAGGAAATCTTTAACAGTTTGCATAGATTTAGCTTTTCCCTCCATCTGTTTAAGTACTACTTCTACTTTGTTGCCAAACAGGCGGTCCTGGTTTAAGGGAGCATGTAGATGTTTGAGTATATTCACTGTTGCACAGTCATTACATTTGGGTAATCCTGCTAGTAGGTTGCCTTCAGTCGGCCTGAATTCCAAAGTCTTGGGTTCTGTGTTGGCTGCTGTCACCCCTTCCCTGACGTCAGGTGTTCAGGGGTATAAAAGAAGCAGCCAATGCCATTTTCTTCAGTTTTTCTTGCCCGAGATGTCAGGTGCCCCTTAAAAGGGTAGCCAAAAATTATATATATATAAAAATACATGCACCAATATAAACTTTACCTTCATCTACAAGCAAATACACCACATAGGTTGTATAAATCAGAGAAGGAAAGATAAGTTCCAGCAGAAAAAAGAGGGATGGCAGGTGGGTATCCTGGACTGCAACAGTGAACACACTCGAACATCTACATTTATGGTAAGTGTACACAACTGTATTATGTTCTTCGTGTTTCGCTGTTGCAGTCATGACATTTGGGTAGAGTCCCAAAGCTATGGCTGGGAGGCTGGAGCTAAATAGCATTAGGAGCGGCTATGAGGCCCTGCAGAACTGAAGTGGCAAAGCCTGCCCTGGATTTAGAGTAGAGTGGCACATGATAGTGCTTTGTAAAAGTGTGCACTGAACTCCAAGTAGCAGCCTCTAAAATGTCTTTGGTTGGTACTCCCCTGAGAAATGCTGCTGAAGTGGCTGCTGCTCTGGTTGAATGTGGCCTAATGCCCTTAGGCACTGATTTGCCATTCTGTGAATAGCAGAAACGAATGCAGTGTCCTATCTACTTTGAAACTGTCTGCTTTGAGATAGGCTTTCCTTGTGATCCTGCAGCATATGCCACTAGAAGTTGTTCAGTCTTTCTGAAAGCTTTGGTTCTGTCTAAGTAGAAGCGCAGCTGCCTGTGAATGTCCAAAGAATGCAGAATTCTCTCACCCTTATTTTGTGGGTTTGGATAAAAGGTAGGCAAATTAATTGTTTGGTTAAGGGCCACACTGGACACTACCTTAGGCATAAATGCAGGGTTTGTCCGCAGAGAAACCCTGTCAGGATGGAAAATGATAAAAGTTTCCACAGCCATGAGTGCCTGTAACTCTGAGACTCGTCTAGCAGAGGTTATTGTTAGGAGTACAGCTGTTTTCCAGGATAGGAATTTAATATCAGCTGCAGAGGCTGGTTCAAATGGAGGCAGTGTGAGTTTTTCCAAGACATAGTTGAGGTCCCATGCAGGTATTGGTGCTCTCCTTGGGGGTGTTATGTTTTTGGCCCCTCTGAGGTACTGTCTTAGTAATGGATGAGAAAAAATAGGTGGTTCTGTATTGTAACGAGCTGAAATGGCAGAGGCATGAATTTTAATTGCTGAAAAAGAAAGGCCTTTATCAAGCATCTCAGTTAAGTATTGCAAAATCTGAGGAATATTTGGAACAATCGTGTCAAAACTTTGTGCCTGGTTCCAAGCACAGAATCTCTTCCATTTTTCTACATAAGATTTTCTGGTGCTAGGCCTCTTGGCCTCCAAAATAACATCCATCACTGCTTGAGAGAGAGGTGTGCCTTGACTGCTACATTATCCGCCATGCTGCCAGGTTTAAGGTCCTGAGTTGGCTGTGCAGTATTTGAATGTCTTGTTGGGTCAATAAGTGAGGAATTTGAGGTAATGTCCAAGCTGGGCACTGAAACAAGCTCTTTAGGATTGGGTACCAGTGCTGGCGGGGCCAGTCTGGGGCAATCAGTATCATTTTTGGTTTCTCTTGTCTGACCTTGAGGAGTACTTTTGGGGAGGAGAGGCAGAGGAGGAAAGGCATATACTGTTAGGTCTTTACAGCTGAAAGATAGAGCATCCACTTTCCATGCTTGCTTGTGATAAGTCCTTGTGCAGAATTTCTGTAGTTGGTAGTTGTGAGGGAAGGCAAATAGGTCTATGTCTGGGCATCCCCAGTTCCTTGTTATCATGGTGAAGACTTGTGGATCCAATTTCCACTTGTGGGGATCCATTAGGTTTCTGCTTAGTTCGTCAGCCAGAGTATTTGTCCTTCCTGGCAGGAATTGTGCTTGCAGATGTACTTGGTAAGTCAATGCTGTGTCCCACAAGTTCATGGCTAGTCTGCAGAGGGGGTAGGAATGTGTGCCTCCCTGCTTGTTTATGTACCACATAACTGTAGTAGTGTCCGTCCTTATCAGTAGTTGTCCTGGATGAAGTAGATCCTTGAAGGCTGTCAGGGCGTTCTGAACAGCTAGCATCTCTATTTGATTGATATGTAGATGCATTTGACTTGCGGACCATGTGCCCTGAATACATCTTCCTGCCATATGGGCCCCCCAGGCATAATCTGATGCATCTGTTGTCAATGTCTGCCTGGCTCTGGGCAAGGTGAATGGCTGTCCCATGTTGTGGTGACAGGCTTTTGCCCACCAACGAAACTCCTGTTGCATACAGGGAATGAGGGTAATTATTGTTTCCAGGCTGTGGCAATGTTGAGTCCAAACACTTTCTAGATACCACTGAAGTTTCCTCATTTGCAGTTTTGCATATGGAATTAGCAGAATGCAGGATACCATAACGCCCAAAGCCTGCAGAATTTTTCTTGCAGATAACTGGATCTTTGTTGCCAACATTTTGAAATAAATAGTCAGTTGTCTGTGTTTGTCTGGCGTGAGATAAGCCACCTGGGCAGTTGTATTTAAGTTTGCACCCAAGAATATTATCTCGAGAGGGTACGAGTTTTGATTTCTTTTCGTTTACTGTGTACCCTAGACCTGTTAGTAATCTTTTTACAAACGCCAGATGCTGTAGTAGAATGTCCTTGCTCTTTGCTTGAATAAGGCAGTCATCCAAGTAAGGATGTATTTGTATTCCTCTGTGTCTGCAAAATGTAATCACTGGTGCCAGGCATTTTCTGAAGTCCCTGGGCACAGTAGATATGCCAAAGGGCAGTGCAGAGAATTGGTAATGCATTGAGCCAGCTATAAATCTGAGGTATCTTCTGCATGATTGTCTGATTGGGACATGCAGGTATGCCTCTTTCAGCTCTAAAGTCACAAGCCAAGCCCTCTTGCCCAGCATGGGCAGAAGCTGCTGCAGAATTAACATTCTGAATTTTGGAATATCCAGGAATGTGTTTAGGATCGACAGGTCCAGTATTGGTCTCCAGGTTTTGTCCTTTCTGGGCACCAAGAATAGCCTTGAGTAGAATCCTAGTCCCTGCTCTTGCTGTGGTAGTAATTGAATAGCTCTCACGTCCATGAGGGATGAAACTTGTTTTTGTGCCTCTGCCCACTGATTGCGTGGCAGGTCTGGCATACCATTTGGCCTTGGCAGGGTGTGAAAATGGAACCTGTAGCCTTGTGATACAATATTTAGGACCCATTTGTCCTGGGTGATCATATGCCAATTTTGTGAAAAAAGTGCTAGTTTTCCCCCCAAAGTGGCCTGCCAGAAGATAAGTGCTTGGTGCTGGCAGGGGAAAGTCATTGAGACGGTTTCCTGTATGGCTGTGATTTTTCCTCTCAGCTTTTGGAGGTAGAAGCACCCCATTGTTTAGGCCTGTATGAGCCTTGGGGCTGTGATTTGCCTCTTGGGCGTCTGTATCTGCCTCTTTGTGGCCTGTCTGACACTGGAAAGGACCAATTCTTTGTAGGCCAGTTCCTGCTAAATCTGGGAGGCTGTACCTGCAAGAAATCCTTGACTGTTTGCATAGATTTAGCTTTGTCCTCCATTTTCTTCAACACCTCTTCTGCTTTAACACCAAACAAAGTATCATGCTGTAATGGGGCATCTAATAGTTTTGCTTTAACATGATCAGGCAGATTCTGTTCTTTTAACCAAGCATGCCTCCTAATGACAGAACCTGTAACAGCGGCCCTGCAGGAGGCCTGTAGAGAATCAAAACCACATTGCAAAGTATGCTTTCCCACTTGTTCAGCTGCATGCAATAAATCCTGCATTTCTTTGTTTTCTGCGCATTCTGAATTTAACATTTTCTGTTTAGGCAGTGACATTAGATATTGCTGACATTTAAGCGTATGAAATTGGCAATTTAAAGCTCTTACAGCCAAGGTAGCAGAAGTATAAATCTTTTTACCCCATCTGTCCAGGGCCCTAGAATCCCTATCAGAAGGGATAGGATTTTTTGTAGTGGAAGCCTTGACCCCTTTGGGACCCCGAGAGATGGTTTCTGGGTCAGCAGCAGGGTTTTTATAAAGAAATTTATGTGAATCAGGAACCTTATAGTATCTGTCTGGCTTAACAGGGGCTGGTGGTAAAGAATCTGGAGATAGACTAGACTCTGAAAATACATCATCTACAATGTCTAAAACAAGTGGGATAGCAAGGGGCCTTTGCTGAGGCAATTAGAGGAAATCTCTGAGCCTTTTCTTGGATTCTGAGTAATCTTGGCTCTCCCAGTGGAAATGCACCCTCATAGTATGCAGGGTCTTCCCAAAAGAATAATCCTCAGGAGGAGAGGCTGAAGGGATAGATTCTTCAGCATCAGAATCCTCATAAGGAGGAATAGAATATTCCTGTTCAGAGGAGGAATCAGAGGAAATGGAAACCTGGTCTGAAGATTTGTATTCTATTCTATCTCTTGCCTAGGCCTCTTATCAGGAGGGGGATGGGAACCCCTGATCAAAGTAATTAGGTCTTCGGCCATTTTAAGCATCTGTTTTTTAGGCATGGTGGCCTGCCCAGGAGAATGCTGTACTTGTTTCTTTGTCTTTAGAGCTGCTTTAGTCTTTGCCTTTGAAGCTGAAGTAGGTTTCACATATAACTGTGTAGGCCTGAAAACACCCTCAGAAGCCAATGCCTGCTCAGCAGCTCCAGACCCATCTGAGGGAATAGTTTCCGAGTGTCCAATACCTAGAGTTTCCAGCAGCCTAGTCGGCTCCACATGGGAGTCGGAAGCGGCCTGTGGCTCTGAGGTAGTGGGCGTCAGGGGCTGCGAAAGCTCCTAAATGAGAACCGGCGACAGGCCTAGTGGGAGCCTCGTCGTCGGTCTTGGATCTCAGATGCCTGTCCTTTTCTTTTTCTTTGCGTGTTTTATAAACTCCGGTAGTCAGCTGTTCCGACGGCATTATATAATTGAATCTTCTGCCAAAGTAATGGAATGCAAAATCGTACCAACGCTTAATAGTGCGTTGGTTAAATCTAGCACAAAACTGACAACTAGCAACGTTATGGTCAGGGCCTAGGCATGGAATACAATAAGAATGAAAATCCTTATGAGGTATTTGCTTCCCACAAGAAATACAATTATTAACTTTTTCTGACATCGGTCTGAAGCAAGAAAAAAGTTTCCCCAATGGGGTACTTAGCTTTAATGAAGACTTCGGATCTGAAATTCGAATTTGAAAATCTCAGGAGTCGGCCGACCGGCACTTACGAACTGCTTTTGCTTTGGGCACCGCGTGGTAAGAAAGACTAAAGAAAATGGCGTTGACTGCATTTTTCATACCCCTGGCGCACTGACGTCAGGGAGGAGGCAACAGCAACCGACACCAGACCTAGACTTTGGAATTCAGGCTGACTGCAGGTAGTCTGCCAGCAGGATAACTCCAATTGTAATGACTGCAACAGTGAAACACGATGAACATGAGGGGCTGGACTGAATCAAAATGAGCTGAAATGGCTGAGGCATGGATTTTAATAGAAGAGAAGGAGAGGACACTATTAAGTAACTTGGCTAGGTAGTCCAGGATAAGATGGATGGAAGGTTGTGAGGTACTGGCCCTTCTGGACTGGCTCCAGTCACAGAATCTTTTGCATTTCCATGTGTAAGATTTTCTGGTACTGGGCCTTCTAGCCTCTGTAATAATATCTGAGACCTGTTTGCTTAACAGGGACCCCTTGTTTGTTTTTAAAGTATTAGCCATGCTGACAGTTTGAGAGTCTGCAAGTCTGGGTGCTGCATTTCCCCTGCACCTGGGTCAAGAGGTCTGAGATCAGGGGAAGCTGCCTGGGAATCTGTAATGTCAGGCTGCGCAGTAAGGGATACCAATGCTGTCTGTAGCAATGAGGATGGCCTTTGGTCTCTCTTCCCTTGTCTTGATCAGTACCTTGGGAATAAGAGACAGAGGAGGGAATGTGTACACAAAGAGGGTGTTCCAGGGGAAGGTCAAGGCATGCACCTTCCACGCTAGGTGGTGATACTCCCTGGTACATAATCTTTATTCAGCTGATGGTTGAGATGCAAAGCAAAGAGATTCACCTCCAGAGTTCCCCACTCCTGAACGACTTGCAAAAAGATTTTCTGTGCAGCTGCCATTCGTGAGGGTCCAGTAAGTTTCTGCTTAGGTGGTCTGCCAGGGTGTTGTTGATCCCTGGTAGGTATTGGGCAATTAGGTGTAATCCCATGGAGGAGGCTAGCCTGCACAGAGTGTAAGATTGGGTCCCTCCCTGTTTGCTGATATACCACATTACTGTGGTGTTGTCTGTTTTGATAAGGAGAACCCCTGGCCTGAGATGGGGTTTGAAAGATATTAGACCCTTTAGTACTGCCATCATTTCCTTCTGACTGATGTGTAAGGGAAGGTGCTGGGCATCCCAAATACATTGGGTGCATCCGCCTGCTAGGTGAGCACCCCAAGCAATGTCTGAGATGCAGGTGGTGATGGTCTGGCCGGTAGGGCGGAGGATGAAGGGAAGACCCCTGTTCTTGGCATAGGACCCTGCCCACCAGAGAAACTCGGCCCTTATACAGGGGATCAGAGGGAGAGAGTTCTCTAGAGGCTGAGAGTGCTGACAAGGACCCTGCCCACCAGAGAAACTCGGCCCTTATACAGGGGATCAGAGGGAGAGAGTTCTCTAGAGGCTGAGAGTGCTGACACCAAAGGTTCTTTAGACACCACTGAAGTTTCCTCATGTGGAGCCTGGCCAGAGGAATAAGGAGGATGCAAGATGCCATGTACCCCAAGGCTAGCAGGAATTTCCTCGCAGTGAGGTGACTTCTGGAAGCCAACTAGGTAAAGTAGAGAGGCAGGAAGCTCTGCTTTTCTGGAGATAGGAAGGCCATTTGGGATGCTGTGCCCAGCAGTGCTCCCAAGAAAATGATCTTCCTGAAGGGTGTTTGCTTTGACTTCTTCTCGTTGATGGTGAACCCTAGGGAAGTTAAGAGGGTTTTGACAAAGAGAAGGTCCTACAGCCGCTTTTCTTTGCACTATGCCTGAATGAGGCAGTCGTCCAGATTAAGTGGAAATCTGCATATTTCTCTGTCTGCAAAATGCTACAGCCGGGGCAAAGCATTTGGTGAATACTCTGTGTGCAGTAGATAAGCCAAAGGGTAGCGCAGAGTACTGAAAGTGTTGTGAGCCTGCTCTGAAGCGCAGGAATTTCCTGCAGGATTCCCTTATGGGGAAGTGAATGTCTAGGGTCACTAGCCAGACATGTTTTGTCAGCATAGGCAGCAGCTGCTGCAAAGTTATCATTCTGAATCTGGGGACCACCAGGGAGGTGTTCAGAATGGATATGTCCAGGATGGGGTGCCAAGTGCCCTCTTTTCTGGGAACAAGGAATAGTCTGGAATAAAAGTCTCTGCCTGTTTGATCTGAGGGGACAGGTTCTACTGCCCCCTGGGATATCAGAGTTTGGATTTGTTTCAATGCCTCTGCCCACTGATTTGGAGGCAAGTCTGGGTATCCTCTTGGAACTGTGAGTTAGTTGAAAGAGGATTTGTATCCCTGAAAAATGATCTTTAAGACCCATTGGTCTTTTGTTACAGAAAGACAATTTTCTTTGCAGAGGGAGAGCCTTCCTCCTAGCGTTTGGTGAGTGAAAGGAGGGCAGAGGGGGGAGGGAGACATTGAGAGTTTTTGCCATAAAAGGTTAATCCCTGCCTTTGGGGCAGAAGTGGCCCACTCTCTGGTTCTCTGCTGCCCCTGGTATAGGAGCCTGGGTGGTCTGTCCCTGCGGGGCTTACCTTGGCCCTGCCTGCTAGGTGCAGGGAAGGACCAGTGCTTAGAGGGAAAGTTCCTGCTGAACCTGGGAGGTTGAACCTGAAAGAAATCTTGTACTGTTTGCATAGATTTTGCTTTGCCTTCCAGCTTTTTAAGCACCTCTTCTGCTTTTACTTCAAACAAGCGGTTCTTGTCCAGGGGTGCATCAATTAGTGTGGACTTGACATGATCAGGAAGAGGCTGCTCCTTCAACTATGCATGTCTCCTAATGACAGCTCCTGACACTGCTGCCCTGCTCGAGGCTTCTAGGGCGTCATATCCACAGTGTAATGAGTGTTTGGCAACTTGACAAGTAGAGTGCAGTAAATCTGCTAATTCTTTCAAATTGGTACAGTCAGGAAAGGTTGAAATCTTTTGTTTTAATAGTTCCAAAGTGTGCTGTTGATATTTTAACATATGGAATGGACAGTTGAGTGCTCTGATAGCCAAGGTTGCAGAGGTGTATACTTTTTTACCCCATCTGTCCAGAGCTCTGGAATCCTTGTCAGAAGGAATAGAATTCTTGGCAGAACTAGTCTTAGCTCCTTTAGGTCTCTGTGTAATGACCTCTGGGTCTGCAGCAGGATTTCTTTACAAGTATTTGTGAGAATCTGGTACTCTATAATACCTGTCAGGTTTACTGGGAGCAGGTGGGAGGGCATCAGGGGCTAAGCTGGATCTATGCAAAACATCATCCACCACTTCTAAAATAGGGGGAATGGCCAGGGGTCTGTACTGGGGCAGGTCCAGAAACTCCCTACAAGTCTTTTTTTAGACTGGGGGGAAATCTTGAGATTCCCACTGGAAGGGTTTCCCCAAAGGAAAGGTCTTCTGGTGGGGAGGCTGAAGGAATGGATTCCTCTGCATCTGAATCCTCATAAGCAGTCAGAGGTTGTTGTTCCTCTTCAAAATCTGAATAGTCACATTCCTCAGAATCCTGTTCTGTCATAATTTCTGGAGAAGGGTGTCTTTTCCTTTTAGAAGTTGTGGCCTGCCTACCCTGATAAAGGAGATGAGATCCTCTACCATTTAAACGTCTGTGCTTGGGGTGGTGGAGCAGGAGCAAGATGGTGGCTAGAGGCAGATTTTCAAGGAGTGGCCTTGGCTTCTAGGCCTAAGAGTATCTGTTGGTCTGAGAGAAACGGTAGTCAGATGAGAAGCCTTTTTTGTCTGGATTCCGTTGTGTGAGAGGCCTCTGCGGATGCCAGTGCCTGAGTCGTGACTCCGGAGCCAACCAAAGCAGAGACAGCCAAAGGTGCGGAAGATGAAGAAGGTTTCTGCAGCATACCCGACTCCGAAAGGGTTTCGGTAGAGGCCTGCACAGACATCAAATCGGGCATCAGGGACTGCAAAAGCACCTCACTGAATTCCACAGAACTGACGACCCTGCTTAGTGGTAGAGTTGTCGGAAGGCTTAGCCTTGTGTGGTCTGTCTCTATCTCTGTGTTTTTTCAGAATGTCCACAGATTGTTGGCTGACGGACGCCATTTCGGAATGTGAAGATGGAAGACGAAAATACCTGTCTACAATAAGAGCTCTACTGTGAATGGTTCTCGCGTTAAAGAGGGCACAGAACTGGCAACGGGGGATGATGTGGTCTGGGCCTAAACAAGTGACTCAGTATGAATGGAAGTCTCAGCGTGGGATCTGCTTTCCACAGGCGAGACAACTGTTAACTTTTTCGGACATCGGTTGGTGCAAGAAAAAAGGATCCCCAACAGGGTACTTAGCTTTAGACGTTTTCAGTTGAAGTTCAAACTCTGGTAGCGGCCAACCGGCACATTTGTGAACTGCTTCTGCTACGGGCTCCACGGCAAGAAGACTGGTGTAATGGCATTGGCTGCCTTGCTTTATAGCACTGACGACCTAACATCAGACTACATGCGACAGCAGCCGACCCAGAAAAACATTGACTCTGGTATTCGGGCTGGCTGAGGGCTACCACAGCAGGGATAACCCACAGGTGATGACTGCAACAGTGAAACACGAAGAACATCTGGATGTTTCACTTTGTATCATTAAAACACCTTCAATGAAAAAAAAGAAGTAATGTACTCACCATAACGTTCAATGTTTGTTGTCCATCTTGCAATTCCTTCTTACTTGGATGGGTTCGGAGCTAATCCTCGGCTCCAACTCAGTCAAAATATACAGCTGGAAGTCTCAAACTTGGCTCGTGGCAAGGTAGGTATCCCATGATGCAGTGGTACAACTCTCCAGATCTTGTTTTCTGCTAACAGTACTAATGAGTAATATATAGGTATGACCCCATGTCAAGGAGAAAACAGAGTCAAAGGAGCTCATGTATAAGAGGAAAGATCACTACCAAGTCCTCTAGGAGTCCTTGGAAGGGGGAAGGAAGGAGGGGTCATAAGAATGAATGGTGAGATGGACAACAAACATGGAATGTTATGGTGAGTACATAAATTCTTTATGTTATGTTGTCCTATCCCACCTTCATTCTTACTTGGATGGAACAGCATCCCTAGCACCTTTTTCCCGGGTGGCTCACAGGAGTACACATTTGAGCACTGTGGAACCAAAGGAGGCCCTGTCCCTGGAGGCCAAATCCACTTTGTAATGAGTGATAAACGTATGAGGATTGGCCCACGTAGCTGCAGCACAAATACTGTCCATAGACATTCTGGCCTGAAAAGCTGAGGATGTAGATGTCCTGGTTGAGTGACCTCTAATTCTGAATGGTAACTTTCTATTATTGGAGGTGTAAATAAAGGTGATACAATGTGAAAACCAATTTGAAACGGTGACTTTAGATACTGGCATACCCTTTTTTGCCTCAGAGAAGGAGATGAATAATTGATCAGATGTCCTGAAATCTTTAGTTCTATGCAAATAGAATCAAGCTGTCTATGCATGTCTAATTGATGGAGTTTATACTCTGCCTTGTTGCTGTGATTGGGGGAAAACACTGGGAGCTCAATGGATTGATTAATATTGGATTGACAGCAAACCTTAGGTATAAAGGACGGATTAGTTCAAAGTGATACCCTTTCCTTATGAAAGATCAGATAGGGAGGTCTGATTGATGGTGCTTCCAACTCAAACTCTTTTGGCACATATTACAGCTATTATAAAGATGGTCTTCCAGGAAAGAAATTTGACGTCACAAAATGAAGAGGGTTCGAACAGTGGCAATGTTAGTTGAGATAGGACAAAATTTAAATCCCAAGGAGAAAGTGGTTCTTTAAAAGGAGGTCTCAATAAGGAAGTGCCTTTTAAAAATGCTTTACACAACCTGTGTGACATTTGGTTAGGAGAATGGTCACCAATGTGGAAAATCGAAATTGCAGCCAGTTGAACTCTAACAATTGCAGCAGCCGAGCCTTGCTGGAAGAGTTCTGCAAGCAATTCTAAAATGGACTGAATTGGCGCAAAAAAAGGGTAAATGCTTCTAGTTTGCGTCCAGTGAGAGAATCTTTTCCACTTGCTAGTATATAGTTTTCTAGTAGAAACTTTGAGAGGACATCAATGTGTGTTTGACTGCTGGAGTGAAGTTTTGAAGCCTGACTAAATTGGGAAGTGGAGTAGCCATGCTGTCAAGCTGAAGGTGTGGAGAGAAGGATGAAGTATTCCTGACATGTGTGTCAGAAGGTCTGGAACTGGGTCCAGAACCCAAGGCTTCTCCTGTAGATGAGGCCAGAGGAAAGGGAACCAAAATCTGCTGAGGCCAATATGGGGGCAATGAGAATCAGCCTGTTTCCCCAAGGATTTTGCTTTCTGGATGACTTTGGGTATGAGGGGAAATGGGAGAAAGGCATAAAGAAGTCTCGAGGGCCAATCGTGTATAAGTGAGTCTCTCGGTGTCTCCCCCAGAGGGGGAATTAGGGCAAAGTAACTGCTGCACTTGGCATTCATGGGAGTGGCAAAAAGACTGCAGCAAGGCTGGTCCCATTTCTGGAAAATCTCTTCCGTTATGTTCTGATTTAGAGACCACTCGTGAGGCATTAATATTACCCTGCTGAACTTGTCCTCGATCACGTTGGATTTCCTCGGGATGTGTGTTGCTACTAGAAAGCATTGGGAAGAAATTGTCCATTGCCAAAGTCTCAGAGCCTCTCGACAAAGTGGGTATGATTTAGTTCCTCCTTGTTTGTTTATGTACCATACCACTGACATATTGTCTGACTGCACGGCAATCGTCCCTAGTGGAAGAGAGTCGTGGAGTGTTTGCAACTCCAGAAGTACTGCTCTCCTCTCTAGAACACTGATATGCAAGTGGGCCTCGTCGTCTTGCCATATACCTTGGACTGTCCTTCCCAGATAATGCCCCCCACCCTATCTGGAAGCATCTGTAGTCACTGTAGTAACAGGTTGTTGTGGAATAAAGGGTCTCCCGATAGTCACATGGTTGGACTGAGTCCACCACCGTAGATCCTTCTTGCATGATTCTGTTATTCTGATCAGATGGGACATAGGAAGTTCTTGAAGCGATCACTGGGAGAATAGGAACCAATGAAGGATCCTCATATGCATCCTGGCAAGAGGAACTAGAGTTATGGTTGAAACCATTGCCCTAGAAATTTCAGAACTACCTTTGCCTTTACCTTGTCCTTTGGAAGAAGGTGAAGTATTTGCAGTCTGAGGGCTGAAATTCTGTCGGCTGGAAGATGTGCCATCATAGAAACAGTGGCTAGGTTTGCGTCTATGAAGGTAATATGCTGACAGGGCAACAAGGCAGATTTTTGTAAATTGACTGTTATGCCTACCTGAGCAACCATTTCCAAGGTCACATCCCTTGCCTGTAGAAGTAGATGCTTGGCGGTGGCAGTTAGGACCCAGTCATCCAGATACGGAAACACTTGGAATCCAAGACGTCTTAAGTGAGCTGCTACTATTACTGCCATGCATTTGGTGAACACTCTGGGGACTCTAGTGAGACCAAAGGCCAGAGCTCAGAACTGATAATGACTGGCTCCCACACAAAAGCCTAAGTGACTCCTTGATGCTCTATCCATTTTTATGTGGTAGTACGCATCTTGGAGGTCTAATGAGTGCATCCAATCATCTTTCCCTAAGAAGGGAAGTATTGACTGCAGTATCACCATTAGGAACTTTGACTTTTTGACAGATTCACTCAGCTTGCTGAGATCCAATAGGGGTCTCCAGTCCCCTGTTCTTTTTGGCACCAAAAATAATCTTAAGTTCCAAATCCTATTTGGTCTGCGGGGACTTTTTGGATAACTTTTGTCCAGCAGCTTTTGGATTTCTAGAGTTGCTTGCTCCCTTAGATTGGGTGGAATATCTGGGATTGTTCTGATCTGTGGGACAGGATGGCAAAAGGGAATGGAATATCCTCTGGATATTATGCTTTGTACCCACTTGTCTTTTGTGATATTTTGCCAGGCTTCTGGGTACAAAGATAAATGTCCCCCGACTGCCTCCAGAGTAGAGCAGGCAGGACTCCTTTCAGGAGCGCTGAGAGGGACATCCACGAAAGGAATCACTGTCACCCTGGTTTTGTGGATCCCCTTGCCTCTAGGATGACGTCTACCATTGTTGCCTCCCCCTCTGCCCCTGGGGAAGGATTCACCTTTTGTGTCTTGGAAAGCTCCCTGGGATCTTTTGAACCACATTTTTCCACTCTACTGACCTTTAGGGTAAGGTCTCGAAGGTAATGAAAAGCGAACTCCAACGCCAGAGAGAGTTTTCCCTTCCTGCTCGCATCTGGTGAGTGTGTCTAACTCTGGGTCCAAAAGGTGAGGAACCATCAAAAGGCACGTTAGTAAAGGTAGACTTAAAAGGTCTTAAAAATTACACTAGGACACCCGGGAGTGTCTCCTTAAGGAAACTCCTGAACCTGCTGCCCTACTCGCTCCATCCGCTGCAGCCAATGAACCTTGTAGAGTATCTCCTAGCTCTTTCAGGAGATCTCTTTGCAGCCTTGTAAAGTGTGTGAGGTAGTTCAGCGACTGGAGTGTAAAAGTGGCTGAAGAAAAGACACGCTATCGTTTGAGAATCTTTGTTCGGAGGATAAACACATGAGGATGTCACAGAATGTTCCTTCTTGGTGGCTGCTCCCACCACCATAGCATCTACAGGCACACCTTTTGTAAGAAAATCTTTTCCAGTGGGGACTGACAAAAACATGTTTGGCCTCTGAGGAACTGTTTCCATTTTGTCAGGTGACTACCATGCCTTTCGACCAAGTCCATTGGCTCATCAAAAGGCGGAGACAACCAGGAGGCTGAAGGTTGACATCCAAAGGCCTTCAGGAAAACTGACTCCTCATCAGAAGGGTTGATGGTTTTCCAGCCTCCTCTCTGCTTTAGGATCTCCAGGATATCTGCAAATGAGATATCTCCAGAGGACGACCATGGGGACCCTTCTGACACGAGGTCAGTGTCTGAGGTGACAGACTCATCAGGGGAGTCTATATGCTTCCTCTTGCATGTCCTTTTTCGAGGGGGCTCCTCAGAAGGGTATTCTGGGGAGGCCTCGAAAGAGAGGGGTTTGTCCAATGGGGGTTCCTGAGGCTCAGAATCTCTGCTGTCCTGTGGATAGGGTGGTGCAGAGACAGTAGCCGGTGCCTTGGGGGGACGAATGCCAGTATCCTTGTGTAGAGCTGTAGAGGGGGACAGCACCTTCCTCATCAGCTAGAAAGCAGAACCCACTGGTCCCAAGGATATCTCCGGCTCCGAGGTAACAGAGGACACCCCCGGCCCCAGAGAGAACAGCTCCGAGGCTAATGTAGGAGCCAAGGTCATCAGAGCTGACGCACTGAGGGGTTGGCTCAGAACCAAAGTATGGGTCCGAGTGTCCACTCCTCCGGGGCCGACCGGAGAACCTCAGCTCCCAGACACCCCAGATGGCACCAAGAGTATCGGAGAAGATATCTGTTCCGTAATCTCTGAAGGGGGTCCCGGAACAGATGGGTCTACAGCAAGTGGTACTTGGCACTCCAGCTCCGAAGATCCAGCATGGATCGGAACAACAACAGTGGATGTAACAGTCTTAGAAGGCTCCAAAACCTGCTGTGTCTGAGCTGAGAACAATTTAGCTAGTGCCGGCAACTTCAACAGTCTGCACAACACGTATATGCTTATTAGTCTACTTTGCACTAATCAGATCTGTGTATTAATAAGACTGGTGTTCATTTAGTTAGTAATGGATATGGGTCAAGATTAGTGATGTTATATTTATGGCATCATGATTTACTATATGTATGTGATTATCAATGCCGATGTATGTTTGGCCACTTTAAGGGGGAGTGTAGTTGGCCTCTTTATAAGGCACGCACATCTACGTTATTCTGTACCTACTGATGACGCTCTTAGTAGCGAAACTGGTCTGGGGATCGTGTTCACATTAAAGTCTTGAACTTGGAGCTGGTGCTGCTTGTGTCTCCCTTATTGAGTGCTGGATTGTTTTTTGGATTTGTGTATGACTTGTCCATGCACTCTGCAGAGGACCGTGCAACCGGAATCATTGGTTTTGTTTTTTTATATATATACATACACACACACATATATATATATATATATATATATATATATATATATGCAAACACACACGGGTACTGTCACATTGTTGAAACATGGTTTATCGAAACAGTGTTTTGGTGTACACAATTTAGCGAAAGTGCATTTTATCGAAAATGCACTTTCGCTAAATGGAGAGTGGAAAATTAAAGAAAGCATTCAGTTTGCATGCACCATTAGTTGCAAATCAACATATAGTGTTGATTTACAACTAACAAAGCTATCGCTGACATCGTGGTACAGTAGGGATAATAGAATATTCCCTTTTCCCCACTGCAGTGCGATCTTGGAGTGAGAATAATAAAGTAGGGGGGGTGTGGGGGGGGGTGCAGTGGGGGGGCTTGCCTGCATAACATTGTTTGATGTAATTTTTTATTTTTTTTTGTATTTTAATTTCTTTAGCGAAAGTGCATAGTCGACAATATGCACTTTCGCAAAAGTGTATTATCGGAAACATAATTCGATGGATTGTGTTTTCGATAATACAACAGTAACCCACACACACACACATATAGCTATATATAACATAAACGTATTATGTATGTTAGGATCTGCTGGATACATACGTAGCATGTTTCTCAGAAGTATCTAAGCTGGTGCGCAAATATCCTACATCAGCAAATGATGTGACATCATGATCTACACTGTACCAGTATTTGTTAGTCTTGAATTGCACTGAGGAACATTTTACAAATTTGATGCCTAGGCCACTGATACAATCAAGGTATCATACAAAAGTACTAGGCCATCTGAGCTTACAGGCCATTTTAAGCCTTGCCAATTTCCCTTTTGTACTCAAATTAAATTATCGCATTTGATTAGAGACTGGCTTTACCCATCCCAATGGTCAACAATTATATATCACCCTAATGAGAACAACTGGGATCATACCATAGATATAAGGCAAAAAACAAACTAAGAAACAGTGCTGGCAAGAAGTCAGCGTACCAAGGCTTCCAGGACAAATTGTAGTTGTAGAGCAAAATGCCCAAAGTTAACAAAATCTCACTGAGAAACCTCCTTGTAAAAACAGATAAACTGGTGAAAATCCAACTCCAGAAACAGCATAGAAAATGAAATCTTCTTTAATACAGAATAAAACAAGCGCTTTCGCCTGGCAATCCCAGGCTTTGTCAAGTTACAATGTTGTTCTGGCAGTGCAGTGCATTTATATTAAACTGCTGAGCCAATTAAACAATTAAAAATCACCAATTACAATAATCAGAGTCAATTAATTAAATAAAACATTCAGTCAAACTGTTTTAAAATGCTTTGCACAACTTAAAAATGCCAATTACAGCTCTCTAAAACTTGGATTTAAAACCAAAAAATTTCTTTAAACAAAATGCTGAAAATAATGATAAATAATAAACCTTGACATTAGTACTAATGCAAAACTAATGATTTTGCAGCTTTCAACTAATGCTAGTTTGAATGCAGTGAGGAGTTACAAGATGTTTAAAACCCACATCTATTGTTCTATTGTCAAAACCTATGTGAGCCAAAAAAAATGAGGAGATAAGACTTAAACCGGGCGAAAACACTATGCCACAGTGTGCACCAGCTGATGGTCAATACAAGGACAGTATGTTAATGTAATAAACATAACAAAACCAAATGTTAATAAACTTGTGTTGTGTTGTGCTTTGATTGTGCCCCAAAAAATAGGGTACACAAATAATATATTACTAAGTCAAATCAAAAATCAAGCTTAACAACTTTGACATAACACCCTGAAGCAAAAACTAGTGGGAGATGACATAAGTCAATAAACTTTTGTTTGCACTAGAAATAAGTATTGTGTGAAAAGTAATTTAAAACACACATCAGTTTGATATGATAAACTCCAACAAAATATCATAGTTTGTCCCTGTTTGCCCTAAGGACACAAGCAAGACTAATGCTGTCATTCATACCCGGGAACTTAGTGGCGTCTAACTTAAGCTGCCATGTCAATTCTCTATTGGCAAGACGAGTCTCCCAGTCACCACCTCTGGGGTCTTGAGTTACTCGTTCTAGAACAAAAAACTTTATGTTCATGTGACTACAAGTAAGCGAGTGTTTGAAAAAAGCATTAGTCTCTTTGTTCTTAGCAATTTCATAAACATGTTCGTAGATTCTCTTTTTAAGCATTCTTTCGGTTTTACCTACATAAAAACCGTGACAAGTGAGACAAATCCCGAGGTAAACCACTCCGGAGGAAGTGCAGGAGTAATGATCTTGAGCCCTTAAAGTTATATGTCTAGATGGTAAATGAACATGATCGTCGTTTAAAATGTAAGGACATTGGTTACACATCCCACATTTAAACGACCCTGCCCTTGATTCACTAAAGAAAGAGAACATCAGGGTTATGAAACCAGACAAGGGAGGCGGGGTGGTTCTCATGTATAATTTGGATTATGAAAATTCTATTCACAACCTTTTACAGGACATCAATACTTATGAGCAAATTTCGAAAAATGAGCTCAACATTGCTTATGCTAACATTAATTACACTTTACAAGACCATCTGCTTCAAGGGGCAATTAATGAAAAGCTATTTAATTACCTCTTTGTCCCTAAGCCAAAAATTCCAGTCCTCTTCGGAATTCCTAAGGTCCACAAGGGTCTTGAGCCTCTGAAATTTAGACCTATTGTGGCTGGGGCGGGTGGAATCACAGAACCTCTTAGTAAATTTGTGGACCACAACCTAAAACAATTTGTCTCCACACTTTCCTACATTTGTAAGGACTCATGGGAGTTCCTGGCTAGCATCCCCTTGAATGTCTGTACCCCTGACCTTTTAATGGTCACAATGGATGTCATTGAATTATTCCCCAGTATTCCGCACACCACGGGTATTGATTGGTTCAATGAGATCTTAGTTAGTGAATCTCGGTTGAGTAACAACCTAGTTAATCTACTAGTTGAATGTATGGACATCATTTTACACAACAATTTTATCTTTTTTAATGGGGAATTTTTCAGGCAAAGAAAAGGGGTGGCCATGGGTACACCGTGCGCATCAGCATACGCGAACATCGTATTATACAAATGGGAGAAGTTGTATATCCATTCTTCAA
This sequence comes from Protopterus annectens, assembly GCF_019279795.1. Classification (NCBI taxonomy): domain Eukaryota; kingdom Metazoa; phylum Chordata; order Ceratodontiformes; family Protopteridae; genus Protopterus; species Protopterus annectens. The sequence continues at coordinate 1,937,889,070 of NC_056737.1, read as the reverse complement.
AATGGAAAGACTTTATTGCCTTTTACAAGCGTTATTTGGATGACATTTGTTTATTTTGGCAGGGCAACAAAGAAAGTTTTTTCGAGTTTTTTGAATATATTAACTCGACTACTGACTTTCTTTCCTTCACCTATGACATCAGTGAGGTGTCTTTGCACTATCTGGATGTACTCTTAACTAAGGACACAGAAAAAAACTGATTTCCAAACACAAATTTACAGGAAAAACACCTTTTCAAATGCATTTTTGCATTTTGATAGTTTTCATCCCTATTACATCAAGAAAGGCATAGTCAAAGGCCAACTTATAAGAGCATCTAGGATGTGCAGTTCCCCCATTTTGTTTCTTAAGGAGGTAGAATTTTTGAGAACTTTATTTCTTGAAAGAGGCTATCCCATCCAACTGATCCAGAACATTATTTTGGAAATTGAGGCGAAAAGGGATTCTGTATACCCCCCTCTGTTAGGTAAAGGTTTGCCCTTGCCTACATTGCCAGTAGTCAGTTCCCTGAACACACAGAGAAGTTTTGTGTACACATACACTAATGATGCACAACTGATTGAGAACACTATGCGTTCTTTTTGGCCCATATTGTCATCACAGGAAGACCTTGGCATAGCATTACCTGACAAAATACACTTCATCAGGAAGCGGGACATTAACCTTAAAGGCATGTTTGAACAATCATCTTACACCCAGAGCTCCTTCACCACCATTGTTTCATCTAAAAGGGCAGGGTCGTTTAAATGTGGGATGTGTAACCAATGTCCTTACATTTTAAACGACGATCATGTTCATTTACCATCTAGACATATAACTTTAAGGGCTCAAGATCATTACTCCTGCACTTCCTCCAGAGTGGTTTACCTCGGGATTTGTCTCACTTGTCACGGTTTTTATGTAGGTAAAACCGAAAGACTGCTTAAAAAGAGAATCTACGAACATGTTTATGAAATTGCTAAGAACAAAGAGACTAATGCTTTTTTCAAACACTCGCTTACTTGTAGTCACATGAACATAAAGTTTTTTGTTCTGGTGGTGACTGGGAGACTCGTCTTGCCAATAGAGAATTGACATGGCAGCTTAAGTTAGACGCCACTAAGTTCCCGGGTATGAATGACAGCATTAGTCTTGCTTGTGTCCTTAGGGCAAACAGGGACAAACTATGATATTTTGTTGGAGTTTATCATATCAAACTGATGTGTGTTTTAAATCACTTTTCACACAATACTTATTTTTAGTGCAAACAAAAGTTCATTGACTTATGTCATCTCCTACTAGTTTTTGCTTCAGGGTGTTATGTCAAAGTTGTTAAGCTTGATTTTTGATTTGACTTAGTAGTATATTATTTGTGTACCCTATTTTTTTGGGGCACAATCAAAGCACAACACAACACAAGTTTATTAACATTTGGTTTTGTTATGTTTATTACATTAACATACTGTCCTTGTATTGACCATCAGCTGGTGCACACTGTGGCATAGTGTTTTCGCCCGGTTTAAGTCTTATCTCCTCATTTTTTTTGGCTCACATAGGTTTTGACAATAGAACAATAGATGTGGGTTTTAAACATCTTGTAACTCCTCACTGCATTCAAACTAGCATTAGTTGAAAGCTGCAAAATCATTAGTTTTGCATTAGTACTAATGTCAATGTTTATTATTTATCATTATTTTCAGCATTTTGTTTAAAGAAATTTTTTTGGTTTTAAATCCAAGTTTTAGAGAGCTGTAATTGGCATTTTTAAGTTGTGCAAAGCATTTTAAAACAGTTTGACTGAATGTTTTATTTAATTAATTGACTCTGATTATTGTAATTGGTGATTTTTAATTGTTTAATTGGCTCAGCAGTTTAATATAAATGCACTGCACTGCCAGAACAACATTGTAACTTGACAAAGCCTGGGATTGCCAGGCGAAAGCGCTTGTTTTATTCTGTATTAAAGAAGATTTCATTTTCTATGCTGTTTCTGGAGTTGGATTTTCACCAGTTTATCTGTTTTTACAAGGAGGTTTCTCAGTGAGATTTGTTAACTTTGGGCATTTTGCTCTACAACTACAATTTGTCCTGGAAGCCTTGGTACGCTGACTTCTTATCATACCATAGATAACTTGAGGGGACCAATGCATGGGATAACGCATTTAGGAGTTGCCTCTGTCCATTACTACAGGGGGCACACTCTTGGGACAAGTTTTCTGTTTCCCATTCATAGATCCAATTTACACTTGAATATGGGCAGGGATGAAAAAGAAGTTATGTACTTACCATGACATTCCATCTTTGTTGTTGCCTATCATTTGCTCTTCAACATATAGGTTTCAGATTCAAGCACTGGATCTGACTCAGCTGCATACCAAAGCTGTAGGCTCCAAAATTTGAGCTCCTCCCCTACCCACGATGCTCCTCTCCTCCAAATCCCTCAGATCGATTTTACTGCAGCACAGTACATCACAATCATGATACAACTAAACAGGAAGAAATTACGTAGAAATAAAACAAATCAGCCAAATGGGGATTCTTCAGGACTTCAAAGGAGAACAGAAATATCTGTCCAAAAATTTTCCGTTACATCCTTCAAAAGGCAGGGGGATGGAGGGAGGGAAGGCTGAAGAGCAAATGAGAAGCAACAACACAGATGGAACGTTATGGTGACTACACAACTTCTTTTTCTGATGTTGTTGCCCCTAGCTACTAAAAACTTGGGAGGCCCTCAAGGAAGGATATTCAAGAGCACAGCGGAACCAAAGGATGCCCCGGTCCTAGAAATAATCTCCAGTTTGTAATGGGAAATAAAAGTATGATGGTTTGACCAAGTAGCAGCTGCACAAATTTCATCCACGGTAAGTTTTGACCAGAAGGCTGAAGTAGTAGAAACAGATCTAATAGAATAGGCCTTAATATGGCCAGGTAAGGAAATGCCCTTAAGAGGCATAAGCAAGTTTGAAACAACTAGTTATCCAATGAGCCGGAGTAACCTTGGAAACTGGTTTACCTAATCCAGACTTGGAAAAGGATATGAAGAGTTGGTCAAATTTCCTGAATGTTTTGGTTCTATCCAAAAAGAAAGGGAGTTGTCCATGTACATCCAACATATGAAGAAAGTACTCTCCCTTGTTTTGAAAATTTGAAAAGAAAACAGGAAGATTGATGACTCGGTTTAAATTAGCCTCAGAAGTGACCCTGGACAAAAAGGAAGGATTAGTATGTAAAGTAACTCTGCCCTTGTGAAAAAAAACAGTTATGGTGGCTTGCAAAACAAAGCCTGCAGCTCAGATACTCTTCTTAGAAATAAGTAGTGAAGTAATAGACACCAAGAAAATAATTTTCCAAGTCAGAAACTTTTAAGTCTACCTTAGCTGAAGGTTAGAAGGGGGGGTGGAATTAAGGCCTGCAGAACCAAGGTGAGGTCCCAGGGAAGAGCAGTATCCTTAACAGGAGGGCGTAGGAGAAAAGTAGCCTTCAAGAAGGCCTTGCAAAGTTTAGATGAGGGTAGACAGAACGAATGCACCACTACATGAAAATTGAAAATGGTGGCCAGTTGCAATTTCACCACAGAAAACCTTGCACCTTTATTAAAAAGATAAGCCAAGAAGTCCAATACTGCAGAAACTGGAGCAGAAAAAGGGTCTAAATTGTTGTGATGAGCCCAGATAGAGAACCACTTCCACTTACAGTTGTATAGCTTTCTAGTACATGATTTGCGTGCTGTAATCAAAATTCTTCTGACTGGGGAAGAAAGCCCGGGAGTTCTAGCCATCACAGGAAGTGGAGAAATAAAGCGGTTAGTTTCAGGTTCTGCAAATCTGGATGGGAGTGCTCCAAGAGATGGGACAACAGATCTGGAGAGGCATCCGGAATCCAAGGTGAACAAACTAGGTGAAACCAAAGGAAGGGGAACCACACTTGACGGGCCAAAAGGGGGCAATGAGGATGACTTGGCACTTCAACCTCTGTGCTTCATGTAGAAATTTGGGAATGAATGGAAAGGGAGGGAAGACGTAGAGTAGACCATGGAAAGTACAGTTTTGTACCTACCATAAATGTAGATGTTCCGAGTGCTAATACAGCTGCAGTCATAACAGATGGGTTCTCCTGCCGTCAGGCGGGTCCTCGGTCAGCCGAATTCCAAAGTCTAGGTCCGGCGTCGGTTGTCGTCACTTTCTTTCCTGACGTCAGTGCGACAGGGGTATATAAGACACAGCCGACGCCATTTTCTTCAGTCTTTCTTGCCCCAGATGTCAGGTGCTCCCAGAAGGAAGGCAATATATATATATATATATATATATATATATATATATATATATATATATAAAATATATAATCATGCATTGCAATATAATCAAAAACCAGTGGTTGCAAGCAAATACACCATAGAAGGATAGCCCAATCAAGTTGTGAGATGAGGAGTTAGCCACTAGGTCTGTACCCAGAGGGGAAGGAGGGAGGGAAACCTGGACTGCAGCTGTATTAGCACTCGAACATCTACATTTATGGTAGGTACAAAACTGTACTATGTTCATCGTGCATACAGCTGCAGTCATAACAGATGGGTAGAATTCCAAAGCTACGCATAGGGTGGTAGGCACTAGGTGGAACTGGGAGGAGCCAGAATGCCCTGCAACACAGCAGTGGCAAAGCCTGCTCTAGTTTTGGAGTATAAAGGTAGGTGGTAGTGTTTAGTGAAGGTATGCACAGAACTCCAAGTGGCTGCCTCCAAAATATCTTTGGTAGGGACTCCTCTGAGGAAGGCTGCAGAGGTAGCTGTGGCCCTTGTGGAGTGGGGTCTGATGCCTGCAGGTACAGATTTACCATGAAAGGAGTAACAAAACTGTATGCAGTGGCCTATCCATTTTGAAATAGTCTGTTTGGAAATTGGCTTCCCTTGAGCTCCTACAGCATAGGACACAAAGAGTTGTTCCGATTTCCTGAAAGGCTTTGTTCTGTCCAAATAGTAATGTAGCTGTCTATGGATGTCTAAGGAATGTAGCAGCCTTTTCCCTTTGTTTTGAGGATTGGGGTAAAAGGTAGGTAAGTGTATGGCCTGATTTAAAGCTACCCTGGATACTACCTTAGGCATAAATGACGGGTTGGTTCATAGGGAAACCCTGTCCTGATGGAAGATGAGAAAGGGCTGCACAGCCATGAGGGCTTGTAGTTCCGAAACCCTACGAGCTGAGGTAATGGCCAGAAGGAAAGCTGTTTTCCAGGACAAATATTGCAAATCTGTTGAGGCAGCTGGTTCAAAGGGAGGCAATGTTAATTTTTCTAGAATGCAATTAAGATCCCAGGCTGGTATTGGTTGCTTCCTTGGAGGTCTTATATTCTTAGCCCCTCTGAGGAACTGTCTTAAGAGTGGGTGGGAGAATAATGGTGGATCAGTGTTGTATTCAGCAGAAATGGCTGAGGCATGGATTTTGATGGAGGAAAATGAAAGTCCGCTGTTCAACAGCTCAGCTAGATACTGTAATATCTGAGGTAAATTCAGTTTTCTAGGATCCTGGCCTTTTTTCTCATTCCAAGTGCAAAACCGTTTCCATTTTGGAGTAAGCCTTTCTAGTAGATGGCCTTCTGGCCTCCAAAATGACATCCTGCACCTCCTTGGAGAGTAGGGTCTGTTGTGGTGTTAAGGAATTTTCCATGCAGCCAGATTGAGTGTTTTCAGCTGACTGTGAAGAGTTTTGTAGCTGTGCTGAGTCAGTAGAAGAGGCATTAGAGGTAGGGTCCGGGGAGGAGAATGTGTTAGGCTCCTCAGGAGTGGGTACCAGTGTTGTCTTGGCCAGTCTGGAGCGATCAGTATCATCTTCGGTCTGTCTGCTCTTGCTTTCAAGAGCACCTTGGGAAGAAGAGGCAAAGGTGGGAAGGCGTAAACTGTCCGTGCTGCCCAACTGAAAGAAAGGGCGCCCACTCTCCAGGCCTTTGAATGGAATGTCCTTGAGCAGAATTTTGTCAATTGATGATTCCTGTGGGAGGCAAAGAGTTCTATGTCTGGCCTTCCCCACGCTTGGATTATCTTTGTAAACACTTGAGGATGCAACTTCCATTCGTGCTGGTCTGTCATATTTCTGCTTAGATTGTCTGCCAGCGTGTTTTCCAAACCTGGCAGGTACTGTGCTTGAAGTTCGATTTGCAATTCCAGAGCCAAGTTCCAAAGTGACATGGCCAGCCTGCACAGGGGGTATGAATGTGTTCCTCCTTGTTTGTTTATGTACCACATTACTGTGGTGTTGTCTGTTCTTATCAATAATTGCCCTGGATGCAGGAGGTCCTTGAAAGCTGTAATTGCATTTATCACTGCTAGCATTTCCTTTTGATTGATGTGAAGGTGCTTTTCCTTTTGGGACCATTTGCCCTGAATGCACCTGTCTGTCATGTGTGCCCCCAGGCGTAGTCTGAAGCGTCTGTTGTGATGACTTGATTTGCTTGAGGCTTGCAGAATGGTAGACCTGTGTTTGTTTGGCATGCTTGGGCCCACCATAGAAATTCCTTTTGCAAACATGAGTTTCCTCATATGCAACTTTGCACATGGGATTAGAAGAATGCAAGATGCCATGAAGCCCAGAGCCTGCAGGATTTTCCTTGCAGTTAGCCTGGTACAATTTGCTAGTATTTTGAAGTACTGAGTTAGTTGCCCCTGTTTTTCTGGCATAAGATAGGCCATCTGGGTGTTTGTTTCCAAGTTGGCACCCAGGAAAATTATTTTCTGAGATGGTGTTAGCCTGGATTTCTCTTTGTTGACTGTGTATCCCAGAGAATTCAATAACCGTGTTACATAAGCCAGATGTTCCAGAAGTATGTGTTTGCTGTCCGCTTGGATCCGGCAATCGTCCAAATAAGGGTAAATTTGTATCCCTTGAAGTCTGCAGTAGGCAATTACTGATGCCAGGCATTTTGTGAATACTCTGGGTGCAGTAGATAAGCCAAAGGGAAATGCAGAGAATTGATAGTGGATTGAACCTGCAAGAAATCTGAGGTATCTTCTGCAGTTTTGTCTGATTGGGACATGCAGGTATGCCTCCTTGAGGTCCAATGTTACCAGCCAAGACTCCTTGCCCAGCATGGGAAGAAGCTGCTGTAAGGTGAGCAACTTGAATTTTGGTACGAGTAGAAATGTGTTTAGGATGGATAAGTCCAAAATGGGTCTCCAATCGGTTCCCTTCCTTGGTACCAGGAATAGTCTGGAATAAAAACCTTGACCTTGTTCGTGAGTAGGTACCTCTTGAATAGCTTTCATGTCCATGAGCTTTGAAATTTGTATTTGAGCCTCTGCCCTTTGATTGTGTGGCAGGTTCGGCATGCCTCTCATTTTGGAAGTGTGTGAAAATGAAATCTGTAGCCTCTGTTTATAATGTCCAGGATCCATTTGTCTGTTGTGATAATATGCCAATTTTTGAAAATAATGTCAGTTTTCCTCCCAAGGGTGCTGCCAGCTGAGACTTGCTTGGCATGCAAAGGGAAAGTCATTGGGTTTGTTTCCTGTATTGTTGTGCACTGTCTTCGCCACCTCTTGGTGCTGGAGTTTGCCATTGTCTGCCTCTATATGATCCTTGAGATTGTCCTCTGCCCTTGTGCCTGTATCTACCTCTTTGGGGCTTGTCCGTGGCTGGAAAGGACCAGTTTTTTGAAGGCCAATTTCTGCTAAAACGTGGTGGTTGTACCTGTAGAAAGGCTTTGACAGTTTGCATAGATTTAGCTTTTTCTTCCATTTTCCGTAGTATCTCCTCAGCATTAGTACCAAATAATACATCCTTTTGTAAAGGAGCATCTAGTAGTTTAGCTTTAACATGATCAGGCAAGGTTTGTTCCCTAATCCAGGCATGTCTACGAATGACTGATCCTGTAACAGCAGCTCTACTTGAGGCCTCTAGAGCGTCATAGCCACATTGTAATGTGTGTTTACCCACTTGTTCTGCACTATGCATCATATCCTGCAACTCCTTCAAATCTGGTTGTTCAGGTTGTGACATTTTATTCCTTAATTGTGATAACAGAAACTGCTGATATTTAAGCATATGGAACTGACAATTTAAGGCCCTCATGGCTAGGGTGGCCGCGGTATATACATTTTTTCCCCACCTTTCTAAGGATCTAGACTCTCTTTCAGAAGGTAATGGATTCTTAGCAGTAGAGGCCTTCATTCCCTTGGGGCCTTGAGAAATGGTTTCAGGGTCAGCATTATGGCTTTTGTAAAGAAATTGGTGTGAGTTAGGAACTCTGTAGTACCTATCAGGCTTGACTGGGGCAGGAGGCAGGGAATCCGGATTAAGGCAAGCCGCCGAGTAAACATCATCAAGTATGTCCAGGACAGGAGGTATCGCCAGAGGTCTGTGCTGAGGTAGCAAAAGAAATTCCCTAAGTCTTTTCTTGGAATCTGAAAAATCTTGGCCTTCCCAATGGAAGTGTTCCCTCAAGGTATGCAAGGTTTCCCCGAAAGAAAAATCTTCTGGGGGAGATGCAGAAGGAATGGACTGCTCTGCATCAGAATCTTCAAAGGGAGAGTACGAGTGCTCCTCTTCATCAGAATGTTCAGAAATAATGGAGCCCTGGTCAGAAGAGGGAGAATCTTCCTCCACTCTGGGTCTCTTGTCCGGAGGGGGTTGGGAACCCCTGATAAGAGTAATTAAATCCTCAGCCATTTTGAGCATCTGCTTTTTAGGCATGGGGCCTGGAGATGGGCCCTGTGCACCAGGCCTCTTGGGATGCATGGCTGATTTGGACTTAGTAAAGGCATTTATGGAAAAGGAAGATGAGGGTCTGAAGACACCATGGGTGGAAGTGGACCTGTCCACATTAAGAGGCTCAACACTTTCAGTGGCTTCGGTAGCTGTAGTCAGGGTATGGGGCGAGGTACCTGCGGTCTCGGTTACAGAAGATTACAGAAGACACCGCCAGAGAAGTGTCGTCGGTAGTCAGGGGCTGCGTAGGCACCTCGCTGAGAACCGGACCACGTGTAGCCGGTTTTGGCGTGGTGTCGGTGGAGGCCGCGGACCTCGCGTGTCGGTCTTTGTCCTTGCGTTTTTTGGACAAAATGGTAGTCGGAGTCTCCGACGACATTTTATAATCAAAAGCTTTACCAAAAAACTCTGGCGAAGTCCGCCCGACGCTTAATAGTGCGTTTATTGAAAGTAGCACAAAAGCGACAGCCCGAGACGTCGTGGTCTGGGCCTAAACAAGGTATACAGAGGGAATGGAAATCCTTATGCGGTATTTGCTTCCCACAAGAAATACAATTGTTAACTTTGTCTGACATCGGTCTGAGGCAAGAAAAGTTTCCCCAACGGGGTACTTAGCTTTAAAGAAGACTTCGGTTTCCAAATTTTCATAATTTCAGGAGCTGGCCGACTGGCACTTGCGAACTGCTTCTGCTTTGGGCACCACGCGGCAAAAAAGACTGAAGAAAATGGCGTCGGCTGTGTCTTATATACCCCTGTCGCACTGACGTCAGGAAAGAAAGCGACGACAACCAACGCCGGACCTAGACTTTGGAATTCGGCCGACCGAGGACCCGCCTGACGGCAGGAGAACCCATCTGTTATGACTGCAGCTGTATGCACGATGAACATCAGAGCATCTCTCGGTGACAGCCCCTGAGAAGGAATCAGGGCAAAGAACTTGGTGTTGTAGGGAGATACGAGCAGATCGCAAGTAAGGTTGACACCATCTCTGGATTTGCCACACCAGGATTGACAGATCACTTGTGAAGCATCAGAATGGTCCTGCTGAGCCTGTCTGCTAGGCTGTTTGACTTCCCCAGAATGTGTACAGCTACGGGAAAGCGGTTGGAAGAAATCATCCAGTCACAACCTTATGGCCTCTCCACACAAGGGATAAGATCTGGTTCCTCCTTGCTTGTTCATGTATCAGACCAATGACATGTTGTCTGTCTGAATAGGAATAGTTCCTGTAAAAAGAGAGGAATGGAAGGCTTGCAACTCAAGAAGTACTGCTCTCATCTCCAGAATGTTTATATGCAAATTGGTCTCTAGGGAGGACCACATGCCTTGGACCATCTATCCCAAGTTGGGAAGTGTCCATGGTCACAGTGTCTGAGGGGGTGTGACAGGATGAACAGGCGACCCTGGAGAAGATCGTCGGACTGAATCCACCACATGAGAGACTGTTTACTTGTGAGATACTAATTCAGTAGATTAATGGGCAGTGAAGGAGATACCATTGTATGGCTAAGGGCTGTTGAAGAACTCTCATGTGAAGACAGGCTAAGGGCACTAAAGTGACTGCTGCCTCCATGGACCCCAAAGCCCGAAGGCCAAGACTTGCTGGGGGGGGAGGGGGTCCATTATCTGTTTGACGCGAGTTCTCAGATTGGAAATCCTGTTGTAAGTAAGAAAAGCTAGAGAACGAGTGGTGTCCAAATGAGCTCCAATAAAGTCTTTGACTTGATCTGGATAAAGATGGGACTCGTTTAGATTGACAGAGATGCCCAAGGTTGAAACTAGATGGAATAGGTATTCTCTGGCTTGAAGGAGTCGATGCCTGGTGGGAGCAGTTAGGAGCCAGTTGTCTAGGTAATGAAACACCTGGAATCCGTGTAGTCTCAGGTGAGCTGCTACGACTGCCATGCATTTGGTAAACACTCTGGGGGCTCCGGTGAGATCAAACGGCAGTGCTCAGAATTGATAATGATTGGATCCCAGCCTGAAGCAGAGATGCCTACTGGAGCACCTGTTCATCTTGATGTAATAGTACGTGTCCTGAAGGTCTGTAGAGCACATTCAGTCTTCCTTCTGCAGGAAGGGAAGACTGAACAGTATCATGACCATTCTGAATTTGGAATTGGCAATCAACTTGTTTAGAGAGGTGAAATCCAGAATGGGTCTACGGTCCTCCATCTTTCTGGGCACTAAAAAGAATATGAGTAAAAGCCCAAACCAAATTGGTCTGGGGGGACTCTTTGGATGACCCTTTTTGAGACCAACTTTCCAATCTCTAACGCTGCTCCTCCCACTGATCAGGTGGAACACTGGGGAGGATTTTTCTTGACAGTTTTTGGAAAAAGGGTATTGAACAGCCTCTGGATATGATTTTTAACACCAAACGATCTTTTGTGATGGCTTTCCAGGTTGTTGGGTGTAGAGGCAAATGTTCCCCGACTGCCTCCAGGGTACAGCAGTCAGGCAATCCCTCAAGACCACTGACTGGGTCTGTCCGAGAAGGAATCTCAAGACCCTTGGCTCATCGGACCTCCTCTGCTGTGAGGTGGCATCTGTTGTTATAACCATTTCCCCCTCTGCTTCTAGGAGAAAGATCCCCTTGTGAGTCCTGAAAAGGACCTTGCGATTTACGGAACCACAACTTCTTACCTCCACTCTTGTTCCTGGAAAAGGTCTGTTGTGGGGTAGAAAAGTGTATCCTGATGGCAGACAAGGTCTTTCCATCATTTTCACTTTGGGAGAGTGCGTCTAACTGTTGGACCAAAAAGTGTCGATCCATCAAAGGAAGTGTTGACAAAGGATGTCTTAAAGTGTTCCGAAAAATAACACAGCTGCATCCAGGTGTGGCGTCTGACTGCAATGCCTGATCCAGTTGCCTGTGAGGCACCCTCTGCAAAATGAGAGAGCAACCTCATGGAGACAGACTGGAGGGTGGCCATTCTTGAGGAAAATGTCTTCTGTTCCTCGGCAGACATGGACCCTGGGACAGAGTTAGACAGTCCCTTAACGAAGTCCCTCTGTAGCCTGGTTATATGTGCCAGGTAGTTCAGCACTCGCAATGCGAAGGCTGCTGAGGTGTAAACCCACTTTCCAAACCTGTCCAAAGCCCTAGACTCCCTGATAGGGGGATGGGCAGTGGAGCTCTGCTGGGTCAGTTCCTTTTTGGTGGCGGCTGCAACCACCATGACATCGATGAGAATACCTTTAGTCCAGTGTAGGCGATCAGAAGGGGCACTAAGGATCTTATTGGGCTGCTTAGAATAGGCTCCAATGTGTCCAGTTCCTTCCACACCTTGTGGGACACAGGGTCAATAAGGGGGTTCCATGGGGGGAGGGATACCCAAGAAGTAGATGGGTCTGACCCAAAGGCTTCCAAAGACACCACTTCCTCTAGGTTAGAGCTTTTGGAAGACCAACCACCCTTCTGGTGGAGGATTTCCATGATGCCTCCCAAGGAGACATCCTCGGGTGGCAATCTGGTGGACCCCTCCACTTCGAGACTGGTGTCCTCTGTGAAGGATTTCAAAGGGGAATTCAAGTGTCTCCTTTTACATAGGTGCTTCCGAGGGAACTCCTCAATGGAGTGTTCCAGGGAGGTATTGGAAGACTCTGGGGGGTTACAAATGGGAAGCAGACTGGGAAGTCCTTTTGGGCAGGCTGTCCCACAGGGGACAGAGTAGATGCCTCAGACACAAAGGCTGTTAGGGGGACCAGAGTCCAAAGCAGGCAGAGTCAAGGCTCTTCTGAGTGCACAGAGAACCCTCACCACCACCTCAAAAGCAGGGGGAGACAGGGACACCTCAGGCACCCCTGCCAGAACCAAAGCGGTTGACGAGGAAGTTCTATGAACCCCAACCACCCCCAGATTCAAGTGAAGAGTTGGAGCCAAACTATCAACCACCAAAGTCCTGAGAGGAAGAGACGGCTCCAAAAATTTTGCAGCCAATGTCAACCCCTAGGAAACTGATGCCAAAGTTATGGCTCCAAGAACTGCAGGGCTCCGAAACAGACGGAGCTGGGCAAGACAGGGAGAGCATTGGGGTCGTGGTAACTGTACCTGTCGGCTCAGATTTCTCATCTCTATGAAGGCTCGGACCTAATAACTCCAAAATCCGGGGTGGGACTGGAGAAAGAGAAATAGGGCTGAAGGCAGGAATGTTGCTCATGGATCCAGGCGGGGACGCAGCAGGCAAGATCCCCAGCCGAATTTGTGCCTTGAGAAATTTCACCATCATACTGTCCAACTCGGCTTCAGAAAACCTTTGGGAGGACCTAAAAGAAGAAGCTACCGAAGCAAGCCTGGAAGAGAGCCTCTGCTGCTGGAGAGAGGACTCTGGTCTAGATGAGACTGGCTCTGGGGAGAAACTTCAGCTCCAGCGAGGAGGGGATGCTTGTATAACTATAGGTGCCGAAGCTGTTGACTCCGAGGGTCGTATAATTTTGGCAGGAGGTTCCCCTGAGTGGCAAGGTCTGGTGAGTGACCTCTTCCACTCTTTGTGCTTCTTTGACAAGGGTTTGAGCCCCTGATGTGAAAGGGGTGGCTGAAGAGGAGGAACTAGGGAGGAGCCCTTTAAAATAAGTTTATTATGGTGGTCAATGAGTGCCTGCTGATTAACGTTGGCACAAATGGTACAGGCAGAATCTACATGAGCCGCCCCCAAACGTAACACACAGAGTGCGGACTTGAGTGTGTGATTTTTGTGCCCACAAGAGCTGCACTTTTTAAACCAAGTGGGTTTTGTCTCAGCCATGCTTAAGGAAGGAAAACCAGCAACAGAGATAACGAACACATGGCATAAAACACACACACCAAGCAGTTAGAGATAAAGATTTAACTCTGCAGAACTAGAAGCAAGCAAAGATCTATTTTTACACACACACACATATATATATATATATATATGTATATATATATATATATATATATATATATAAAAGCACATATATATATATATATATATATATATATATACACACACATACACATATACATACATACATTAACTAAACAATCGGTAGGGAAGGGGTAGGGAGGGAAAGAAAGAGATGAGAAAAATTATTTTCTTGAAACAGTACTAAGACTGACAAAGGTAGACACTAGAAAAAATAACCACCAACAAAGATAACTACATAAACTGCAAAAAAGTCACTCACTCACTCAGATGCAGACCTGAAGAGCACAGAATGTGAGAAAATACAGTTGTGTAGACTTACCATAAATGTAGATGTTCAAAGTGTATTCACTGTTGCAGTTATTACATTTGGGTTATCTGCTTGCAGTAGCTCTCAGTCGGCCTGATTAACGAAGTCTTGGGTCCTGTGTCGGTTGCTGTCCCTTCTTCCATGATGTCAGGTCGTCAGGGGTATAAAACATGCAGCCGACGCCATTACATCAGTTTTTCTCACCCCAGATGTCAGGTGCCCCCCTAATGGGAAGCAAATAAATCTATAAATACAAGGATATACCTCCAACAGAAAAGCAAATACACCAAAAAGCATTTAGTGCATAGTAAGTGAGAGTAGAGGTATAGCCAAAGGAAGAAAAGGGGGCTGGAGGGAGGGTAACCAGGACTGTAACAGTGAACACGCCCGAACATCTACATTTATGGTAAGTGTACACAACTGTGGGGGTACTTGAGGCTCAGGGTCTCTATGCTTAGGGGGACCAGTAGACGAAGAAGCAGACACAGGAGCTTGAGGGGAGAGGAAAGGCCGAACCAATGCTGATGTTGTCTTTGGAGACAAGAATCTCCTCGTAGCTTCGAAGGTGCCATGGCTCCGACGAAAAGGAGTAGATGGACCCGAAAGGACCGTACGATCTTCTCGCACTGAAACCATGGGCTCCGAGCCCGTGGTAGGAGCCGAGCTCATCTGAGTCGAAGCCCCGAGATGAAGAGTCAGCACTGACAAATCGGTCTGACTATCCTCCCTGGACCCGATGGGAGAGCGTTGGCTCCTAGAGTCCTCGGTCGGCGGCGAGGACATCCGAGTAGATGGAGCTGATAACACCGGTGCGGGTATCTGCTCCGAGGGTTCGACAATCATCGGCTTGGGTTCCTTCGGCTCCGAGGGTCCAGTACGGCTCGGAGGAGGAGTAGACAAATCCGGTTCAATGGTCTTCGGCCCCGACGAGCTGGTCGGGGCCGACAACAATTTGGCAAGTCCTGGTGCCTGTAAAAGCTTCTGCACTAGCCGATCCATGTCTAAATCTGAAAGGCTGACTGAAGACTTAGATGAATGCATCGAAGGTGCTGACTGGAGCAGAGGAGAAGAGGGAACCTCAGAGACCGGCTCCAATACTGGGAGCTGGCTCCGAATCAAAGGGACACTCGGTTCCGAGGTCTGTGGAACCAATGACCCTCCCTCTGAAGTTTTTTTCCTTTTTTGCCACTTTGAGGTCCGAAGATTTTGAAGATTTGGAGGATTTGGAAGACATGCTAGTAACCTTCATGGCTATTCAACAACTCAGAAAAGGAATGCTGCAGTAATCCCGTCAATTAGCTTCCTCCTTCTCTCCAAGAGGACTCTTGAAGAAAAGGAATGGCAGATGCTGCAAGTGTCTTGGGAGGTGTTTAGCCCCCAGACAGTAAAACACATTGAAGGTGTCTGTCAGTGATGGACATTTTCTGCCCACAATCTGGGCATTTCTTGAATCCCGATTTAGGATGGGACTTTTCCTCGTCATCCGACATAGTAATAGTAGAAAACAAAAACCAGTATACTGAAACTAATACAGTAAAGTCCTTACTTTCCTTGTAAAGACACACACTAACTACGGAAAGCAACTAAGCCCAAACCGGGCACTATCTAAGACAGTTAAACTATAAATTTACAAATACAGGGCTAAACAGGCCCACTGAGAAAAACCCTGACTATAAGAAAATAGAGATTATTAACTCTAAATAGGGCTAAAAGGCCCACAAAAAACAACTAAGCCAACAGGGCACTAACTATCAGAAACTACTGATTATATTATTAAAATTTTTTAACACTAACACTGAAACTATCTATATGAAAATATCTAAGAGAAAAAAAAATTTTTTTTTTTTTTTAATCAAAACTTGCTATTTTTTTCTCACAAATGGTCCAAGCTAGCTGGATCACCTAGATCTCTCTTGCCGCAGCAAACTAGATCTGGGGTAATTCCAGCAGTGCATTGTGGGATAAGGGGCTTGGTCTCGAGCTACTTGCAAACCTTGAGCTTTGCTATCAGCCGTGTTGGAGCTGAGGATCGGCTCCGAACCCATCAGTGAGAATAAATGAGGAGATTTAACAATTTCACATCAAAAATTTCAGGAGTCGGCCAACCGGAACTTGCGAACTGCTTCTGCTTCGGGCACCGCATGACAAGAAAGACTGATGTAATGGCATCGGTTGCATGTTTTATACCCCTGACGACCTGACGTCATGGAAGAAGGGACAGCAACCGACGAAGGACTAAAGACTTTGTTAATCAGGCCGACTGAGGGCTACTGCAAGCAAATAACCCAAATATAATGACTGCAACAGTGAAACACGAAGAACATGCCAATGCTTACCGAAGTGCAGCATATGTGATCTGAGGAATTTAGAGGAGAGGAGCTCAGATGTTAGAGCCTACAGCTTTGGTATGTGGTAGAGTCAGATCTGATACACCTATCCGAAACCCACAGGTTGCAAATGAAGGCAACATCATCAGATCTTTGTTTTATGTGGATGGGGAGTCTGTCCCAGAATAGCAATATCCTCTATGAGATGTACTTGTTCCTCCAAACGTCTCTGCTCATACTGCAGAAGAGGTTTATATCCCTAAACAGAGTATTTTTGAAGCCATTTGACTTGCTGATGTGTGGTAAAATCCATCAGTATCGGGTCAGAGGATGCCTTGTATGACAGACACGGGTCACCTCTCTATAGGATAGTACAGCGACAGGAATTTGGGTCATTTAGGGCATGCTGTTTTGGCCTATCATTTTAGTAAAGAATCTCTGTGGTCATTCCATTCACTGCATGTGTTTGGACAGATACATGCCAAAGGAGGTAATGTACTCAATGACTGGCCTAATGAGGGCTGAGTAAAGGGGGACAATGACATCCCTAGATATAGAAACAAGTCCTTTATTTATAAGTTGTGCAATATAGAAGGTCTTTCTTACAGCAATGCACACATGTTGGTCAAAAGTTAGGCCACCATCCACACAAGTTCCCAAATCCCAAACAACCGGGTCAAGTTTCAGGGGCATGTAATCATGTAGCAGTTCCCTGGGGTATATGACTTCCCAAAGGATACAATTATGCATCTTTCAGCATTTAGTTTCAGTCCATGATTTTTGCACCAGTTACTTACTTGGGATAAACCTTCCTGTAGGACGGACAAGTCATTTGGGAATTCAATGACTGCTCATAGCTTGTAGTCATCTGCAAACTTGTCAGCCAAAGCCCTTTGGTATTGGCCTTTACTTCAAAAAAGTAGACATCAAACAGGAGATGTCCCAGCACAGAACCCTCTGGGACTCCAATGGTGACTGGTCTCTCTGGGGAAGTAACTCCCCCTATTTTGATTTCCTGCTTACTATCTGTGAGCCAGCTGGCAATCCAGCAGGTGACACAGGGGTTTACTCAAAGTTTATTTAGTTTTTCAACTGTGCCCGAGTGGGAAACTATCAAAAGCTTTGGCCAAGTCGACAAATGCAGTGTGTACTATTTTGTCTTCATCCCTTAATCCGGTGACCTTTTCAAAAAAAGTCCAGTAGGATGAGTAAGCATGACTTTTCCTTGACAAATCTAAACAGAGAACGGTCCACTGTTTGGAGGTTCTCTATGTTCTGCTTGTTCAGCTGCATAATACGTCTTTACATGGCTTTGCATATTCAGATGGTCAGACTGCAGAATGACTGCAGCTGTTCTCCAATTCACTTGTATCCTTCTTTTTTTAGGGCTAAAAGTTAATGTTTTCTCAAAGCATGCAAACTGTTTTTCACATTTGGGTGTGGAATTTAGCTAAGAAAGGAACAGACAGCAATCAGTGTAATTGGGAACACAGGCAGTAACACTTGCTTTAGCAGTGGTTACCTTAATTTTAGATTAGGTAATGCCTGTGGGTTCACTTGTCAGAGGGAAATTATTCCTGTCGAGGGTTAAACTTAATTTGTTGAAAATGTACACAGTTTTGTGTGTCTGTTCTAAGTTAATATGGGTGGGGTGTTTTGAAAATGTATTTTTTGTTTCTTTGAGGGTTTTCTTTAATAAAAAAGTCTTCACAAATTTGACCGTTTTAAAATGGAGGTGAGAAGAAACAAATGTATAAAAGATCAGAATGCCAAACATTAGTCTGTGCATGTAAGACAAAAACTGAATATGCACACACAAAAAACTGTCATGTATAAGTGGAAACAACAGTCTTTTAGCATTTTGGCTACTCTAGTCATATTGTCTTGGAATGTAAATAGCCTTTACAGATATAGAAAGGGTACTAAATTGTTTTAAGATGTGCAGCATGCAAATAGCAATGCAGCAGGAGACACGTTAGGAAATAAGCATGCGACTTTGAAAAAAAAGGATTTCAGGATGGATATTCAGCAGAATATAAGGAACAAATGAAGAGGGGAGTAATAATACAGATTGTTAGAGGGGCTCCAATAGCGACAGAAGAGGGGAAAAAAGACAGCAATTGTGGTAGCAAGGGTCTACTGGCAAGAGAGGAAGCTTAGGAAAATTTGGAAGAAATAATCAGCTTTTATCAGGAATATTACTTATAGCTGGGGAATGGAATTTTATTTTAAATTACAAGGATGTATAAGGGAGACCTAGAAGTGAAAATGTAACAAAAGAAGGTAGATTTATGAAGAAAGTGATGAACATATTTGGCATGGAAGATGAAGAAACTCTGACAGAATTTAGATATTATTCCCCAAAGTACAAATAAAGGCTAGACTAACAGACATTATATTTCACAGGAATGTCTATTTTGTTGAAAGCTTTGACAAATTCAATAACTATTTCAGATCATACACCAACAACATGTAAGATAAAAATGCAGGGTGACACAGCATTTTCTCACATACCAGCTAAAAAGAAAGGAATTTAAGGAATCAGTAGTGGAAATTACTCGAGAGTTATTAGGGAAGAGAGTAATTTCTTCTGAAGGGATAGCTAGTAATTAGGATTAAATGAAAATGGAGTTTAAAATATAGTAGAAATAAAATAGAAAGAGCGATGTTAATAAGTATAGGAATTATTCAGAAAGGCTGACAAAGGTTAAAGTATTGCAAAATAAGGGGAATTTCATAGAACAAGAAGAAGAGCAACTGCAGAATGCTAAGGAGAAAACAGGGAGTATTTGGATAGTACACAGGAGTTCAGAAAGTTTCTGTTAAACAAATATTTTTGATAACTTTAGAGCACAAAAACTTTTAGCACAACTTAGGCACCAAAGTAGAAAGGGCTGCTGTCAACTTTAGGGAGTATATGACAAGAAAAATAACCAGAGACTGTATTGAGGTATTTTGGAAAATTAGAAACCAAGAAAGAGCACAGATGGAAATATTCATAGAAGACTAAATTATGCCAAGATTTCAGAAGGTAAGGTTCAATAACTAATAGTTAAGAGAGAAAATGATGAGATAAAAACAGTGACGTATAATCAATCTCCAGGAAAGCTTCCAGGAAAAAAAAAAAGTTATGAACTCACCATAACATTCCATCTGTGTTGTTCATTTTCATTCTTCCTCTAATGGTTGGGATCAGATCTGATCCTCAGATCTGACTTGGCAGCTTCTTCCAGCTCTTGGAACACAAACTCTCAAGCTCCTCCCTTACCCATTATGCCCTAGTGCTCTAACATACCTCGGATCAGTTTCACTTCAGAATCTTGAACTACTGAAATATCAAATTTCAGTAGCTCGAGACCAAAATGTTGAAAATGCACTTGCGCGAAAATGCAGAATCCCAAATGTGGAAATGTCGAATCCGTGGTTGTGGAGGCGCATACGTGCCGTGGGATTCCCTGTGTTCATGATGTGCGGTGTGGTATGTGGATGTAGCTGGAGATTCAGGTAAGTGATGTTTTACTAGGGGTTTTGGCTAGGGATGATAGTGTGTGTGTGTGTGTGTGTGGGTTAGGGTAGGTAGGTAAGATTGAGTGTGTTTAAGTGTTGAGAGTGGTGGTATTTGTACGTATGTGATGTGTGTTTGTGCAACGGGAGTGCAGAATGTGTAGTGGTGGCTTTTGTGTATTTGTGTTTTTAGTGCGACCTCAGAGTTAGCATATATAAGTCGCAGGGGTGTGTGGGGGGGGGCAGCTCCCCCACATGGGGGGTGCAGGGGGGCTTTTACCCCCCCAACTTATATGTAGGGTCCGCGCATGTGTTTGTGTGTGTTTTGTTGATTTGTAGTGTAGGGAGGAAGGTGTGTGTGTGCGTGTGTGGGCAGTTGCGATTTTTAATTTCTCACTTTTCAGGTTTTTCAGTGTTCAGCTATACAGTCTTGAAATACTGAATTTCGATATTTCAGTATTTCGGGATTGTAAAGTGAAAAGTACAGTTGTGTACACTTACCATAAATGTAGATGTTTGAGTGTATTCACTGTTGCAGTCATCACACTTGGGTTTATCTGCCTGCAGGTAGCCCTCAGTCGGCCCGAATACCAGAGTCTTGGGATTTCTGCGTCGGAAGCAGTCGCCTCTTCCATGACGTCAGGTCGTCAGGGGTATATAAAACAGGCAGCGGATGCCATTACATCAGTTTTTCTTGTCCCAGATGTCAGGAGTCCACAAAATAGGAAGCAATTAAATGGTGTGGAACACCTCCAGTAAAAAGTAAATACCACAGCCATAAGATATGGCCAAAAAGAGCAAAGGTAGAAAGCATAGAGAAGTAAGGGGGCTGGAGGGAGGGTAACCAGGACAGCAACAGTGAATACACTCGAACATCTACATTTATGGTAAGTGTACACAACTGTACTATGTTCTTCATGTTTTACTGTTGCAGTCATCACACTTGGGTTGATTCCCAAGGCTGAGGAAGGGTGGAGGCAGTCAAGAAATATTAGGGCTGGCTAGCAGGCCTTGTAAGACTGCTGTGGCAAATCCAGCTCTGGATTTAGAAAAGACAGGTAAGTGGTAATGCTTGGTGAACAACTCCAGGTTGCAGCTTCCAGCATGTCCCTGGTAGGGACCCCCCTGAGAAATGCTGTAGAGGTTGAGCTAGCCCTAGTGGAATGAGTTTTGATCCCCTGTGTGACAGGTTTTCCATGGTGTTTCTAGCAGAAATGGATGCAGTGTGCTATCCATTTGGAAATGGTTTGCTTTGAAATGGCCTTGCCCACTGCCCCTGTAGCAAGGCTGACTAGCAGCTGGTCAGTTTTTCTGAAAGGCTTAGTCCTGTCAAGGTAGAACCTGAGCTGTCTGCGCACGTCCAAGGAGTGCAGGAACCTTTCCCCTTTATTCTGAGGATTAGGATAGAAGGTTGGTAAATGGATAGATTGGTTTAAAGCCACACTGGCACCACCTTGGGCATAAATGATGGGTTAGTCCTGAGGAAAACCCTGTCCGCATGGATAATAATGAAGGGTTCCACAGCCATAAGAGCCTGTAACTCAGACACTCTTCTTGCTGAAGTGATGGCTAGAAGTAAGGCTGTTTTCCAAGAGAGGAATTTTAACTATGCTGTAGCAGCAGGCTCAAAAGGGGGAAGCGAGAGCTTGTCTAGTGCAAAGCTGAGGTCCCAGGCAGGAGTAGGATCTCTCCTCAGGGGTCTTAAGTTGTTAGCTCCTCTCAGGAACTGTTTGATCAGAGGGTGAGAGAAGAGTGGTAACTCAGTATTGTAATGGGCTGAGATGGCAGAGGCATGAATCTTAATTGATGAGAAGGATAGGCCTTTGTGGAGCAGCTCTGCTAGGGAATCTAGGATTTGAGGTAAGGTGGGCACAGCTGTGTCTTTTCCTTGAGACTGGCTCCAAGAACAATATCCTTTCCACTTTTTTGCATAGAATTTCCTAGTACTAGGCCTCCTGGCCTCAAGGACAACATCCAGCAACTTGCTCAACTGAAGGTTTGGGGGGGGGGGGGCACAGAGGTCCACCTCTGGTGTCCGTCACCTGTGGATTAGAAGTTTGAATGAGTTGGGTTCTAGTTTCCATTAGTGTAGGTCCAGTAGATTTCTGCTTAAGTCGTCTGCCAGTGAATTTTGTTTGCCTGGCAGGAACTGAACTTGCAGGTGCACTTGATTGCTCAAGGCTGTGTTCCACAGGGCCATGGCTAACCTGCAGAGTGGGTAGGAATGAGTTCCCCCCTGCTTGTTTATGTACCAGATAACTGTGGTGTTGTCTGTCTTTATAAAGAGCTGACCTGGAAGGATAAGGTATTTGAAGGCTGTCAGTGCATTCTGTACAGCTAACATTTCTTTTTGATTGATATGCAGGTGTATTTGTCCTGGGCTCCATTTGCCTTGAATGCATTTGCTTGCCATGTGAGCCCCCCCATGCATAGTCTGATGCATCTGTAGTCAGGGTTTGGGCGGTGAGGGGTTGAGTGAAAGAGAGTCCCTTGCTGTGGTTGCAAGTTTCTGCCCACCAAAGGAACTCTGCCCTTAGACAAGGAATGATGGGAATCAGTGTTTCCATGTCCTGAGAATGTTGACACCAGAGACTTTTTAAGTACCACTGAAGTTTCCTCATATGCAGTCTTGCATATGGAATTAGTAGAATGCATGAGGCCATGAACCCTAGGGCTTGCAGTATTTTTCTTGCAGATAGCTGGGTTTTGGTGGCCAGTAGTTTGAAGTAATTTGTCAAATAAACCTGCTTTTCTGGAGTGAGGAATGCCGTCTTGGAAGCTGTGTCCAAGCTTGCTCCCAGGAATACAATCTTTTGGCTGGGTACCAGATGTGATTTCCTTTCATTGATGGTATACCCCAGAGAAGTTAGGAGTCTCTTTACAAACGTCAGGTGCCAAAGTAGCAATTCCTGACTGTCCGCCTGAATCAGGCAATCGTCCAAGTATGGGTAAATTTGAATATTTCTCTGCCTGCAGTATGCAATGGTTGGAGCCAGTCACTTTGTGAATACCCTGGGCGCGGTAGATAATAGAGAACTGATAGTGCATAGAGCCTGCCGTGAAACGTTGATCTTTCCTACAAGATTCCCTTATGGGGATGTGCAGATAAGCTTCTTTTAAGTCTAGGGTGACCAGCCAGGAGTCCTTGGCTAGCATAGGAAGCAGCTGTTGGGAGTGTAAGCATTTTGAATTTTGGTACCACCAGGAAGGTGATAAGAATGGCCAGATCCAGGATAGGGTGCCAAGAGTTCTCTTTTCTGGGCACCAGGAACAGTGTGGAGTAGAAACCCTGTCCCCTCTGCTCTATTGGAACAGGCTGAATAGCCTTGGTACTGAGAAGAAAAAGCACTTGCTTTTGAGCCTCTGCCCACTGGTTTGGAGGAAGGTCTAGCAACACACTTGGGGTTGGCAGTGAGTGGAAGTAGAATCTGTATCCCTGGGATATAATGTTTAGGACCCATCGGTCCTGGGTAATGTACTTTCAGTTTTTTGCATGCAGGGCGAGTTTTCCTCCTAGGGGTGCAAGTTCTTGAGCATGGGTGGGAAGGATGACAGACAAGTCATTGTGAACTTTTTCCATAAGGGGGTGGCTTACCACTCCCTGTTTTTGAGGTGGGAGCATTCTATTGTTTAGAGCTCTGCATACCCTGAGACTGTAGTCTTTTTGGTCTGTTGCCCCTGAGTTTGGACTGGGAGGGACTGGAAAGGACCAATTTTTAGAAGGTCAAGGCCTACTTAATCTAGGTGGTTGTACCTGTAAGAAATCTAACAGTCTCTGACAGTCTGCATAGAGCTTTTTCCTCCATCTTTTTAAGAACTTCTGCTTTTGAACCAAACAAACATTCTTGGTTTAATGGAGCATCTATAAATGTTGCTTTGACATGGTATGGCAAGATTTGTTCCTTCAGCCAAGCATGCTTTCACAGTACAGACCCAGTGACAGCAGCCATGCAAGATGCTTCTAAGGCATCAAAACGACACTGCAAAGTATGTTTACTAACTTGGTTTGCAGAATGCATCTTTATTTTCTGAACAATCAGTAATCAACAAGATTTTTTGTTTAATTAGTTCCATAATATGCTGCTGGTACTTCAACACGTGAAACTGGCAATTTAAAGCCCTGATAGTAAGAGTTGCAGAGGTATATACCTTCTTACCCCATCTGTCTAAAGCCCTAGAATCCCTGAATGAAGGGGCAGGGATTTTGGCTGTAGTAGCCTTAATACCTTTAGGTCCCTGTGAAATGGTCTCTGGATCCGCAGTGGGATTCTTAGAGAGAAATTTGTGTGAGTCAGGTACTCTGTAGTACCTGTCAGGCTTCTTAGGAGCTGGTAAAGTATCAGGAGTAAGACTGGATTCCATGAAGACATCATCTACAATATCCAGGACAAGGGGTACAGCTAGAGGCCTATGCTGAGGCAAGTTTAAAAGTTCTCAGAGTCTCTTTTTTGGATTGTGGGTAGTCCTGGCATTCCCAGCGGAAATGCTCTCTTAAGGTATGCAAGGTTTCACCAAAAGAAAAGTCCTCTGGAGGGGAGGCAGAGGGAATGGAATCCTCTGCATCTGAATCCTCATAAGTAGATAAGGGAATGTCCTGGTAATCAGAGGGAACTCAGTCATCGGACTCATGGTCTGTACAATCAGAAGGAAAATCAATCCTTTGTCTTTTAGAGGGGGAAGGCTGGCTTTCCCTAATTAAAAGTTATAAGGTCTTCAGCCATTCTAAGCATTTGTTTCTGTGGCATGGGAGCTTGAGCGTGCATTGTCCTCGTCGGTTTTCTAGGCATAGTGCGAACTCTGGGTCTGAGAAACTCGGTAGTTTTAGTCAGAAACGAAGCAGATGGTTTAATACAAAAATTGGAAGGTCGGAATACATCCTCAGAAGCCGGTGCCTACACATCCAAGGTAGAGACATCCGCAGGTTCCATAGATGAAGAAGCATCTCGTGGCATAATGGACACTGAATGAATCTCAGCAGAGGCCTGTGAATCTATAGAAGCGGGTATTCAGGGGCTGCGAAAGCACCTCAGTGAGTACCGGCGGACTGGCGACTAGCTTAATGGAAGCATCGTCGGCAGTTTTGGACCTATGCGGTCTGTCTGTCTTTATCCTTATGTTTTTTTGGAAGATCAGTAGTCGGATGGCTTATCGAAGCCATTTTGGAATATGGAGAACGAGAGCGAAAGAATTTAGCAACAAAAATAGCCCAACGAATAGTTCGGACATTAAACAAGGCACAGAACCTACAGTGAGGAACATCGTGATCTGGGTCTAAACAGGTGACGCAGTAAGAATGAAAATCTCTGTGAGGTATTTGCTTTCCACAGGCAAGACAATTGTTAACTTTTTCTGACATCGGTTAGAGCATGAAAAAAGGATCCCCAATGGGGTACTTAGCTTTAGAAGACTTCAGGTTTGAAACTCGAACAACGAACATTTCAGGTAGCTGCCGTCCGGCACTTGCGAACTGCTTCTGCTTCGGGCTCCCGCATGGCAAGAAAAGCTGATGTAATGGCGTCGGCTGCATGTTTTATACCCCTGACGACCTTACGTCATGGAAGAGGCGACAGCATCTGACATAGAAATACCAAGACTCTGGTATTCGGGCAGACTGAGGGCTACCTGTAGGCAGAAAACCCAAGTGTGATGACTGCAACAGTGAAACACAAAGAACATCTCTCAAGTCGTTTCTTTGACTGTGGGTAGTCCTGTGATTCCAATTGAAAATGTTCCCTGAAGGAGTGAAGGGTTTCCCCAAAGGAGAGGTCCTCTGGAGGAGAGGCAGAGGGGATGGATTCCTCTGCATCTGAATCCTCAAACAGATAAGGGCTGCTGTTCCTCTGCACAGGCAGAATAATCAGATTCCTCAGATTCTTGGTCTGTCATAGTTTCTGGGGAAGGAAGCCTTTTCCTTTTTGGAGTGGGGCCTGAGTACCTCGGATAAGGGAGATGAGATCCTCCACCATTTTAAGCATTCAAGCTTGGGGTGGAGGAGCAGTAGCAAGATGGTGGCTAGAAGCAGATTTCCTAGGAGTGGCCTGGCTTCGAGGCCTGAGAGAATCCATCAGTCTGAGAAATGGTAGTCAGAAGAGAAGACTTTTTTTGTCTAGAATGGGTAGTGTGAACGGCCTCCTCAGAAGCCGGTGCCTGCGTCACGGCTCTGGACTTAACCGAGGCAGAGACCACCAAAGGTTCAGAAGACGAAGTGGATTTCTGCGGCATACTGGACTCCGAAAGGGTCTCGGCAGAGGTCTGCATAGAAAGCGAGTCGGGCATCAAGGGCTGTGAAAGCACCTCATGGAATTCTGGGGAAATGATGACTTGCTTAGCGGTAGTGTCATCGGAAGGTTTAGCCTTGCATGGCCTGTCTCTATCTTTACGTTTTTTTGGAACGTCGGCGGATTGTTGCTGACAGATGCCATATCAGAATTCAAAGAAGGAATATGAAAATAACTATCTACAAAAAGAGCTTTACGGCGAATGGTTCTCACATTAAAGAGGGCACAGAACCGGCAACGATGGACGTCGTGGTGTGGGCCTAAACAAGTGATGCAGTAAGAATGAAAGTCTCGGTGTGGTATCTGCTTTCCACAGGCGAGACAATTGTTACCTTTTTCGGACATTGGTTAGAGCATGAGAAAAGGGTTCCCAACAGGGTACTTAGCTTTAGACGTTTTCTGTTGACATTTGACTTCTGGTAGCGACCGACCGGCACTTGTGCGAACTGCTTCTGCTACGGGCTCCACAGCAAGAAAGACTGATGTAATGGTGTTGGCTGCCTTGCTTTATAATACTGACAACCTGACGTCAGACTACAGGAGACAGCAGCCGGCGCACAAAAACATTGACTCTGGTATTCGGGCCGGCCAAGGGATACTACAGCAGGGATAACCCACAGGTGATGACTGCAACAGTGAAACACGAAAAACATCTATAAGTTACTGTTCCATTAATCAGAGTAGAGGTATTACTAAATACACAATGTTATGTTTCCAAATGTCATCCCATGCAGAAGATAGATATGTGACTTTTTAAAAAAACTTTATATGCTTTATTACTCCAGAAGAACAGTCTTTCTGAAAAGATCATCCCCAAATGCCGCACTATTCACTTTCTATCAATGACCTGATATGGTATGTAACTTTCTAATGTGAGAAAATGGCCTGCTTAACATGAGTAGATGTAAACGTGTGTGTGTGTGTGTGTGTGTGTGTGTGTGTGTGTGTGTGTGTGTCGAGAATTGGTGGGGGTGAAAGAACGATTGAAAATGTAAAGACTGATGAAACTCAGAGGGAGATGGCATGGAAATGCATGCAGTGGATACATACAGAAATAGTCTGCCTGTCACTCTTCCTTTATAGTTGCTTTAAACAATAATGTGCTTAATAATTCATGACTGACTTTAGTTCTACCTGCTGGGCCACTTTGAAATGCCATTATAGAAAATATAAATCTCATTAAGCATATCGGAAACAGCAAGGACGCTACATACAGCTGAGATACCCAGAGTTATTACTATGTTTACAACTGGTAGAGATGGATTTCCTCACTCCCAGTAGAAAATCACGTCTGTTAAGTCCTTAATGCCCTGCTCCTAAAACAATTAAGTAGACATTAAAAAATAACTTTTGAAGTAGTATTCAGATTGGATCTCTGTAATCTGTGTGGTCATGCAGAACCAGTACTGCACTCAACATGATAGATTTACTCATAAGAGTTAAAAATGTTAATGATGGTTTGCTTTGTTTGCTAACTGAAAGCGATAAACCTGACAAAAATTCCTAGCTGTGGACATGAGTTACAACCGAAACTCAAAGAACTTACTAGTCTTGGTATTTCCATGGAAATTCTTTTATATTCTGTTATCTGCATAAAAGTAATTCTAAGTTATGAATCTTGTGTTGTACCTGTAAAAGTCGAAACAAAAAAAAAACATTTTTGAAGTCAAAAGGCTCTCAGAGGAAAAATTCTCAAGTACAAGTGACAATATCAACTTCAAAAAAAAAAAAAAAAAAAGGACAAAATGAGAAGGTACAAGGTGGACACAGTGGAGAAGCACAAAAGCATTATTTTAAACTATGGATCATGGAAAACTGAAAAGCCTTCATAAAAAGGAAGCAGGGTGAAGAAGGATGGGTGGGGGTTCAAGAATGCATGAGAAAGGTACATCTTAAAGAGGGCCGAGTTGAATAAAAAGGCTATATAACTTATTTAAAAAAATAAATGCCATACAAGTTAAGCCAGGCTTTAACTGCTATCAAATCCGTGTAAGACAGTTATTAGAGAGAGAGAGAGAGAAGCAGGGCGGGAGAGCAGCTTTTGAACAGGTCCAGACATTATCCAATACCTGGACAGGAAAAGTGGAACAACCAGTTTTCAATTGCTTTAAAAGCCTTCTTCGATGACAATGACACAAGGCCCTTCTTTTACTTCAGTAGTACAAACTGGCATGAAATTATGTCCTACAAGAACTAAAAAGGTGCAGTTACCAAACATGACCATTTAGTCAAATAAAGTTTATGATTCAAAGATGGGCATGGCTGACTAATTTCAGCTGAAAGAATCTGAAGACCATTCATTGCTAGATAAAGGAACTACTGCATGAACAACATTACAAAATGTCACCTTGGAAAACCTCAATTATCTTTGAAATGCCATAGTGAGCAAGTATACACTAGTGTCATAGGTTTTTGCACTTTCTCTTCTATTTCTGGGTTTACCTGCATGCACTTCATGCTGTGGTCTTGCCTGATGTAGTTAGCTGGGCATTACTAAACGGAAGACCAAGAAAGGTACAAATAATGACAACTCATGGTTAAGTTGAAATCTTTTAACATCACTTTAACAGTCACACACACCATCATTTAAGAAATCCAGCTGATGTGATGTACTTGTTCTTCCGGCAGGGTTCAGATTTACTGCTTTTTAAACATCTTTATTAAATTCTCACATGACATAGGTACATGTACGTTAGCAGAAAAGACAACAAATGATAGCAACATTTTTCTGCATTATATTTGCATGTTTTCCCTTTATCAATTATTGTTTACTCCGTTACATTAATTCCTCAACTCCTGTCTTCCCTTAAACTTTATGCCTCTGCCTGAACATAATTCCTCATGTATTGTTCCCACAAATTTCAGTTATTTCTATGGTACCTGCTCCTTCCCTTTTACATTACCTTCTTTATAATATTCAGTAATGCAATTACAGTTGGTTTACATTTTGATTTCTACATTCTCTATTACCTATGGCCCACAACTTTGCTGGTCGATAAAAATTCACCTGACATGTACATAAAATTAAATGGACTACAAACATTTTCATTGGATTCAGACTTAGAGCTGAGCAGATCCTTTTTGGTATCCTGTGGTAATATGACCAATGCATAAATGTATTTACTTAATGCTTTCTGCATGCCTTCTGTTCTGTGATCATCTGCTCCTGCATCTGTTTCCTTTACTGAATTATGTACATTCTCAAGTTGAATCCATCGTAGCTGGCAAATACAATAAACTTCAGCTTCTCAACTATTTAATTAACAGCTCTGCATAAGGAAAGGCACTCTACTCCATTATTCAAAATTTCACCTTTTTTACGGCAATACCACCAGACTTCCTCTCATGTTTACTTTAAATATTGCAAGTAAAACAAAAGAACCAGCTAACACAGCACTGTACAAAACACTTGTTTAATCAAAAAAAACTTGTTTAATCTAAAAAATAAAAATAATAAAAAGTATATAACACATGAGCGCTTCATCATGAAGCACATTTGATGTGAAAGTGCTCATGTGTTATATACTTTTTACTATCTTTATTTTTTAGATTAAACACGTTTTTTTGGAGTAAAACAAGTGTTTTATACAGTGCTGTGTTAAGCTGGCTCTTTTGTTTTACTTGCTGTTTTTGAATTTGTTTCTGAACCAGCTTTTACCTGCTCAGTTTGATTCTGTTTCCTTACTTTAAATGTCAGTTACTGTGACTAGACATTGGATGATGAAGTCATCAAGTTTTAATACTCTAATTTAGACACAAGAATATTCTGAGATGGTAAAAGGCAAGGGGATGTTCAACAAAGAAATATACTCTGGAATGTGTTTGTGTGTTACTTGATCATGATGATGATGAATGTTCAGTTTTAACAATACAGACACAGTATGGATTTTACAAGCAAATTGGCTAGAATTAAATAAGAAGTTATCCAACAACGGTAAGGAATACTACATGAGAATACTAATACTTACGATGAACTTTATCTAAAGGTCATTTTGTTAGTTTTGTCACAGAACTTAACTACAATCTCCAGTTTGAAGCAAAAACAGATATGCTATATAAGTAAGAAAATGATGTTTAACACAGATTGAATTTAACAAATTGAAATGCAGGTAAAAGTCTGTTTCAACAGAACAGGTGCACTACTCACTGGCTGTAAATAATACCAGTTAAGTGCAGTTTCACTTTTGCTGTAACATAACACATGACAAGAATAAAATGTTAATTTTTCTGCAAAAAAAGCAATGCCTTTTCAAAATGGTGAAGCAAATTATTAGACAACTTGCTTGTACAACATTGTGCCACATACCACAAAATTACCTTCAATGGCTGGACTGTACTGGGACATTACATTACTAGCCAGGGTAGGCAAGGATACTGCTACAAAGACCATAAGAAGGCAGGCAATTTTATACTCCTCTTCCGGACTGATATTTTCTGCAAAAAACAACATCAGCATTAAACATACCTTATGTTTTTTGTTAGTTTCACAGATTAAATACATGACAACTTCACTTTAGTTTTGCACAAATTACTTTACCATGGTACTCTTGCATACTTGTTAAAATCATGTATGATGCAATAATTTAACCAGACGACAAAACAAAAGTTAAATAACAGGATTTCGGTCTCTCGATAGTCCATTACATAGTCAACATGGAGAAAAACAAGCCTGAAAGGTGGGAACAGGATACAAAACTGGTTACAGCAGAGAACAGTACTGGTGGCAAAAGGAACTACCACTGAAGGGAAGGAAATAGGCAGTATACTTAGTCCAAAAGAGAGTCATCAAACTATATTTATAAACAAGCACTAGCAACAAAGCTTGGTAAGCAAGGCCTTTTTCCGTGCAGAAAAATCAAAATATAAAAGAAAGATCAGTGCTCTGCTCTGTTCAAAAGAGGAATGAAGACAAAAAAGTCTGTGCTCTGCTCAAAACATGAACAAAGAAGTACAGGGATACTCTAGTGTAAGGCTACATTCTATGACTGAAGTACAAAATAAGTGAACTGCTTGAAGGCATGGGCAAATTCAGATTCTGAAGACTGTGCAACAAAATTTCAATGATATGACTACGATGACTGGCATTAAGGCATTAAACTGAAAGAATACTAACTTGATACCACATGCTTATTCTTCTGGGATGCTGGATAAAGCTACAGAACTATGGGTCCTACCCAAATGGCTTATATTTTAATATGTGTAGATATGTTCTGTTGAGTGTTTATGGGCTAAATATGTACATATGAACTGTAATTGTAAATATATAGGATAATTTATATAGCAGTTACCTTTCTACTGCTCCTTTGGGACCCCAGGTCATGGCTGAATACAACTGAGCAACCCACCTAACTCATTATATAAATACATATGTATATTTTACACGTGTGTGTGTACCTATATATATATATATATATATATATATATATATATATATATATATATATATATACACATACACACACACACAGACACACCACACACATACATATAGACTAGATATACCTTATACTTATATATATATATATATATATATATAGCTTCAGCTATATGTCACACACAAATGGAAGTGTGGGGGAAACGGGGGGGGGGGGGCAAAAGCATATGCACCACTGGAATTAATGCAATAAAAAAGAAATGCGAAGTCTGGGAAGTTCAAGACTACTTGCCAATAATTTTCAGCTAACCCCTCCCCATGGTTATGTTTCTGCCTAATCTTAGTTTCTTATTCAATGAGCAGAAATACATGACTGAAACTGTTGCTAGATAAAAGTGTGAGTGAAAAAACTATTTGGATAACACAAGTGGAAAAATGTTAAAGAAAACTAAAGTAAATAAACATAACCCTGGCACTAATTCACAGGCAATACTAGAACACCTACAGTTTAATAATGTACAGCACTTTTAAAATAAACACTAGAGGCTTAGGTTAACCACCACATGGACAAAAACTTAGCAGACAAGGCACTTTTCAAATCTTATTCCCAAAGCCCTAGGAAAGTAGAGAGCACTACAATGCATTCTTTACAGCCTGGAAGTGATTAAATCAAAACAGAATGAAAACTGCACTTCAGCTGTTAAGCTAGTGAGTTTCACCCATCTGGAAAATCAAATCTAATAAATGTTATCTTCATCCAAGCTGCATGTTAGGTTATCCTTTATTAATACTTTCAAGTCATGAACTGTTTGCATTCCTAACTGCAACTACTTTGTTCTCTCCTCTCCTATGATGTTAAAGGGCTTCACATAGTAAGGAAAGTCTACACAGCAATGTTACGGAGAAAAATATCAAAAAAATGCTGTGTAATGTGGTGACCCTCAAAGACTACTACAAGACTAAAATAAAACAGATACACATGGGCAAAGAACTTCTTAGGCATGAAAATATAATTATTTGCCTATCTACTAAGCATAAGCCATACAAACTTTTTTTGCTGGTTGCAGGTGTAAACTACTATTGCTAACAGAATAAAATGGTTTGGAATTCTTGTACTTTGCAAATTGTCAGAAAATGACATGCAGCTGTTGGGACACCTTAAAGGATTCTTCCATTTCAACAGGGAATTTCAAAGAATCGCAGCAGAAGAATATAGCAAAAAAAAAATCCAAAATATAAGTTGTGAAACCTTTCAAATATTATAAAGCAGTTTCATGTAAACTTGAAAAGGTAATGCATTACCAAAAAGTATACAAAATGGTTTATAGCGAATAATAATTCTACAGAAGAACAGGATTTAAGTTGAAACCTTGTGGAAATGTCAGAAGGCATGTAAGGGAAACTGACATGTACTCTCTCACTATCAAATTATAATAAATAACTTGATTACGATTTTTTATTAAACCCCCCTTGGAGTGTCCTCCCCCCCCCCATCTCACACACACACACACACACACACACACACACACACACACACACACACACACACACACACTCTCTTAAAAGCATATACGGGATAATATATATTGCAGAAACAGCACACTCATTAAATTATATATACCTTAAACTCTGAAAAACATTACTACTATTTCAAAATGTAAATGGTTAAAGACTTCTAGACTATAAAAACAACATGAAATTAACACTTTCTGCTGTACATGAGCATATGTTTTGATAATATAAGCATGTTTCAATTTTTTCACAGTGTTTTACTGTACTTATTCAGGACGGTTCTTAAGATGCATTTCATGCTAGAGACTTCTGTCCTATTTATTTCTGCAACTATTTAAAATGTATTCATATTCAAATAGTAATGACACCATTATATTACTAACTTGGTTGTCCTTATCCATTAGTACTTGCAAAATTAATGAAAGGAAAAAATGTACACATGCCATACACTGGAAGGTTACTGTTCACCACTTGCAGCACAGGTAAAACATAAGTTGCCTGATGTACATTTGGTTGTCTTAATGCTTAACATTCTTGAGTCACTATTTCATTGCTGAAACAGCAATTTCAACAAACAACACTCTAGATAGCAAAGATTAACACTGCTTGTTTCTTTCCTTTGTAATATGATATTCTGTAATTCTTCAAATCACTGACTACACAAATATTAAGATCCAAGTGCTTGAAGAGCCAAGAAGTAAAGTATCCAGTAAAATCACGCCTTATCTGTTTTAAAATAAACACTAAAACATTTTCATCAGATAGCTACGTCCTCAAGTAAAGCTCAGAATCTGCAGTTTCCCAACTTTATGCTTTGCATAGTTAAATGGAGGAGGATGAAATAAGAAATATTAGCAGTTCAATACAGGTTTCCATTATTTATCTTACTATGCAAAGA
The DNA here is from genome assembly GCF_019279795.1 of Protopterus annectens. Taxonomy (NCBI): domain Eukaryota; kingdom Metazoa; phylum Chordata; order Ceratodontiformes; family Protopteridae; genus Protopterus; species Protopterus annectens. The sequence goes on along the minus strand of NC_056737.1, from coordinate 1,937,855,306 downwards.
AACCCTGTAATTGAATTATGCTAAGTACTGCTACTTCACAGTGCTTTTTTTCTCCAGTTTGCTCATTTCCTAGCTGACATGCCCTTGCTGTACAGTCTGCATATCCACTGTGGGTTTTTGCTGATGTCTCCAGTTTTCCTTCCACATCCGAAAGATAACTCAAAGATATGCAGACAGCTGAATTGCCGATGCTCTAAACAGCACATTTGCATGTGTGTGTCTGTCAGTTACATGATAGACTGACATCCTTTTCAATACTTACTTTGTCTCACACACACTTGCTGGAACAGGTTTCAGTTCCCTCAAAACCCTGAAGCAGAAACGAAAGAATAACACCTTTGTTTCTGCATCTATCCATATAAAGCAGAGAAATGAAAAAAGGGCTTCCCTGTGTTCTATCTCCTCTACTTTCTGCTGCACCTTAATTTTCAGAAGGTTCCATGCATACACACACTTTTTTTTTTTATTTTTAAGACGGATTTACTCATGCCCACACTGTCAGAAAGAAGCAGAAGACCAGCCACTCCAAAGTTCTGTAAAACTTTTCAGAAACTTGCTGGATAAAATAATTTAAGGATCAGCAAAGAATTGTATGAGTTAACTTTTAAAACTAAGGTTTAATTTTCCTGCATAAAAAGATAACCATTAGACAATGGGCAAACTGTACATCAATACCCTGATTGGAGAACAAGCGTTCTCCAGCAGGGTATTAATATACAAGTAATGCCCGGTGAAAAATGAGTCCACTGCTTCATGGCAGCTTATCAAGCCACTGTGGAGCTTGGACTGAGGAAACGGAATGCACACCATTATTTTACACTCGTTAAGCAGCGTTTTTGCTGTTTAGCGCGTATAAAATAAAAAAAAAAAAGAGAAAAGAAAATACAGCGTGTGTGTGAGTGTGTATGTGAGTAACAGAGAGAGAGAGATCAAGTGTGTGTTTTTTTTTGCATGTGTGTGTGAATGGGTGCATGAAAGTAGAGAGACTGTGTGTGTGTGGCATCGGGCCTCATAACACCCCTGGGAAGGCATTAATTACACATTAACACACACCCTGTCAGGCATTACTGCTTGCTTACTGCATACCAGCCTGCTTTGCCAATAGCAGTAGTTTACTTTATACCCTGCAGAGAACTGCTGCACTGACATAAAGCAACCAACAAATGGCAATTTGGTGCTGTACTTAACTCCTTCACAATAACATAGGTTCACAGGCAAGTACTAGGCTAGCTACTCTTGCAGGCTATTTTAAGCCTAGCCCATTTCTCTTTTGGTGCTTGAATTAGCATATTCCATTTGGTGTTAGACTGGCCGTGGTCAATAACTATATATGACCTCTAATGAGAAAAACTGAGATCATGACAATAAGAAGGGACTGATGCATGCGATAAAGCATTTCGGAGTGCCTCTGTCCATTAGTAGTACAGGGATCAGTCCTGGGCTAAAATTTCTGTTTCCCAACCATAGGTTCAGGTTCTGCTTGAATTTGGAAAGGAATGAGATTTGTTTTATGTGGAAGGGGAGTCTGTTACACAGTAGCGGTATCCTCTGCAAGATATACCAGTCTCTCCAAATCATTCTGCTAATGTTGCAGAAGTGTTTTAATATCCACAGATATAGTATTTCAGATACCACTTGAATTGCTGATGTGTAGTAAATCCATAAGTATTGGGTTGGAGGATACCTTGTTTGCCAGACACAAGTCACCTCTTAGCAATCTGTGGGGTACAGAGTATGGTGACAGTAGTTTAGGCCTTGCATACTTTTAATAAGGTATCTCTGTGGGTGTCCCAGTTGTTGCATGTGCCTGGCCAGACACATGCCAAAGGGGCATTATACTCAATGATTATCCTAATGAGGGCTGAGTTAAGGAGGACAATGACATCCCTAGATCTAGACCCAATCCTGTTGTTTATAAGCTGTGCAATATATAGAAGCTGTTCATTGCACAGTAAATGTGCCTATACGTACATATCTTTAGCAAACTCAGTTCACTCCAGACTCAGGGCTGATTATATAGTACACATACAGGTTACGGTTACGCAGTCATGAGATCATTATATTATTCTGCAGTAAAAACTCGTCATGGGGGAGAACACAACGTCAGCTGACATCATTATAGTTCAAATGAAGTAACAAAGCACACACTTAAGTTTAACTTAGTTTAAATGTGGATGTTTTTAGTCAAAATGCATTACTTCTGAACTTTTTTTTTTTTATCCATTTGTTAACTAAGTAGGCCCACTAGACACAAGTGTCTCCTTTCACAAGCAACCCAGGAGCACCGTCTCGTTAAGTGATTGTACTTAGTCACACAGTGTAGGAATGGTGGTTGATATAATCAAACTGAAATACAGGAAAGGCTCATTAACAGCTCAGACTCTTAGTCCTCTGTGCTTACTGCCAGACTGAAACCCCCAGGAGGTTTGCAAAAGTATTCACCTTATGTCAAACACTGTAGTGCAGCTAAATTTAAACCCTACAAAAAAAAAAAAAATAAAAACTTTCAGATGTATCTATGATCATGCCTCAACCAAAATATAACAGGACTACATGTTTATATTATTGGGATGTTTTTCTAGCTGCAAGCATTTTTTTCAAACACTTCAGATTAATTAAATAAAGGCAAAAGAAACATTTGAAACAGAAAAAGCAACTTTCTTTTTAAAAGCAAAAGCAGGCAGGGCAATAAATGAATGAAACTAAGAAAAAATAAAGAATCAAGAACTTTCTGGCAAGCTCTTCCTCAAACAAGTGGTGGCACTTGGCACACTAACTGGAGCTACAGGTTCCTGGCTACTGTCTTACAGATGATTACAAAATGTCAGAACACTCACCCTTGCTTCACATCACTTTGAGAACAGAAAGAGATACCGACTTTTACGCTACACTAATCCTTACAAACTTTACAAAAGACTTACTTTTCTGAAATGTAAAAGCATACTAAGTTTTTTGTCTTAACTGTCTTATTTATTGTGTTTCAGCAGTCAAAAGATTATTTTTTCTTTGCTTTCTACTTAAAACAGTGTCACGCATTACTGACTAGGCAGTTTTAGTGGGTACTGGTTTCCTTTATGCCAACTGAGAACCCAGAATTTTCAGGACATACTGAACATTAAAACCTCTGGAATGAAATGCTAGTCAAAAGGGTTACACGTGTGGAAACAAAGGTAGAAATCAGCAGGCAGGGTTACAATATCCAAAGTGATGCAAAAGTGAAATTTCAAGTTAAAGCCCTTGTGTTGCAGTCTAACTTGCAAAACATCATCTTGGCCTTTTCACAAAGGAAGACAACAGCCAGAATTTACAAAATTCTGTATTCCTACACTAACTGGCCAATTAGTGACAGAGAGAATAGGGATGGTAAAGGCATGCAAAGAAACATCTCACTAATGGCTCATTATCATGTCTCTAGACCAGCAAGACAGAAACAAGAAACCGCATCTAGAAATACAAAATTATTTTTCCAACTTTACAGGAAAAGTCTGTCCACGGCCACAGGAAGGGCAGGCTACTCAGCCACATTAGTGGTAGTGGCAGAGTATTAAGTGCACAATGCAGAAAACCTCCCTGCCAATCATGTTGAAACATATCTCTAATCTGGCTATGAAGGCCTTCTACAGTAGGTAAGCAGTGGGAAGAATCATAAGGATGAAAAATTAAACTTCTTGTGAAGCAGAACAGAGAGGTTAAGGCCTAAAAGCAAGAACTCAGAGGGTCAAGTCTAAAAGCACTGAAGTGTTGAGGATAACCTAACAGTTGAAGCAATAATGCATGGTAAAGGTATGCACGTATGAATAACCAAAGCAAAAAAGATCTTAGAGGATGTGGTTGTATTCACTCCTCTGTGCAGTAGATTCTGCTGTGGCATTTTCCAAAGGATGGTTTGTTGTCTGATTTTATTTATTTTACATTTGTCAACCAGGAAATTCCGACTGTACTACGTCCATTTACAGCGGAGGCCCTGGGAGAAAAGCACCACATTGTTAAGCAAGAGAAAAATATTTTTATGCAGAGTAGTACAAGTTAAACAAGAGAGAAATATTTTTATGCAGAGTAGTACAACAAACATGTACATTATACAACAAAACAATCAGATATTCACATTAAAAATGCAAGCAGACAAGACACTTCTCAGCAGTCAGAGAAGTTACAAAGCAATAGGGATTAGGAGCTACTTACAGGCTCAGCTAATGGCTGTTAGAGTTTTAGTCTCATAGAGGATTACAGTGACTAACTTGGTGAATGGATATGAGGAGGAAACGGTAGGAAAGCTTAAGTTTAAGTAATATACAAGGACATAGCCAGGTATTCATCAGATGTGATTTGAGGGAGTTTTTGAAGTATGACGTGGTGGAGGCAGTGGTCAGCGAAGGTGGAAGGCAATTCCAGTTTCTATCAATGGTGTGGGAATATAGCGCTTTTCCTGCAGTTTTGTTTGCTCTAGTGATACAGAGGAGAGATTTGTCACTAGATTGGAGAGGGCGATTTGCTGTGTAGTGGTTAAGTAGTTGGGTTAGTGATGGGGTTTTATCAGGGTATTTAAGAATATTGTGGACAGTAACTAGCTGGTGGTAATTAAGTAGTTGAGATAGTTCTAGCCAATTTAGGTCCCTTAAAGCAACACAGTGATGTGCTCTGAAGCTGGTATTTTTAGCAAACTTGGTGATCTTATTTTAACATGATTCTAGTTTGTCTAGATCTATTTTTCTGATGTGGGTGGAAATTGGTGGTGCACACATTAGTGTGGACAATAGGTGAGTCTGGGCTAGAGTGACTCTTGCTTGGTTTGAAAGAAAGTTTTTGAGCCTATATAATGTGCACATTTTTTGTAAACCTTGTTGATGGTTTGTGAGATGTGGACATTGAAGTGAAGATTATTAATAATTTCAATGCTGAGCAGTTTGGTATGGTCAGAAGGGGAAATGGTAGTACCATTTTTAGAGGTGATGGTAAAGGAAAGGGGAGAAGTTTTTGATGTGTTAGCGGTAAATAGTACTAATTTATTCTCATTGGGGTTTAGGATGACTTGGATATCAGAAATCCATTTTTCTACAGAGTTAAAGGTTTCCTGGGTGAGTTGTTGCAGAATGGCTGGAGATGGGGCTGTGCAGATTAAAGTCGAATCATCTGCATACTGAATAAGTGTAGCATGCTGGGTTGAGTTATGTAGATTATTGGTAAAGACAGAAAAGACAAGTGGGCCCAGTACTGAGCCTTGTGGGACACCTATGGTGGTAGGAAGTTGAGAGGAGAGTACACCTTGCCATTGGACAGATTGTTGCCTGTCAGACAGGTAGTTTCTACACCAGGCTATAGTAGATGGGGCAAAGGATAGCGAGACTAGAGGATCTAGCAGAATGGTGTGCGAGTCCATGTCAAATGCTTTGCAGAGATCCAAAAAAATGGCAGATGTAAAGTTATTGTTGTTCCTGTGTTAGTTAACTAGATTAGTGAAAGAGAGAAGAGCAGTGGTTGTGCTGTGATGTGGGCGAAATTAGAAGTTATGTACTCACCATAACGTTCCATCTGAGTAGGTAGTTCATTTGTCTGCAACCTGTGGGTTACGGATCCGATATCGGATCCGAGCCGGCAACTTGTTTCAAGCTAATGGATCCGAGCTCCTAGCTCCTCCCTTCACCCATAATCCCCTGCTAACCCTCCATGACCTCAGATCGAGTTTGCCCCTCAATATATATCCAACAAAGGATATCTAACTACTAGTAGATCCGAAGAAGGTCAGGGGGAAAGAGGGGGGGATGGTTGCAGACAAATGAACTACCTACTCAGATGGAACATTATGGTGAGTACATAACTTCTAAATCTGAAGTAGGATGTTCATTTGTCAGCAACCTGTGGGACAGAGTCCCCAGCTACCTGCACCTTGGGTGGCCATCATGGAAGGATATTACGAAGCACCGCAGAGCCAAAGGATGCTCTCACTCTAGAAAGCACGTCTAGTTTGTAGTGGTTAATAAAGGTATGAGATGAAGCCCAAGTGGCTGCAGAACAAATATCATCCAATGGAACTCTAGACTTGAAGGCCACAGAGGTAGAAATGGAGCGGGTGGAATGAGCACAAACTCCTTCTGGTGCGGGTCTACCCGAGGCTTGATACGCCAGTAGGATACATTGGGAAATCCAGCGAGATAAAGAAACTTTAGAGATAGCTTTCCCCAAGTTAAATTTGGCAAAGGAAACAAACAGCTGGTTGGATTGTCTATGGCCAGCTGTCCTATGAGTATAAAAGCGAAGCTGCCTATGAACATCTGAGTGCAGCTTGTACTCTCCCTTATTCTGATATTTAGGGAAGAAAACCAGTAAATTTATGGATTGATTTATGTTGGTTTCTGATGCTATCTCGGGAAGAAAGGAGGGATTGATCCTGAGGTACACTCTATCTGGGTGAAAGATCAGGTAAGGAGGCTTCACAGAGAGAGCCTGAAGCTCCGACACTCTTTTCGCTGAAGTGATAGCTACAAGGAATGCTGTTTTCCATGACAAGAATTTGAGATCTACTGAAGCAGCGGGTTCAAAGGGTGGAGCAGTCAAGGCTTGAAGAACTAATGCAAGATCCCAGGGGGGCACGGCTTCCTTTACAGGGGGTCTAAGTAAAAAGGTGCCCTTGAGAAAGGTTTTACACAACTTGGCCGACATCAAGGGCCCTGTATCATGTCCCACATGGTAATGTGATATGGCTGCCAATTGCACTTTGACAGTTGAACAACTAGCGCCTTTCTGAAGGAGTTCAGTTAGGAAGTCTAATATGGATGGAAGAGGAGCCATAAAGGGATATAGATCGTGATGCTCCGCCCAGATAGAAAAACGCTTCCATTTACTGTGGTACACTTTTCTGGTGGAGGGCTTATGCGCTGCCACGAGGATGGCTTTGACTGGTGAAGAGATACTGGGAGTCCTAACTAGTAGTGGAACTGGAGCAACCAAGCTGTTAGTTTCAGATTGTCCAGGTTTGGAGTTGGTAAGTTCGACGGATGGGAGATGAGATCCGGAATGGGATCTAGAATCCAAGGGTGATTCACAAGGTGAGACCACCGGTAAGGGAACCAAATTTGCCGAGGCCAGAATGGGGCAATGAGAATCATCTTGCTCCCCAACCGCGAGGCTTTCTGTAAGAGTTGTATCATTAGTGGTAGAGGAGGATAGGCAAAGAGTAGACCGGGTGGCCAAGCATGCACCAGAGCGTCTCTTGGAGTTTCCCCTGGAGGGGGGGATTAGAGCGAAGAAATTGTCGCATTTGGTGTTTGATGGAGATGCAAAAAGATCGCAGCAGGGTTGCCCCCATGTTGCGAATATCTGCTTCGCTACTAGTGGATTGAGAGACCACTCGTACGGGGTAAGAAGGGTGCGGCTGAGCTTGTCCGCTAGGATGTTGGTCCTCCCCGGAATGTGCGTTGCAATCAGAAAGCGGTTGGTGGAGATCGCCCATTCCCACACTCTCATGGCTTCGCGGCATAGAGGGTAAGATCTGGTTCCCCCCTGTTTGTTGATATACCAGACCACCGACATGTTGTCCAACTGAATTGCAATCGTTCCTGTGGGGAGGAAGCCCTGAAGTGCTTGCAACGCCAACAGCACCACTCTCATCTCCAGAACGTTGATATGCAGGGAGGTCTCTGTATCGTTCCACGTGCCTTGGACTGTCCTGCCTGAATAATGCCCCCCCCCCACCCGAGGCGGGAAGGGTCCGTGGTCACCGTTGCGAGAGGGGGAGAGGTGCAGAAGGGACGGCCCGTATGGAAGTTCGAGGCTTGGAGCCACCATAGTAGCACCCTCCTGCAAGCCTTGCTGATAACAATGGGATGGTGGAGAGAAAGGGATAGAAAGGACCATTGCACTAGCAGAGTCCATTGCAGTACCCGCATGTTCAAACGGGCGCATGGAAGGAGCGTAATCGCTGCCGCCATGGAGCCTAGTGCCCTCAGGACCAATTCCGCTGGTGAAGCCTCTGAATGGAGGATAGCCCGCACATGAAGTTGTAAGTTCCGGATTCTCTCGGAAGTTAGGAAGGCTCGCAAATCTCTGGTGTCTATTCTGGCACCTATGAATTCTATGACCTGCGTTGGAGCCAGTAGAGATTTGCCGACGTTGATAGTAATGCCTAACTGTGGGGCTAGATGGAGAAAGAAGTCTCTGGCTGAGCAAAGTAGATGCCTTGTTGGTGCGGTCAGGAGCCAGTCATCCAAGTACGGAAAGACCTGTATTCCCTGGAGTCTCAGGTGGGTCGCAATCACTGCTAATACCTTGGTGAACACCCTGGGGGCTGTGGTGAGGCCAAAGGGAAGGACCCTGAACTGGTAGTGACTGGCCCCCAGCCGGAAGCGAAGGAACCTCCTGGATTGTTTGTCCATTAAAATGTGGTAGTACGCATCCTTGAGGTCTATAGAGCACATCCAATCGTTCTCCCTCAAAAGGGGGAGAATAGATTGAAGAGTGACCATCCGGAATTTTTCCTTGGTTACTGACAGGTTCAAGCGGGAAAGGTCTAGGATCAGTCTGAAGTCCCCCGTCTTTTTTGGCACCAAAAAGAACCTGGAGTAGAACCCTAATCCGAGCTGGTCTTGGGGGATGGGCTGGATGGCTCTTTTTCTTAGCAGCTGCTGAATTTCTGCAGCTGCGCCTCCCTCTGATCGGGTGGTACATCGGGGAGGTTCTTGGATTTGGGGACATGGAGTATTGGTATTTTGTACCCTCTGGATATAATGCGAAGCACCCAGCGGTCTGTTGTGATGGACTCCCATGCCGCTAGGTGTTTCGAGAAGCGCCCCCCGACTGCCTCCAGAGTGGAGCAGCCGGGCAACCCCTCAGGGCTGCTGCGCGGGCCGCTCAGAGAAAGGTTCTCTGGACCCAAAGTTTCTCGAAGCCCCTCTGCCCCTGGGGCGGCGTCCTCCCTGTCCACCTCTGCCACGGTAGGACTGGTTGTCCGGAGCTGGTTGGGAATGTTGTGATTTTCGGAACATCTTCTTCTGACCCTTTTGGTTCCTCGAAAAGGACCGCTGGGGAGCAGAGAAGCGGACTCCGACGGCAGACAATGTCTTCCCGTCCTCCTCACTCTGGACAAGTGTCTCGCGAACTGTTTTGCCAAATAGGGCAGAATCATCGAAAGGGGCATTCGCGAAGGACGCTTTAAAGGGCTCCGCAAAATCGCAATGATGGAGCCAGGCCTGACGTCTCATGACTAGGCCTGCTCTGCTAGCCCTAGCGGCTCCCTCTGTGGCGTGGGACAATAGCCGCATAGAGGTGTTTGAAATCGATCTCAGAGTGGCCATTCGGGTGGAGTACAATTGATTGTCATCCTCCGACATGGACTCAGGGGGGGATGCAGCGTATTCTTTGATAAGATCCCGCTGCATCCTGATGACATGTGCCATATAGTTCAGAGACCTTACCGAGAAGGTCGCTGAACTAAAGACTCACTTCCCTAAGCGGTCCATCAAACGGGACTCTTTGCTCGGTGGATGGACTGAGGGGCTCTCCTGAGCCAATTCCCTCTTTGTGGCTGCCGCCATCAACATGGCATCTACGGGGGGGGGGACCCTTACTCCAATGTGATCAGTCTGAGGGGGGGCTAAGAATCCTATCCGGGCGTTTTGGTATTGGCTCCACGGTGTCCGGATCCTTCCACGCCCTGGTGGTAATGAGGTCCACCAGGGGGTCGGCCGGAGGGGACACCCAAGAGGTAGACGGGCCTGCCTCGAATGCCTCCAGAAACACGGACTCGTCAGAGGAAGACTTGGGGGCAGACCACCCACCTCTGATTCTCAGCATCTCCATGATGTCTCCAAAGGAGACATCCTCAGGGGGCGATCTTAGGGAGCCTTCCCCTTCCTCCAAGTCCGTGTCCTCGGTTAAGGACTCAGAGGAGTCCACGTGCCTCCTTTTGCACTTATGCTTATGGGGAGCTTCCTCAGGAGGGACTGTCTGAGGAGGCCTCGCCAGCAACATCTTGTTCCAATGGAACCATCTGTGACATCGAAGCAGGCTGTCCCTTTGGCCGGGTGATGGAAGCCTGGCCCAGCAGAGAGGGAGTGCAGGGAGGAGCCGATGCAAGGACCGGGGGTCCGGATGCCCTCAACAGAGCCCTCTCCACAACATCGAAGGCCGAGGGAGAGCCACTCTCTAATGGATCCGAAAGTCGGCTCCCACTCGGATCCAATGAAGGGATCGGAGCCGGCGCCGAGACCGTCGGATCAGAGGGACCAGTGTGCTCCGACCTGGATGGAGCCGAAGGCACACTGAATCCCCCGGATCCGAAGCTCGGACCACAGCTCAGAGAGGTCGGATCCGACAGGCTCAAGGGCAGGGTCGGATCCGAAGTACCAAGTACTGTCTGTGCCGACCCGCCCCCGGCTCCAACGCTGCTCGGCTCTGAACACTCCGAACCCGGATAGCGGGTCGGAGAAGGAGCAATAGGGTGGAAAAAGGGTGTCGAGCTCCCCCCTAGGGGGGGGGGGCAAGAGCACTCCCATCTGCAGCTGGGCCTGGATGAATCTTCGCATCATCCGGTCCAAGTCTGCATCGGATAAACTGAAAGTAGATCTCGAAGAGGCCACCGAGGGAGGCCTGGAATGCCGCGTCGATGACCTCGATGGAGATCGGGTCTCCTCCTCCTCGGGCCCCGGGGAGAAACAAGGGGATCGGAGCCGAGGAGGAGGAGACCTAGAAGCAGTGGAGGGAGAACCCGCTTAGCTGGCGGGCCGAACGGAGGTCTCGCCCGCTTGTGGTGCTTCTCCCTCCGTTTCTCCCTCCTGGCCTCCCTGTCCTCCGACACTTTAGCGGGAGTTTGAGTCCCGGATGGAGGCAGGGGGGCAGGAGTGGCAGCGACCACAGGCTGTGGTGGAGCCACGGGAACAGCAGAGGTAGCGGAGGCCGAAGCCGAGTCCGGGGGTAAAAGTCCCGCCAGGACCAGCTTCGACCTCCGCTCTTTCAGTGCCCTGGGGTTGAACGCTGCACAGATGGTACAGCCTGAGGTAAGGTGTTCAACCCCAAGGCACCGAACGCACCGAGTGTGGCCATCAGCCGGGGAGAGCTTATGGCCACACTCGGTACATTTGGAAAAAATGGCTTTTGGGGCCTCAGCCATTTTTTTTTTTTTTTTTAAAGAAAAAAAACAACTACACACACACACAGGCCCCAAAAGAAACACAACACACACTCACACACTAACGACCAGCGAAGGGAGGGGTAACTAATTAAAGAACAAATAATAAGGAGCCTAACACTTACACACTTTTACTTGATTAATTTTTAACTAAAAAAGAAAAAAATTCTGACAGGAAAGTACAGATACAAGTAGTAAAATTTTCAATTAGCTGACGAACTGAAAAGGATCCAGCCATCCACAAGCGCGGCAAACTAGATCTTTGGTCATGGAGGGTTAGCAGGGGATTATGGGTGAAGGGAGGAGCTAGGAGCTCGGATCCATTAGCTTGAAACAAGTTGCCGGCTCGGATCCGATATCGGATCCGTAACCCACAGGTTGCTGACAAATGAACATCCTACTTCAGATGCCATGTTGTGTGGTGGACAGGAGTTGATGTGTGTTCAGGAATTTAATGACTTGGAAGTGGATGCACTTCTCTAGAAGTTTAGATAGGGGAGATAGAATGGCGATGGGTCGGTAGTTTGAAAAATCATAAGAGTTCCCACCCTGATGCAAATCATAATTCAGTAAGGAAACCACTTAAAATGAATGTTTTAGCCTCTGAAAGACCCACCCCTACTGGAGTAAAGGAGACAAAATAAAGGAATAATCTTCCTGAATTTCTGCACCATTTCTGGGTAAACCTGAACTGGAGATGCATGTACTTATTACATCCCAGTAACGCCTCCAGGTGCATCTGTAGTTAACTCTTACTGACGCCTCCAGGCATCAAATATTGCTTGTTTATATTTGCATCAATAATTACAAAACCATGCTATGTACAAGGTTTTAAAAGATTTCATCTTAATGCTTACACAATGGCAAACTCAACTGCATTAATATTTTACCTGTGACTACTTCAGGTAAATAGATATTAATTGTTGCTTTTATGATATTAATTTATATAGACATCATTTTCACATTTTTCTAAACATCTCAACCAAGTAACACACACAGAACTCCTTAGCCTCATATGAAAGCTCTCAGTTAGATGAATAAAATTGCAGCTAGCAGTATGTGTGTAACTTGAGTGGTTGCTGAGGTATTGTAAGTTGTTTACAAAATATTACAAATGTAATACTGTGTTTGCTATGACTTATGAAATTCATTTTAAGACCTGGAACCTAAAGAATACTACCACTATTAAAAATAATTTGTGCCGAAGAGTTTGGCATTTACACTTCTTTCATAACCCCTATGATTCCAGAGATATGAACATTTGTTTGAAATGTCAGCACATAATTTGATTCTATCAAAAGGCTTTGACTCTACCCACTGGAATTTACAGTACAAACTTCCTGAGCTCCATTGGAGTGAACGAGTCAAGGAAGAATTGATCTTTTACCTTGGATTCTGCACCTAGAATGAAAATAGAGAGGAATGCATCAGTGGAAAAATAAACTTGATGCTACATAAAGAAACATGAGTTAGCCTTATGCAATACTTGATCCTTGTGAAAGCTGGACATGGGATGTTTGATGATGATTCAAGCAGAACTGATAGCGTTCAAAAAAAGTATCTTCCAAAAAACAAATTTTCAAACTAGCCAATCTGGAGGGAAAAAAAAGAGTGGATAGGAATGCCAGTTAGGAAAATCAGAGCCCCAAAAAGTTGAAAGAAATTTGTTAAGAAATTGATTAACCAATGGATGGGAGACCACTGCCCCCCAATAAAATTAAGATTTAGGTGGTCTCTTGGGGAGGACATGGAGAACTCCAAAGATGAAAGCCTTTTGGTGGTTTTCCATGGCTGGAAAGGCTGTATAGACAGCCACAGCATCCCACAGATGCCAATTTTTCACTATTTCAACTTGTCAATTAAGCAAATGATAAGCTTGCTGGGACTGCAAAAAAGTCTGAATTAGTGGGGTCTGTTCCACATACACAGCCATATGGTGAGTTTGTACTAATGGCAGCATACTGGGCTGCCAAGCACAACAGTCAAAGACACTGGGGCTCTGTAACCCACACATGATTCTCAGGGAAATGGCTGTGGCACTGACACTGCATAAAATGCAAAAGCCAGTATTAGCATCAGATTTGGTGCTTATGGTGGCGTATACTATGTGGGGGCCAGAATCAGAGAGAATCTGATCAATGCCAAGTACTAACTCTGAGAAGGACTCCGTACTATGTCACTGTGGAGAAAAAAGGATGACAGTACTGACTGATGACCAGGCTTGGAACAGGGAGTATCTGGGTACCATACATCGTGGGCTATAGAGTAAATGACAAAACTTAGCAGCCTGGAATTTTACAACATGTGACTGTATACTTCAGATTGCCTGGGCTAACTTCTTAATACCAAATTATTGGAGGAAGATGGCTTAAAGAGAGGCCACCCTAGAACAATGTCCTGTTTCTGTGCACCTACGAGACTGCAGGACCAAAGAATTGTGTCAAGAAACTTCTGAGTCACTGATGGGATGTCATGAACCTGTACTTCTGTAAATTCCAATGTTAGTGCTGGATATGCCACTGGCACCTAAGGTGAAGCCACTACCTGCAATGATGCCAATTTTACATGTTGCCAGCTTGCTTAATATGGTACCTACATAACAGTCAAGAGTCAGGGCCCATGCTGCTTCTTCCCCAATGGATCCTTGTGGCTCATAACCACACTGTCCTGTGAAATGGTTTGGTGGGCGGTAAAAAGACCATCATTGGACAAGGAGGATTTCTCTGGAACAGGCTTACCAAAAACAGCCTTCTTCACGAGGTACACAACTAAGTTTTACAGCACATTTCTTTGTTACTTTGTTAAAGCCTACAGGCACTGACTGCATGGTTGTGTAAGAACTTACCATAACAGTAGATGGCCTACTGATCACTGTTGCAGTACTTGTAACAGATGGGTTGCAGCTTGCTGATGTCCAGCTGGGTACCAATCCTTTACCTTCCAACGGCGTACGTCCAAGAAGATGACCCCAGTTTGTTGGCATAGGGCTATAAAATGGAACATATGCTCAAGATCCACAGAGTATCTCCAGCAGTGGATTGAAGAAAACTGAGGAAAGGATGAGACTGGTCAGCTAGGAGAGGCTTAGTCTAAATAGGTAAGTAAACTCCCCCCAGAACAGATGTAATATCCTGGGAGAATGTGTGTGGCTGTGAGTGTAAGACATTGCGTCTTGTGCCAATAGTGTGAGAAAAGAAGAAAAAGGGGATAAGATGGGGAAGAAATACTGCAACAGTGCTATGTCCTGACTGAAATCACTGTTGCAGTATTCATAACAGATGGGTGATTACCAGAGCTGAAGAGAGAGAAGGGTGGGAGGCTTAAAGTGAAGGAGAAGATGAGTCCAGGAGGCCGGGGAGAATTGTTCTGGCAAACACTGCCCTGGACATGGAGACAGCATCTAGACTACAGTGTTTACTGAAGTTGTGGACAGTTGACCAGGTAGCTGCTTCTCAAATGGACCTTTTATCCACCCTCTTGCAGAAGGCACCAGATGAAGCCCACTGCTCGAGTGAAATGTGCTTTCAGCCAAATGGTTAAGGTCTTTCCTTGGTGTGAGTAGTAGAAGGAAATAGCCCTTGAGATCCGGGATGCATAAGTTTGTTTGGAAACTGGTTGTCAACCTGGAATCCATGAAGAAGATGAAAGGTTGATCCATGTTTCTGATTCCCTTAGTTTTGTCCAGGTAAAACCTCAATGACCTGTGAATGTCTAAAGCACCTACTTTGGGGATTGGTGAAGAAGGTTAGCAGGCTGATGGCCTGGTTGAGGGTTAGCTCATTAACCACTTTTGGAATGAAAGAAGGATTGGGTGTAAGGCTTATCCCTACTTTTGTGGAAGATGAGAAACGTGGAATAGCTATGAAAGCATGGAGTTCATAGACTCTGTGGGCTGAAGCCAGGGCCAGGAGGAGCATTGTTTTCAGAGTGCAGAATTTGAGAATAGCAGAAGCAACTGGTTCAAACAGGGGGCAAAAATTGTCAGTTTTTCACAAACAAAATGATGGTCCCATGGTGGGGCAATAGGCTTCCTTGGAAGTTTAAGGTGGAAAATCCTCTCAAAAAGGTTTAACCTCTGTCCTGAACATGATTGGAGACTATAAAGTTACAGAAGCATTAATGGCAGATAAGTGAGCCTTAATGGAAGAGTACGGCAAGTCACACAAGTATTGGAGCTCAATGAGGATATCTGACAGAAGGGGCTGCAGTGTGTGCTTAAGGCACAAGACTGACAATGTCTTCTACTTGGCTGTGTAGGAGTTCCTGGTGTTGGGTTTCCTGGCTTCTTGAAGAACCCAAATAATCTCTACAGAGAAGTTGTGTCTTGCAGGAATTAAACTCCTAGCATCCAGAGAGTTAGACTAAGTGAGGTCAGATTGGGATGAAGAAGCTGCCCTTTCCATTAAGTGATTAGATCTGGCTGTGGAGGGATTCTACAGTAATTTCAATTTGATAGGTGAAGGAGGAGAAGGAATCAGTGCTGTCTTGGCCATAAAGGTGCCAAAAGCAGGAGTTTTGGAGATCCCGTCTGGGCCTTGAGTAGGAGTATTGGAAGCAGAGACAGAAGGGGATATGCAAAAATTAACTTCCCTGTCAAAAGTGGGAGTAGATAATGTTTTGGGGAAGCAAAAATGTCTATCTGGGGTGTTCCCCATCTGAGAATGATGTATTTGGAGACCTTTGTGTTCAGAGACCATTTGTCTCCACTTCCCTGCATAATATGTACTGCTGAGAGAGAATATATGTTGCAGTAAGTGCAAGACTCGGGTGAAAGGCTAGGTGCCAGGCTTCCTGTGCCAGCCTGTGCAGAGAGTACAATCCTGTCTCTCTCTGCTTGCTTATGTACCACATAGCCATGATGTTGTTTGTGTACTCCAACAGAATGCTGGGTTTACAAAGATGTGAGAAAGTCTGTAGGGTTTGTAGGAGTGCTCTCATTTCCTTTACGTTGATGTGCTCTTTTGCTATATGGGTTAGACACTCTCCTTGAACTCTGTTGTCTCCTGTCCAAGCCCCCACCCCCCATGCCCTGTCCGAGGCATCTGTAAACAGGGCTTGGTTGTGTGGGGTTGGAGTGGAGGAAGACCTAGGTTGAGAGTAACATGATTGCCCCAAGGAGTTCCTTCTTGATGCAAGGAAAAAGTGGGATGCGGGCCTTGAAAGTGAGAGAATGTTGGGACCACACTGATTTCAGATAGCACTGTATTTTCTTCATGTGTAGTCTGGTAAAGGGAACCACAGGGATTGTGGCAGCCATAAGCCTAAGAGCCCTGAGGACTTGTCTCACTGAGCAATAAGCCTTGTTGAAAAGCATTAAGATCTTGGTGGCTAGGAGGTGACCTTCTCCTGAGGAATAGAGGCATGTATGGTGGAGGATTCCAGGCTGCATCCCGGAAAAATCAGCTGTTGGGAGGGACTGAGCTGGGATGAACCCCAGGAGGGTTAAAGATCATACAATGTAATGAAGATGTTCAAGGGGGGTAATCCCTGGGCAAAACCTGGAGTAAGGGGTCATTCAGGTAAGGTATGATCTGTATGCCCTGAATGCAGCAGAAAGCCACCACTGGGGCCAGACACTTTCAGAAAACCACTGCAGCTGTAGAAAGACCAAAGGGCAAAATGGTAAACTGAAAATGTGATGATTCAGTACAGAACCTGAGAAATATTCTGCAGGAAGGACGAATAGGAATATGCAGATAAACATCCTTTAGGTCTAAGGATACCAGGAAGGCCCGAGGAAGCAGGAAGGGTAGGAGAGTAAGGACAACATTGTGAAAGAGGTAATTATCAGAAAGGTATTTAGCTTGGAGAGGTCCAGGACAGGTCTCTACTGGCCCTCTTTTCCTTGGACAAGACCGACCCTTGAGTAAAATTCCTTTCTTAAAAAGGTCAAGGGAACCTCTTCTATGGCTCCCTGAGCCAGTAAGACTTGCATGATAGGGTCCAGCAGGTGGATCTGGCTGGGATATGGTGAGGGTACCCCCAGGGAGATGGGCTGCTTTCCCATGACATAGCATAGCATAGCCCTAATTGATAATTCTTAAGACACATTTGTCTGAGGTTAGTGTGCCCCAGAATGGGAAAAAAAATGAAGTCTCCCTGAAAGGGGAATGGATGGGCTGAGGTTGAAGGGGGTGGCAGGTGGAATAAAGTCATAAGGGCCTACTACCAAACTGAAGCCTCCAGGGAAGAGTTCCGCTCTACGTTTTGTCTGGGAATCTTTTTTGGGGCATTTTCCTTTGCCTATGAGGGGTTTTAGAATCCCTCTAGGCAAAGGAGGCAGATTTTGCTGGATAATATCTATGATACCTGGGAACCGTAGACAGAAAAATCTGATAGCAATCTTTCATTGTTTTGTATTGTTCCTGCAAAGCCTTAAAAAGTCTGTCGGCTTGTGAGCCACACAGAAGGTTGTTATCCAAGGGGGAATCTAAAATTTTAGACTTGAAATCTTCTGAACAGGTTGGCCTTGCAGCCAAGCACACAGTCTGATAACTGACCCAGTAGCTACTGCCCTGTAAGAGGGATCCACAGCATCATAGCTGAATTTAATATTGTGCCTTGTTATTTGGGAAGCCTGTACCACTAGAGATTACATACGTTGTTTTGATTCAGGTGTCTGGGGCACTGTGATGGTCTTACTTACGGACTGCAGCACAGACAGTAAAAGTATTTAGTGATCTGACTTTGATAGTTAATGGCTCTGAAATCCAAAGTGGAGGAAGTATATACTTTCTTACCCCACCTATCCATTGCTTGACTGCCCTTGGTGGGGAGAACTTTAGTGCCAGGAAACAACTTGGAAGTTTGTCTAAGGCCACGGATACTGCAAATGGGTCTGCCACAGGGTTTTAACAGAGGTACTTTAGTTCATCAGGAATTTTGTAGAACCTGTCTGGCATAATTTTGAGCAGGAAGTTGAGAGTCAGGTGTAGAAGACTTGGCTTGAAATGCATCCTGGTTAAGTATCTAGCACTGAGGGAACTGGAGGAGGTGCAGGAGTGTCCATCTCTTATAAGTTGTAGTACCTTTTTTGGACCTCAAACACCTGTTTAGATTGTCATTCAAAATGCTTCATTATGCCTTGCTAGGTTTCTCCAAAGGAAGCCAATTCTAAGGGGAAATCTGGAGAGAGAGACTCTACCTCATCTGAAGACATTTGCTCTGGAAAGTGCAACTGGGAAGAGTATTTGAGAGTGGTCAAAATCCCTCTCTGTTTCCTTGTCAGAGGAGGAAGAATCCAAATCCTTTTGCTCTGGTGTGGCCCGAGAAGGCTTGATCACAAAGAACGGGGCTTCTGGGACATAATTGCCTTAAACAACCCTTGAGAAAAAAATCAATCCATTATTTCTCCCTGGACACAGAAGGGGACGCTGTATGCCTACATTTTTGTTTTTTCTTCTTTGGAGTGATGTCTACCTGTAACAGCTTAGGAGGTTCTGAGCTTTTTTTTTTTAAACAAAAAAAAAAAAAATATCTTTATTAAATTTTTATGTATGACACAGGTGATCTTACATTTATATAAATGAAAATAAACCATAATGACACAATATCAGTTGCAAACATTATGCCTTACAAACCATGCCAACAAAACTGTAGCTGCAAACTAACATATCCAGTCATTGTAAGTCAACCATTACATAGCTCGTGCAAATCCTGCCTTCTTTTAAACCTTGTTCCTCCTCGGCATGTATTGATCCCACATTTCTCATTTGTTCATAAGTAATTTGCTCCTACCCTTTTCCAAAGATCACAGTTCCAGTTGTTTTATCTCTATTACTATCTTCGTTACTTCTAGTAAAGTTGGTTCAAGCTTTTATTTCCATTTTCTGGTAACTGCTTTTCTTGGCAGCCATCATAATTAGACTCAGCAAGGCCTTACTATGTGTAAGCAATTCCAAGAATGTATAATATGCTCAAACAAATCACTTCCCTAGTTACTCCAATTTGCTCACCCAGCTTCTCTGACAGTGCAGACTGCAGGGAATCTTTAAAGTCCGCCAATTCATTATACTCACAGAAAATATGTTACCAGTTACCTCTTTCTTCCCTATCAGCCCTCCAACATTTGCGGTTTACCTGGGGAAAAATTCTTTGGACCCTGGCTTGGGGTATAAAAATACCTAAGCAAACATTTCCAGGCAAAAATCCAAAATCTTCTATATTTTATTGCATATTTGGGAGATATACATATATCCCCCCCCCCCACATTGTTTCTTTATAAACTGCTTACCCAATCTCTCTTCCCAATCCTTCCTAACCTCCTCGGATTGATTCTTAAAGTTATCATGGAATATTTTATATGTTCTATTAATTATTCCTTTCTTAACGGCAACTTCTGTGCTAGATTCCACCAAAAAAAAAATCTACCAATGCTAGTCTTTTGTTTAGCCCCCCCCCCCCACACACACACACACACACCTCTTTGCCTATACTCCAATTTCAATCCTTGATATCGGAAGGCAATCTCCAACCTACAGTCCAAATAAGTTCTTGGCATCTTCCCATTCTATTATCTTTTCCTCTCTAGTTATTTGCTCCCAATACCTTGGTTCCTTTGCCAACTTTCTCCAATATATTTCCTGCCTCCTCTGGCCTATTGTTTGTATCCCTAATTGCAGTTATCCCTATTGGCAGAATCTCCTTTCTCCATTCCCATACTGGGTTAGTTCAGGAGGTTCTGGAGCTTTGGCACATTTCTATAAGAGTACTGGGAATCTTTTCCCACATAAGGATCTCAGGGACTCTCAGATAATGAAGCACATTTTGTCAGAGGATTCTGTCATCTGCAAGGCTTCAGGAGCCATACCAGCCTCCGGTGGGGTCATAGTACTGGGCTCATGAGATGATGACTGGCATACCGCAGATTTGACCACCTCAGTGGGTATACCCGATTCAGAGATGATGGAAGGTGAATCCTCTCTGTCTTTTTCATTTTTTTCTTGGCCAATGTCCGGGTCTTCTAATATGGTAGAGTGGGCCAAACGTTTTAAGCAGTGGGTCTTCTCAAGGAAGGTAGTGTTAGTGGCACAATAGGTGCACTTGCCTTTGGTGCAGAAAGCTGTGGGTTTTATTCCCACATCCGGTAGCGCAATTACTGACACTGCAGTACAGTATGAAGGGGGAGGGCTGCTGCATTCCTGAGTGTGTTATCCCCTGGATGAGATATTAAACCGAGACCCAAATCTGCTTGAGTTGGTGGTAGCTAAGGTGGATGTAAAAGATCCCACAGCATATATCAAAAAACTTTTATTTACACAATACTTACATATTTACAAGTGTACAAAGACATATATACATATGTCTGTGTGTGTGTGTACAGATTTGTTCACACAATCAAACTAAGTTTTCATCCCTGTTAGATCTACACTCCTTTTTCTAAAACCATCTGATTTTACTTAACATTGTTGCTAAAATCCATGTACCATTAAACATAATTTCATTTATTCTTTCATTCCATATAACCCAAATAACTTTTTATCCTCTTAACATATTCTTTACTTCTCTTCTTATAATATCCATATTAAATCACATCCATGTTTGTTTTATCTACTTCTTTTATACATTCAAAAAATCTTCTTTACATAGTAGTTTGCCCCATAACTTTTTCACTCTCTCACATTTCAGAAAAACATCATGTAGTTTCTTCTTCTAGACAATGTAAACATATTCTATCACTTTTCTTCTTGTATGGCATATTTCCTTTTATTATACTCTACTACCTATTATCTATTACCAGTCTCCACAAAAAAGGTTTACATTCTACTTTCTGATGACACAATTTGCTTATTTTTATAGCTTTATTTTTTTCATCTGTTAGATTTTTTTTATGGTTTTACATAGTAATGTTTTATCATTACATTCTTATACCATACTTTTTTCTATATCATCAATTTTTATTTTTCACAAAAATATTTTTCTTGGTAATATTTTACTTCCTCATTTATACACGTTTTTTTCTCTTTTACTCTTTATCATACCCTAAAATTTATCATACTTGTGTTTATACAACTTTACTACTAAGCTCTCATCTTTTTCATTTATCTACTTTAACACTTTGCACAAATTTAATGAAGCAGAGTATACCACTGGATTGATTAAAGCCAAACCATCTCCTCCTTTATTTACATACAAAAGTCCTCTTTTTACTAGATAAAAAAATATCTGCAATAATTCCTTTTCAAATAATGTTGACAATATAAATACACTTGCTAAGTACACTATTTTCCCATCAGTACTGAATATATCAAATAAGCTTTTTTTCTTGAATGACAATTTAAATTTTCCAGAAGACAAGTTTGTTTTATTTCTTCTATTGTTTTTTTCCCACTGAATTCTACTTGCATCTTTATTCCCAGATTTTGTACCAAACACAGAAATTTCATTCACTGTAAAATATATACCCTGATCTTTACTACATTGCCTAAACCTTTATTTTTCTCTTTATTTAAAGCCATCCCTATCATCTCTAGATAATCATTTGTGCAAATTACTTCTTTTATCCAAATTTTGGGTTTTTTGTAATTATTATAATGTCATCTGCATATGTTAACAGAACTAGAATTCTTAACCCTTCAGTTGCAATATACCCCACCTCCTTCATTTTCCAATATATTTCATATACTACCACGTTCATAACTAATTACAACTCATTGAACATGCCTGTCTTATACCACTCTTCATATGTACCTCTTGGCTTAACCAGCCATTTACAAGTATTTTACTTTACTATTGCTATACACTGACATACATAATTTCCTAACGTTCTCACTTACATAATATTCTTTCATTATTACCCATAAGATTTCATGTTCAGTTGTGTCAAATGCCTTACTAAGGTCTCCTAGCATGATTTTCACTTTTCTGTTCATATCATCCACAATTTCTCTACCATTAATAATTCTTGACAATACTTCCCCTTTATACTATATATGTTATCTTCCATAATATTTTCCATTTTAGTTTCAAATCTCTATTATTTTTCATAAAGATCTTATAAAAATAAGTTATGTACTCACCATAATGTTCCATCTGCATTGATGTTCATTTGTCTTCAACCTGTGAGTATAGGCACCGACATCGGTGCCGAGCTGGCCATATTCAAGCTACATGCTGAAACTGAGATCCTTCTCTACCCGTAATGCCACTCTTTCCTCCATCTCCTCAGATAGAGTTTGCCAACAAAAGGTACCGGACCTAGACCTATAAGCAACAGGGTGACTGACAACCACCCTTAAAACAGGAGGCAGAGAGACAGCAAAAACACTCCTCTGCCAGGCTAAGTACTCATGGAAAGGGGGAAGGAAGGGTGAAGACAAATGAGCAACAACAATGCAGATGGAACATTATGGTGAGTACATAACTTCTTTATCTGACATTGTTGTCTTCATTTGATCTTCAACCTGTGGGACTCTGCTCCTAGATGAAATATCCAATTTATAATGGGATATGAAGGTGTGAGACTTAGCCCATGTAGCTGCAGCACAAATCTAGTCCACTGGTACCCTGGAAAAGAAAGGTGAGGAGATAGATACAGCCCTGGTAGAATGTACCTTCACTGCAGAAGTCAGAGGAACACCAGGATTCCAATAAAGGTAATACATTTAGCAATCCAGCTGGAGATGGTCACCTTGGAAACAGGCAATCCCAATCTAGACTTCAAATGGGATACAAATAACTGACTGAACTTCCAGAAAGATTTGGTTCAATCAAGACAGAAACAAAGCTGTCGAACGTCAAGCATATGTAACTGGTATTCTCCTTTGTTTTGAAACTCTGGAAAGAACATAGAAAGATGGATAACCTAATTAATATTCGTCTCTGAAGCGACCTTGGGCAGAAAGGAAGGATTCGGCCTTAGCGAAACCCTGACTTTGTGAAAAATGAGGTACGAGGGTTGAATACAAAGGGCATGCAACTCACAGACCCACTTAGATGAAGTTAGAGCTACCAATAAAGCCGTTTTCAATGACAGAAACTGAATATCCACCTTTGCAGAGGGATCAAAGCGAGACGACACCAGTGCCTGAAGTACAAAAGTTATGTCCCAAGGGGGAACTGGATCCTTAATGGGAGGCCGTAAAAGAAATGTTCCATGTTCCTTTCAAAAAGGCCTTGCACAATCTAAAAGTGGCCAAATAAGAATGCTTTAGCCTGGCATGATAATGGGATATGGCAGCTAGTTGGACTTTCACTATAGAGAAACTGGCACCTTGGTTGAAAATACAAGCCAGAAAGTCTAAAACTGAAGGAATAGATGCAGTAAAGGGATCCACCAAATTGTGGGAAGCCCAAATGGAATATATCTTCCATTTACTAGCATAGATCTTTCTAGTGGAGGACTTGTGAGCGGAAAGCAATAAATGCTTCACAGGGGATGATAGCCCAGGAACTCTAGCCATCACTGGAACTGTAGAAGCCAAGTTGTGAGCTTCAGGCTGTCCAGATCGTAATGAAAGTTGCCCTCCAGATTGGAAATCAGATCTGGACACAGATCCAGAATCCGAGAAGGACTGACACTGAGACCAAAGAAGGGGAAACCAAACCTGACGAGGCCAGAAAGGGGCAATGAGGATCACATGGCACCTCGACCTCTGAGACTTTTGAAGAAATTATGCCATAAGAGGAAGGGGAGGATACGCATACAGCAGACTGGGGGCCAAGCATGAACTACAGTGTCTCTGGGAGTCCCTCCTTTGGGAGGAATCAGGGTGAAGAAGTTGCTGCACTTGGCGTTGGAAGGTGAGGCAAAAAGGTCGCAGCTCGGCTGACCCCATTTCTGGAAGATCACGTCCGCCACTGACTGTTTCAGAGACCCCTCATGAGGAGACAAAACCATTGCGCTGAGTTTGTCCACTAGGATGTTGGAACTCCCCGGAGTGTGCACTGCAACAAGAAGTGGCCCAAGGAGATTGCCCATTCCCACAATCTCATGGCCTTTCGACAAAGGGGGTAAGATCTGGTTCCTCTCTGTTTGTTGCTATACCACACCACTGCCATGTTTGTCTGTCTATATTGCAATCATTCCTTGGGGAAGAAAAGAATGCAGTGCCTGCAATGCCAGAAGCACTGCCCTCATCTCCAGAATGCTGATGGGAAGATTAGTCTCTTAACTCTGACCACATCCCTTGAACAGTCTGTCTCAGCCAATGCCCCCCCCAACTGAGCCGGGAGGTGTCCATGGTGACCGTGGCCACTGCAGAGGAAGCCATGAAAGATTGACCCTCTGCTAGATTCTGAACGTTTAACCACCACATGAGAGAGGACTGGCAGGTTCTGGATAGCCGAATGGGATGCGACAGGGGCTGGTCCAGATGTGACCATTGGACTGATGGGGTCCACTGAAGAACCTGCATGTGTAGTCTTGCCAAGGGTAAAATGACGTTGGTTGCTGACATAGATCCAGAGATTGAAGGATTTGGGCTGCTGATGGTTAAGGTGTCTCCAGAAGAATGCTCACCTGGCCCTGAAGTGACTAAATCCTGTCCATGGTAAGAAAAACCTTGCACAGAGAAGTATTCAACAGCGCTCCAATGAATTCCAGGGAACAAACAGGCTCCAATTTTGATTTGGGAAAATTTCTTGTGATGCCCAAGGTCGAGGGCAAATGAAGGAACTGTTCCCTGACCTGAAGAAGCTGATGCTTGGTGGGTGCAGCCAGAAGCCAGTCGTCCATGTAAAGGAAACCCTGTATCCCCTGCATCCTTAGATACACTGCTAGTACTGCTACCACTTTGGTGAACACCCTAGGGGCTGTGGTGAGGCCAAAGGGGAGCACCCTGAACTGATAATGCCTAGCTCCTAAACGGAAGCACTGGAACCTCCTGTGATGCGTGTCCATCTTTATATGGTAGTATGCACCCTGGAAGTCCTTCTGAAGGTAGGGAAGAATGGAATGAATTGTAACCATCCGGAATTTAGTTTTGGTGACAAACCTGTTCAGTCGGGTGAGATCCAATATTAGAGTCTGTGCCCCCCCCCCCCCACGTCTTTTTAGGCACCAAAAAGAACCGTGAATAAACGCCTGATCTGGACAGTTTTGGGGGGACAGTCTGGATGACTCATTTGCTGAGCAGCTTGGAGATTTCCAGTTCGGCTGCCTCCCTGTGAGCGGGTGGAACATCGGAGAGACTTTCAGGCCTTTGGAGGATGAAGAAAGGGAATCAGATACCCCCTGAATATTATCCTTAGCACCCATCGATCTGACATGGTGGCTTCCCAGGCTGATGGATGCAGGCAAAAGTGACCCGACTGCCTCCTGGGTAGGACAGACAGACAACACTTCAGGGTCGCTGGAAGGGTCTGTCTGGGCAGGAGTCCCGAGACCCTTGTTCTCTTGAAGCCATCCTGGCCCTAGGGCGGTGTCTAAAATCATTCCCTGATCTACCTCTAGGGGAAGAGTCACCAGATGCGTGTCCTGATGGAAAGCCCTGCATTTTCAGAACCGCAACCTCTTACTGCCTTCTCTGATACCTGGAGTAGAAAAGCAGATTCTGACAGCAGACGGGGTCTTACTGTCCTTTTTGCATGGAATTGAAGTCTCCTTCACAGTCTGACTGAACAGGGAAGATACAAAGGGGGCGTTCGTGAAGGATGCCTTGAAGGGCTCAGAGAAATCACAAAGCTGCATCCAGGCATGACGACTAGTAGGATGCCTGAACCAGATGCACTAGATACGCCTTCTGAGGTATAGGAAAGGATCCTCACAGAAGTGTTAGAAATAGCTTTGAGAGTGGCCAGTCTAGAGATGAAGACCTTCTCCTCTGTTCACACGGACTCCAGGGTAGGTGCAGAGAGTTCCTTGAGGAATGATCTCTGCAATCTAGTAACATGTCCCAACTAATTCAGTGCCCTCAGAGAGAAGGTTGCTGACTGATAAACATACTTCCCCAGTTTGTCTATTGCTCTGGATTCCAAGTCAGAAGGATGGATAAAGGAGCTCTCTTGGGCGAGTTCCTTTTTCGTGGCAGTTGCAACCACCAAAGCATCAACAGGGACCATCTTCTACCAAAAAGTCCTGTCTGGCGAGGGGGTTCAGTATTTTGTCGGGAAGCTTGGGTACTGGCTCCATCATGGCCAGTTCCTTCCATGCTTTGTAGGCAATGAGGTCTACTAAAGGGTCCACAGGGGGGTCACCCAGGAAGTAAATGGGCCTGCACCAAATGCCTCCTGGAACACTGACTCGTCAAGACTGGGCTTTGGTGCAGACCATCCACCCTTCTGAGCCAGAATTTCCATGATGTCCCCGAAGGAGACATCATCGGGTGGAGATCGTGGGGAGCCTTCACCTTCTTCCTAGTCAGTGTCATCCAAGACAGATGCAGGGGTGGAGTCAATGTGCCTCCTTTTGCACATATGCTTCTGGTGAACTTCCTCGGGGAAGACTCCGGGGAGGAACCGGAAGCCTGGGGTTCCACAGGGAGTGAAAACTGGAGAGTAGGGGCAGGCTGTCTTTGAAGCGGAGGGCTGGAGATGCTAAGTCCGGAGTCCAGATGGAGCAGAAAAGGATCCGGAGGAGAAGTCATTGAGGATCTCGACATTGAAGTTGAGAGGACTATCTCCACCATGTCAAATGCCGACAGAGAACAGCAGATTGGGGCAACATGTGTCTGCACCGAAACGGTTGACGCCGGCAGAGCCAAAGCCCCAGACCACATTAGGACCAGTGGGTGGGTGTTCAGTGCCGAGCTGCTCAGCGCCAAAGCTCCGAGGGGGAGGGAAGGCACCAAAACTCTCGATGCAGACGCCAAACCCTCGGAACTGGCGCTGAGCGAGCTATGACTCCAACAGCCATCCAGCACTGAAGAAAAAGGGGCCGAGGAACCCAAGGCCATAATCGGTGAAGAAACCAACAATGTTGACGCCAACCCCTCCACGTTGGGAACTCCAGCACCGTTTACACTCCAATATAAAGAAATTTACAACACATACATTACAGTTAAAGAGAAATCTAAAATGTAATGTTAATACGACAGTAAAGCATAACGGTCATGATTTTTTTTTTTTGGTTTTCAATAAAAAAATAAGCAGCAATTGACCTTGCATAAGGAGAGCTATTGATATAGTGGGTTAAGTAACAGAGAGAGGTGTTTAGATATGAGAGAGAAATATTTACATATGTAAATGTGGTGAAGTAGTAGGGTAAGGGTGAATTTTGCAGTTGGACTATGTGTAAAGGGAGGAAAACTAAGAGGTGGATTAGTGAAATAGTCAGTGAGGTTGGAGTAAAACAATAAGGTTATGTTGAATTCATCAGTGTAGTAGGTTAGGTGGGATCATTACAGGGGCAGGACTTTAGTAGGTGAAGTTTAAGTTCTTTTTTGAAGTGTTTAGGATGGGGAAGGGATCTAACATGAGCAGGGAGTTTGTTCCAGGCTTGGGCTATAGTGAATTTGTAAAGTAGCTTACCAACGTTTTTGTGTGGTCGGTAAATGTCAAGGAGTTGTTGGCTAGAGGTGCGGAGAGTACGATTAGAGGTGTAAGAGGATACCCATGTGGAGAGGGAAGGGCAGGAGGAGGGTATGTATAATACAGTGTGTGCGATTTGAAGTTGGGATAGTAGGAGTTGTTGGGGGAACTCTAGCCAGTGGAAAGAGTTGAGAGCAAGGCAGTGGTGGGAGTTATGAGGACAGTTAGTGACAAATCTACCTATTTTGTGCTATGTCTGTTGTAGTTTGAACAGGACTGTAGACTGTATGTTAGTTAGGATTGGGGCAGCGCAGAGAAGGGAGGGGAGAAGGAAAGCATGAGCTAAGGAGAGTCTAGCATTAGACGTTATATATCTTCTATTTCGATACAGTAGTCAGAGTTTTTTATGTTTTGAAGGATATGCAAGTTAAATTTTAGTTCATCATCAATGATGGTATCTACAGGAGGGGACCGAGGATAGAACCTTGGGGAACACCAGATGTGATAGGAAGAGAGGGGGAGCAGGAGAGCCATTTGACAGATTGTAACCTATCGGAGAGTTAAGTGTTGAACCAGGACAGTGAGGGAACAGAGAGATTGAGGTTACCAAGTTTAGACAAATGGATAGGATGAGAGACAGTGTCAAAGGCTTTGGAGAGGTCAAGGAAAAGACAGGATACAAGTTGGTTGTTATCTCTGGACTCAGCTACAGTATGAGTGAAAGATAAGAGTGCTGTAGCTGCACTGTGGTTTGGCCAGAAGCCATGTTGGGTGGGTGTGAGATGGTTTTCCTGTAGGAGAAAGTTTAGCAGCTGAGTGTGAATGCATTTTTCAAGTATTTTAGATAGAGAGGAAAGGATGGCTATGGGTCTGTGTTTGGATGAGTCAGTAGAGTTCCCTCCTTCCCAACCCAACATAAGACGAAAAAACTCACAACAAGATGGAGCTCAGATGACTCACTTGTACCTGGAATGGTGGCAAACGAGATGTGAGGGGATGGAAAAGAGAAGGGCATTATGTAGGGGAGGAGCTGAGTTTTGGCACTGTAGCTTGGATATGGCCGGCGTGGCACTGATGTCCGTGCCTATACCCACAGGTTGAAGATCAAATGAAGAAAACAATGTCAAATTTATTATTATTCAATACTATTGGTCTCCGGTTAATTGTCTTCTATTTTCCTTCTTCCATATGAATTTAAGTATTCCACTACATAATTCTTAATATATAAAACCTTCATTTAACCATTCATTCAAAATCTTTAAAAAATATTTTTTGTTCTACTTGTCCTAACACTTTATCTAGCTAATTTAAAGAAATCTTCTTTTCCAACTCTTTATGCTCTTCTAACTTTTTTCTTTCCATGCTTTTTTCACTACCTTTTTTCTTTAAAATTTCTTGTACATACTGTGCTACACTATTCATAATCTTTTCTCGAGTTCTTTCTATGTATCCTCTTACATTTATTTATTTCATTACACTACCATCTTCCTTTACTAATCTGTTTAAGTAACAACATACTTCTTTCTACTTGAAAAATATCTTTGATTACATAACAATTCTTGCATTATCTTGGTTTCTTTCATATAATTATTTTTCTCTGTCAAATTACTTACTATCAACATGTTCTAAATCTCTCTCTACTTTTCCTCATATATTGCCACTGTAAAAAAATGTATGTTTTTCCTTAAATATCATCAACCATTCAGATCAATTTTTATAAAATGTTCTCAAAATAATGACATTTCCAAAACTGTATTACTAATCTCTTTCCTTTTTTATTCCATACCTTCTCATTTATCCTTTTTACTCCTTTGCTATTTTCACATATTCCTTGTTT
This sequence comes from Protopterus annectens, assembly GCF_019279795.1. Classification (NCBI taxonomy): domain Eukaryota; kingdom Metazoa; phylum Chordata; order Ceratodontiformes; family Protopteridae; genus Protopterus; species Protopterus annectens. The sequence goes on along the minus strand of NC_056737.1, from coordinate 1,937,825,943 downwards.
TGGTTTATCTCTAGCCATACTGCAAGATGATCGGATTCAACTTCCTCCTTTTCTCCTGTAACTAAACATTTTGATACTATAGAATAATCAGTTTCAGTTCTACACATATCCCTTTTGTAAGTGCATGGATTTCATCCCAAAGTTTTAACTTACCAATATCTTATTACTTCTAACATTTTTCTTACATTTCTTTCTTTTTATGCTTGCCTCTTAAATCAAATTTAAAGTTAGCTTATCACTACATAGTCTAAAATCTAATGAAATGTTTTACCTTTATTTACAATTAGTATAAGCATATAATGTTATAATTCTATATACTTGTTCTTTCAGTTTTAAATCTACAAAGGTTAATCTTCCCATTTTTGCTAAACTTGCATCTAATCTAACATCTTCACTGTATTTCTACAGAATACGGGTATGCCAGAAAATCTCTCATTTCCCAAATTCTAGATTATCTTTCCACCCCAGAGTTTCTCTATTTGCAATCTTTCTTCATTTGTTAAAAATAGTGCGTCTTCTAATATAACTACATCTATATCACATGTTTTACACGACTCCAAAATTCCTATTCTTCTTACTATATTCTTAATACTATGCACATTTACAGGAATAACTCAAATTTTCATTTTACCTTTCCCTTAGATTCACAGTTTCATAAGTTCATAGCTAATTACTAGGCTAGCTTTCTTAACAGGACATTCTAAGCCTAAACAATTTCCTTCCTAAAGGTGAGAATCAAGCTCTGTACCTGGCTGTCTGTGAGTCAAAACACCTTAACCATTACACCAAGCCCCAGTCTTTAGCTGTATATACTATTTTTTATCCATTTTCTTTTGTACTTACCCTTTAATTTTTTTCTTTTACCAATATAATTAGTTTTTTTCCTTTTACTACCTCTCAGTTTATGTTTTCTTCATCACTTATTTCAGAACCTTCTATGTCCTCTTTATTTTATTCTCATCCAATTTTCTTCTATTTCTGTTGTTGTTGTTGTGTCTTTCGGCTAGGGGTCGCCACAGCCGAACTCCGGTCTGCTAACGATTGGCAGTAGATTTTTACGTGCTGGCTTGCCGGGTCTAACACACAACCTTCAACAAAGGAACTCCCATTCACGCATGTCACCACAAAGAATACGCTCTAACTGAGAATCGAACGGGCAATGTCTAACTGTGAGGCGACAATGCTACCGCAGCACCACCACCGCATACTACTTATAAAATGTCTTCTCTTTGTTCATTTTTTTTTCTTTTTCCTTACTCTTACTTTCATATTTGCAATCCATCCATAAATGTCCAATTTTGTTATATTTATAACACTTAAAATCACATTTTTTACACCATGTCCCATTTCCCTACAAATATAACATTTGCTGTTGTTACGGTTACTTATCAAATGTCCTTTTCCCCAAAAATCAAAACAAAAAAAAAAACATGTTTTGGGTTGTCCCCAGTATTTTGCAACACCCCTATTCTCCTCCACAGTTATACTTGCTAAGTGCATAATTTTTTATCTATTTTTAACAGAATATTACAATCTCAGCCACCAGTCCATAAACCTCTTTTGTCATAAACATTTGCAAAATCTAGTATTTCTTTACATAAAGCTTTTAAAGTCCCTCTCTCCACCTGTTCAAAATTGTACATGAATCTTCTTTTTTATTTCCCTGTTAAACGCTTTTAACATATAAAGATTTACTTGGTTACAGTCTTACTTTTTTTCATATTCTCCAAGAAAATTTTCCATTGAAAACTAGTGTCAACTATAATGTCACAAAATGCTTCTGTTAATTACAAATCAATGCTCTTACCTCATGTGCTTTTACAACCAAAAGGAGCTATTACATTTTCCCAAACTTCATACCTGTCAATTTTGTCTCCTTTACTTTAAATCCTTACCACATACTCCTGTTTTTCATTTTTTTCTGCCTTCTTTTCTGTTACTCAGCTTTTGCCTTCTTTTAATTTATCTGCATATGTTTTCTTTTACATCTCAACACTAATCTTCAGGATTGTCTCTGCATCTTCCTTTTGTATTTTCTCCATAATGCGGCTCCCCTCCATTTTTTGGCTCAATTTGTACCACCATTTTTTTTTTTTAACTAAATCATCCCGCTACCCTCCCGACTGAGGGTTGTAATTACACATCCATCATTTGCCGACTCATCTCCATCAAGCAGGTTTATTTGAAACATTTACTCAAAATTCTGCACACATTCTCAAATCTCGATATTTGCTTTCTCCCTCATTTTTTTCACCACTCCATCTCCTTTTCTCTCACTCTGCCTCTCTGTTTCCCTGTGCCACCTCTGTGCCTGGGATGGAAACAAGAAGTGCTCCTCCAAAATGGGTGCCACTCATAATGACAAGTAGGGGAATGTTCCCCGATGCCCTGGCCAAACTTCCCTAATAGTATAAATATCACCTCAGATCTTCCCTGAAAAGAGGCTACTAGGCTAATGGGACAGTCAACAAAGGATAATTTATTTTATTTATTTTAAAAGTGGAGAACCTAGATCAGAGAGTTTTAGGAACAAACTAACAAATGGTGCAGGTTTTGTAATCATGTTTGGAGCCTAGACAGAACAGGTAACTTAGTGTCCAAGTCTTTGTACAGTGTCTTTGTACAGACTTTGCCTACTGCACACTGCACCTGCTCCTAGCTGACATCTAACAGTTACGAAAAAAAAAAAAAACAGTGAAAGGTTTAGAAAGGAAGGATCGCCAATGGGGCACTTCTCTGAATCTGACAAGTGAAGCTATGGATCCAAGCGATCAAATGATCACTGTCCTAGTGTGTATGTCCGATTTTACACCCCTACACCAACAAGCTGAGGGCATCATCCAAACATACGAGTTCGGAAGATACAGCTTGGTACCTCAGCCAGATGTCATCTGTTACGAATACTGCAACAGTGATCTCAGTCAGGACATCTTGTATTCTTTGCTGAGGAAACAGAGGCAATAGCTGTACACATCGCTAGGTGTTATCCTCCCCAAAGAGGGGCAAGGTTTAGTTAAAAGCTTCAGAGCTTGGTATCAAAGGGAAAGACAGGCCAAGAGAAAGAAGAAAACTAAAATAAGGTTACCTGGAACCCCTGTCTTTTCACTGAAATGGAATGAAAGCACATGAAAAAAACAGACTTTCTTAATCAAAATAAGAAAACAAAAGCTACACCACCTGAGAGAACATACTTTGGTGAACAAACTCAAATGCAGCAAGAAAGACAAAATGCTGGCAAATAATGTTTGCCTGTGCTAGATGTACACAGATGACTCGCATTTAACATGATGGGAGCAGGGAGAGGAAGCAAACAGCCTGAAGGGTTCTAGATGCTACATGATCCAAAAATTTGTAGCATGTAGTCCTACCTGTTACCAAAGATGGACTACTATTTCCCAGATTTGCTGTTAAGCCAAGAATTCTTAAACATAACTACATCATCTTCTTTAGAAAAGGTCACTGTAACAGTAAATCATAACATTTGGGAAGATTCCTAAAAAATGCTACCACACCCAAGAGATAAGAAGATCTCTAGGGCTGCCAATAGCACAGCCATACCAAATCTGCCTCTGTTTCCTCAGCAAAGAATACAAGATGTCCTGACTGAGATCACTGTTGCACTCAACATGTAATGTGTGCTGAACATGTACAATGTAGAGCATACAGCAGCTTATACAATGACTTGTGTAGAAACGCTTCTTAAATAAGGTGGTGTTCTACTGGAATGCAGTTTTTATGCCTTGTAAAGGTTTATTATGCTTATAATAAAAGCAATAAAAATGTCAATCACTGACTGTCTCCTTACTAGTTGGCAAGCCTTTCTTTCCTTTTTTGAGCAATACAAACAGTTAATCATTCTCCTTTGACTCTCATCTAAATGAGAGTTGTCTGTTTACACCTATCACAAGTAAATTTCCTGTAATTTTGGAGGCTTATATAAAAGCAGGCACATGAACAGACTGGTTAAGAGACACTTTTTTGATTAACAGACACATGATATGGGAGACGTGCTCTTCACTGATCTGCATTCTGTTGAAAAGGGAATTGGCTATTTTATTTAGCTGATTCCCTATTTCAAAAACTTTGCAATCCAATCAGTGAGGCCATCAGAAGTAAGGTAGTTTTTCCTTTTCTTCCCAATTGTGCAATCTCCAAGGTAGCTTAAGTAAATGTGTGGCAGTGCAAGGACTTCTTAAAAATGTTCAGTAAAATTTTGATAGCACACCTAAACAATATGCCTCTATCCTCATCAGAACAGGATGACTGCCAAAGACGGTGGGGGAAGGGGGAAAAAAAAAAGAAGTTATGTACTCACCATAACGTTCCATCTGAGTAGGTAGTTCATTTGTCTGCAACCTGTGGGTCTTGGATCCGATATCGGATCCGAGCCGGCAACTTGTTTCAAGCTAATGGATCCGAGCTCCTCCCTTCACCCATAATCCCCTGCTAACCCTCCATGACCTCAGATCAAGTTTGCCCCTCAATATATATCCAACAAAAGGATATCTAACTACCAGTAGATCCAAAGAAGGCCAGGGGGAAAAAGGGGGGGATGGTTGCAGACAAATGAACTACCTACTCAGATGGAACGTTATGGTGAGTACATAACTTCTTAATCTGAAGTAGGATGTTCATTTGTCAGCAACCTGTGGGACAGAGTCCCCAGCTACCTGCACCTTGGGTGGCCATCATGGAAGGATATTACGAAGCACCGCAGAGCCAAAGGATGCTCTCCCTCTAGAAAGCACGTCTAGTTTGTAGTGATTAATAAAGGTATGAGATGAAGCCCAAGTGGCTGCAGAACAAATATCATCCAAAGGAACTCTAGACTTGAAGGCTGCAGAGGTAGAAATGGAGCGGGTGGAATGAGCACGAACTCCTTCTGGTGCGGGTCTACCCGAGGCTTGATACGCCAATAGGATACATTGAGAAATCCAGCGAGATAAAGATACTTTAGAGATAGCTTTCCCCAAGTTAAATTTGGCAAAGGAAACGAACAGCTGGTCGGATTGTCTATGGCCAGCTGTCCTAGGAGTATAAAAGCGAAGCTGCCTATGAACATCTAATGAGTGCAGCTTGTACTCTCCCTTATTCTGATATTTAGGGAAGAAAACCGGTAAGTTTATGGATTGATTTATGTTGGTTTCTGATGCTATCTTGGGAAGAAAGGAGGGATTGATCCTGAGGTACACTCTATCTGGGTGAAAGATCAGTTAAGGAGGTTTCACAGAGAGAGCTTGAAGCTCCGACACTCTTTTTGCTGAAGTGATGGCTACAAGGAATGCTGTTTTCCATGACAAGAATTTGAGATCTACTGAAGCAGCGGGTTCAAAGGGTGGAGCAGTCAAGGCTTGAAGAACTAATGTAAGATCCCAGGGGGGCACGGCTTCCTTTACAGGGGGTCTAAGTAAAAAGGCACCCTTGAGAAAGGTTTTACACAACTTGGCCGACATCAAAGGCCCTGTATCATGTCCCACATGGTAATGTGATATAGCTGCCAAATGCACTTTGACAGTTGAACAACTAGCGCCTTCTTGAAAGAGTTCAGTTAGGAAGTCTAATATGGATGGAAGAGGAGCCGTAAAGGGATCTAGATAGTGATGCTCCACCCAGATGGAAAAGCGTTTCCATTTACTGTGGTACACTTTCCTGGTGGAGGGCTTATGAGCTGCCACGAGGATGGCTTTGACTGGTGAAGAGATACCGGGAGTCCTAACTAGGAGTGGAACTGGAGCAACCAAGCTGTCAGTTTCAGATTGTCCAGGTTTGGAGTTGGTAAGTTCGACGGATGGGAGATGAGATCCGGAGTGGGATCTAGAATCCAAGGGTGATTCACAAGGTGAGACCACAGGTAAGGGAACCAAATTTGCAGAGGCCAGAATGGGGCAATGAGGATCATCTTGCTCCCCAACCGTGAGGCTTTCTGTAAGAGTTGTATCATTAGTGGTAGAGGAGGATAGGCATAGAGTAGACCGGGTGGCCAAGCATGCACCAGAGCGTCTCTTGGAGTTTCCCCTGGAGGGGGGATTAGAGCGAAGAAATTGCCGCATTTGGTGTTTGATGGAGACGCAAAAAGATCGCAGCAGGGTTGCCCCCATGTTGCGAATATCTGCTTCGCTACTAGTGGATTGAGAGACCACTCGTACGGGGTAAGAAGGGTATGACTGAGCTTGTCCGCTAGGATGTTGGTCCTCCCCGGAATGTGCGTTGCAATCAGAAAGCAGTTGGAGGAGATCGCCCATTCCCACACTCTCATGGCTTCGCGGCATAGAGGGTAAGATCTGGTTCCCCCCTGTTTGTTGATGTACCAGACCACCGACATGTTGTCCGACTGAATTGCAATTGTTCCTGTGGGGAGGAGGTCCTGAAGTGCTTGCAACGCCAACAGCACCACTCTCATCTCCAGAACGTTGATATGCAGTGAGGTCTCTGTATCGTTCCACGTGCCTTGGACTGTCCTGCCTGAATAATGCCCCCCCCAACCCGAGGCGGGAAGCGTCCGTGGTCACTGTGGCGAGAGGGGGAGAGGTGCAGAAGGGACAGCCCGTATGGAAGTTCGAGGCTTGGAGCCACCATAGTAGCGCCCTCCTGCAAGCCTTGCTGATAGCAATGGGATGGTGGAGAGGAAGGGATAGAAAGGACCATTGCACTAGAAGAGTCCATTGCAGTACCCGCATGTTCAAACGGGTGCATGGAAGGAGCGTAATCGCTGCCGCCATGGAGCCTATGCCCTCAGGACCAATTCCGCTGGTGAAGCCTCTGATTGGAGGATAGCCTGCACATGAAGTTGTAAGTTCCGGATTCTCTTGGAAGTTAAGAAGGCTCGCAACTCTTTGGTGTCTATTCTGGCACCTATGAATTCTATGACCTGCGTTGGAGCCAGTAGAGATTTGTCGACGCTGATAGTAATGCCTAACTGTAGGGCTAGACGGAGAAAGAAGTCTCTGGCTGAGCAAAGTAGATGCCTTGTTGGTGCGGTCAGGAGCCAGTCCACGTACGGAAAGACCTGTATTCCCTGGAGTCTCAGGTGGGCCGCAATCACTGCTAATACTTTGGTGAACACCCTGGGGGCTGTGGTGAGGCCAAAGGGAAGGACCCTGAACTGGTAGTGACTGGCCCCCAGCCGGAAGCGAAGGAACCTCCTGGATCATTTGTCCATTAAAATGTGGTAGTACGCATCCTTGAGGTCTATGGAGCACATCCAATCGTTCTCCTTCAAAAGGGGGAGAATAGATTGAAGAGTGACCATCCGGAATTTTTCCTAGGTTACTGACAGGTTCAAGTGGGAAAGGTCTAGGATCGGTCTCAAGTCCCCCATCTTTTTTGGCACCAAAAAGAACCTGGAGTAGAACCCTAATCCGAGCTGGTCTTGGGGGACGGGCTGGAAGGCTCTTTTTCTTAGCAGCTGCTGAATTTCTGCAGCTGCGGCCTCCCTCTGATCGGGTGGTACATCGGGGAGGTTCTTGGATTTGGGGACATGGAGTAATGGTATTTTGTACCCTCTGGATATAATGCGAAGCACCCAGCGATCTGTTGTGATGGACCCCCATGCCGCTAGGTGTTCCGAGAAGCGCCCCCGACTGCCTCCAGAGTGGAGCAGCCGGGCAACCCCTCAGGGCTGCTGCGCGGGCCGCTCAGAGAAAGGTTCTCTGGACCCAAAGTTTCTCGGAGCCCCTCTGCCCCTGGGGCGGCGTCCTCCCTGTCCACCTCTGCCACGGTAGGACTGGTTGTCCGGAGCTGGTTAGGAATGTTGTGATTTTCGGAACCACATCTTCTTCTGACCCCTTTGGTTCCTCGAAAAGGACCGCTGGGGAGCAGAGAAGCGGACTCCGACAGCAGACGTCTTCCCGTCCTTCTCGCTCTGGACAAGTGTCTCGCGAACTGTTTTGCCAAACAGGGCAGAACCATCAAAAGGGGCGTTCGCGAAGGATGCTTTAAAGGGCTCCGCAAAATCGCAATGACGGAGCCAGGCCTGACGTCTCATGACTAGGCCTGCTCTGCTAGCCCTAGCGGCTCCCTCTGTGGCGTGGGACAATAGCCGCATAGAGGTGTTTGAGATTGATCTCAGAGTGGCCATTCGGGTGGAGTACAATTGTTTGTCATCCTCCGACATGGACTCAGGGGGGGGGATGCAGCGTATTCTTTGATAAGATCCCGCTGCATCCTGATGACATGTGCCATATAGTTCAGAGACCTTACCGAGAAGGTCGCTGAACTAAAGACTCGCTTCCTTAAGCGGTCCATCAAATGGGACTCTTTGCTCGGTGGATGGACTGAGGGGCTCTCCTGAGCCAATTCCCTCTTCGTGGCTGCCGCCGTCAACATGGCATCTACGAGGGGCCCCTTACTCCAATGTGATCGGTCTGAGGGGGGGCTAAGAATTCTATCCGGGCGTTTCGGTATTGGCTCCACGGTGTCCGGATCCTTCCACGCCCTGGTGGTAATGAGGTCCACCAGGGGGTCGGCCGGAGGAAACACGGACTCGTCGGAGGAAGACTTGGGGGCAGACCAGCCACCTCTGATCCTCAGCATCTCCATGATGTCTCCAAAGGAGACAACCTCAGGGGGCGATCTTGGGGAGCTTTCCCCTTCCTCCAAGTCCGTGTCCTCGGTTAAGGACTCAGGGGAGTCCATGTGCCTCCTTTTGCACTTATGCTTGCGGGGAACTTCCTCGGGGGGACTGTCCGAGGAGGCCTCGCCAGCAACATCTTGTTCCAATGGAACCATCTGTGACATCGAAGCAGGCTGTCCCTTTGACCGGGTGATGGAAGCCTGGCCCAGCAGAGATGGAGTGCAGGGAGGAGCCGATGCAAGGACCGGGGGTCTGGATGCTCTCAACAGAACCCTCTCCACAACATCGAAGGCTGAGGGAGAGCCACTCTCTAATGGATCCGAAAGTCGGCTCCCACTCGGATCCGATGAAGGGATCGGAGCCGGCGCCGAGACCGTCGGATCCGAGGGACCAGTGGGCTCCGACCTGGACGGAGCCGAAGGCACACTGAATCCCCTGGATCCCAAGCTCGGACCACGGCTAAGAGAGGTCGGATCGACAGGCTCGAGGGCAGGGTCGGATCCGAAGTACCAAGTACTGTCGGTGCCGACCCACCCCCGGCTCCAACGCTGCTCGGCTCCGAACGCTCCGAACCCGGATAGCGGGTCGGAGAAGGAGCAATAGGGTGGAAAAAAGGTGTCGAGCTCCCCCCCCTGGGGGGGAGGGGGGGAGGCAAGAGCACTCCCATCTGCAGCTGGGCCTGGATGAATCTTCGCATCATCCGGTCCAAGTCTGCATCAGATAAACTAAAAATAGATCTCGAAGAGGCCACCGAGGCAGGCCTGGAGACCTAGAAGCAGTGGAGGGAGAAGCCCGCTTAGCTGGCGGGGCCGAAACGGAGGTCTCGGCCCGCCGCTTGTGGTGCTTCTCCCTCCGTTTCTCCCTCCTGGCCTCCCTGTCCTCCGACACTTTAGCGGGAGTTTGAGTCCCGGGCGGAGGCAGGGGGGCAGGAGTGGCAGCGACCACAGGCTGTGGTGGAGCCACGGGAGCAGCAGAGGTAGCGGAGGCTGAAGCCGAGTCCGGGGGTAAACGTCCCGCAAGGACCAGCTTCGACCTCCGCTCTCTCAGTGCCCTGGGGGTGAACGCTGCACAGATGGTACAGCCTGAGGTAAGGTGTTCAACCCCAAGGCACCGAACGCACCGAGTGTGGCCATCAGCTGAGGAGAGCTTATGGCCACACTCGGTACATTTAGAAAATATGGCTTTTGGGGCCTCAACCATTTTTTTAAGAAAAAAACAACTACACACAGGCCCCAAAAAGAAACACAACACACACGCACACACTAACGACCAGCAAAGGGAGGGGGAACTAATTAAAGAAAAAATAATAAGGGAACCTAACACTTACACACTTTTTCTTATTTAATTTAACTAAAAAAGAAAAATTTTGACAGGAAAAGTACAGATAAATGCAGTAAAATTCCACTTAGCTGACGAGCTCAAGGGGATCCAGCCATCCACAAGCGCGGCAAACTAGATCTGAGGTCATGGAGGGTTAGCAGGGGATTATGGGTGAAGGGAGGAGCTAGGAGCTCGGATCCATTAGCTTGAAACAAGTTGCCGGCTCGGATCCGATATCGGATCCAAGACCCACAGGTTGCTGACAAATGAACATCCTACTTCAGATTGATGGTTAAGCATACACCTGTTAATACACATTAGGAATGAATGATGACTGACACTTGTTTGGGAAAAATCAAGTAAGCTGATTTACAGCAGAATTTGAAATTCTTGTCACATGTCATTGCAAATCAATATAAAGATCAAATCTAACAGGAAAAAAAAAATATATATATACATATACATACATACACACACAAATACACACAAAGATATATATTTTTGGGGATGGAGGTTCTCATGGATAAAACTCCTTTTAGAAAGGCTTTTTAGAGAGGTATGATGCAATCTGAGAAAAAGGTAGCAAAGGGCCTTGTTGAAAACTGTCTAGATCACTCTGGGAATTGCTTTCAATTACTAATGACATTAAGGTGTCTCTCTCCTGTTGAGACCAGAACTCTGCATAAAGTTGTTGAAGTGAGCTTCTCAGTGACAACCTGAAGTCTGTTGTCACACACAGTCTTGGATGGAAAAAATGGAGGCAGACCGATGGATAAATCTGCAATGTCTGACCAGCGCATAAATCTCATCTTTGTGTAGTGAAGAACAGGAAGCATTGTGTTGAGTGGATCCCTGGCTTGGTTCTACAGATTTCTAAGATGTCATTATGTTTTCCTCATTCACAGTCTTGCATGATATACTAAGATGATGCAAGAAGACGGGCACCGCAAAACTTTCAGAAATTATCTTGCCATGATTACTTGTTACTGAGCAAAATCCAGCTGTTATCCTCAGGGGCTGACAGTATGAATGCCTGTTCCGGGTGTGGATCAACAATTCTCTTGTCGCTGCTACTCTCAAACAGCTGTTCAAAGACGGGGGAATGGTAATGTTTTGATTTGTGCAAACACTGAAGCAATCCATCTGGTAAGTACTCTAGAAGCTGTGGACAGACTAAAGGAAAGTGAGAAAAACTGAAAAATAGTGCTGGGTTTTTCAGAATCTGAGACACTTCTTGACAGGAGGTCTCAATGGAATATGAAGATGGGCATCTTCCACATCCGAAGTGGCCACTCAAATTCTACGTTATAACAAGAAATGAGGTCTTCAGAAATCACTAATCAGAAAAAATTTATATCTACAATCTTCAGAGAAGACAAAAGCAGAAGTGATCTTAAGGTTTTCTTTTTTGATATTAGGACCAGTCTAGAATAAATGCCCTGACTTCTTTTGATCTATGGGTACCACTGCAAAAACGTATTGCACTTATTGACACACGTCTTGTAAAATAAGGTGCATTTGCAGCATCTAAATAAACTCTGTTGAATAATTTTATTGAACTGTCCAGAAAATATTTGTCAACAGTAATAGGCTGTTAAGCAAAAAAAAAAAAAAGACTGAAATCTGCCTCATATGGATATAATGAGAGATGACAAACATTTTCCTGTGGAGTTTGAATTACTATAATGTTTCTCTTTGTAGTGATTTTGCTGGCATAATACTGAAAAGCTCCTTTGCTGTGAAATGGTTTCTTACTGGAAGTTTAAGATCTCCGTTACACAAGGCTATGATAAAAAAAAAATGTAAAACTACTTACTTTCAACAAAAACGTCTTTGTCTTAAGCTTCACTTCTAAGCCATTCAAGTCTTCTCAAGAAAGTCGCGATACACAAAACTATGACAAGCATATATTTCTTCAAAATGAGCTCTAGCTCCTTTTTTTAACAGAGCCATCTTCCATTTTAAAATGTACTTCAAAGCTCAAAATTTTCCCGATACACTACACAATCAAGCATATATTTCTTTAAATGAAACTCTAATTTTCCCTTTTTTAACAAATCAATATCTTCATTTTAAGACTTACTTCCAAGCCATGTGAGTCTTCTCAAGACAGTCAAACATTACAGCACCCTGTGGTAGTAGCAACATCATCAAAAGCAAATTTCAGTGTGTAAATTTCAAATTTATTCACTGTGCCCAAAAATGTTTCAACTCTGTCAGCAACATCATCTAGCACTGTAGACTTGAATCCTCATCAATGAGCAAAGCTGAAAGGACCCAGCTTTTCTGTCCAGATGTGGATAAAGACAGAGTAGGAGGATTAGGCATGCATAATTAAATCCTGTCCATCCAATGTATTTTTAAATACATCCCATGAGCCTTCCAGGGTGTAGCAGCTTGTTAGCCACAAATATAGTTCCTTTTAAAATATCAGTAAAGATAAAATAACCTGGGGGCACTGTCTACTTTGCTTTATGGGAACCTCCATCTCTCGGCATCTCTTTTTATAGGTAAACAGAAATTCCCTAGTGGTCAGCCATAAAATTCACCTATATAATTAAAGCATACAAAAAAAAAAAAAAAAAAAAAAAGAAATGTCTTCTGGTGGTGATCCTGAAAAGTAAGAGGGAATTTTTTTCTAGCAGGATCCTGAGGAGCAGGAGAATGAATTTGCCTCGTGAAAATCGTCAACAAAATTAGATGTATTGGGGAAGGTGTTCTCCATTTTTCCTGCTGAGACTTCATAGGTACGTACCTATGAAGGTCAGTAATTTTGTTTTATCCGCATAGTGACAGCAGTCCAGGGATGTACTGATTTGGGTTCCTGCTGTCTTAATGCAGATTAATACAGTACATTAAAATTCTTTTCAGCAAAGGGTGTATAATCACAGAGTAAAAAAGACAAATTAGATTAAGGCAAGGAGGGCCTAGACAGAAGGAATAGGAGATAAAGCACTAGACTCATTCAGCAATGAAATCCCTGGAACACAAAATGGTCTCACAGGATGCCAATACAAGCACTGAGGTCAGTGAGGACAACTTAAATAGTCTGGAAAGAAACTGCATTTTGCTGAGCTGTGAATCATTTTAGAAATGCTACTCTCTTTGAAAACTGCAAAATTAAAATTTTATCATCACCTTTGCTGAGTTTAACAAGCTTATTCTTCTTTCCCTGTTAGTTCTCGAACTGCCTGCTACACATATTTTTAAGAAGGGGTGATTAAATTATAAAAATAGTCAAACATAGAAAGTCAGAGATTTACAACTGGTAATATGAAGTCCAACTGAAGATCTCTGAAGAAAAACAGCAGATGTACCAAGCCACTGTGCAGATGAAAATATGCAGATGGTAACAGAGGATGTAAAGCACTGAAAACAGAAAAGATAAAGAAAAAAATAGCAATGTTGGCTATACACAGAAGTGCACACCATTAACTTTCCATGGAGTGTGGCATGGGACCAGCTAAGGCCATCATAAGGAATACTTACAGCACTACTGATGAAACTCAGTCTGGGTTGAAGACAGATACAAGTTAGGAATACCCTAAATGTTACGATAAACTACTGCAGTGGTTTCTCCCAGAAGATTTGTCTTTAAGAGTACCATTCTGAACTTCTTGGTCAGTACACAGTAGCTTTGTTCTGATAAATCTAATACTAACTAGAGGGGAAACTGTCACTTTTTGGAACCGAGAGAAGTTTATAGTAAAATCCTTCCCATTTTTAAACAAAAGGAATACAATATACTGCCTTTTCATAACAAAATGGGGAGAGGTTTGTCAAATGGGTATGAATTGTGGAATCAAGTGAAACTCTCTAATGTATGTGCTACTGCAGAAGAAAGTTCCATGGCATAAACAAATGAATCCCATCTATGACAAGAATGAATCTGGTTCAATTAATAGCCCAAGTGCTGGAGGACCCAAGAACGAAGAGTGCGACTGAGCAGTCAGTGACCGTTTGAACATCAAGGGTGTGGCAGGCAATCTGTTCTGCTGCAATTCTGCACTCCTGCAAGGAAACAAGAGTACAGCATACAGCATTCAGACTATGTGCTTGGCTCTACCAATAATAAGCAGCAGCCTTCAGTTAGCATATTTAGAGGCATGCAAGATGTAGTGTTGGAGAAAGCAATGCAAGCACTCAAGCAAAATAGTGTGCACATCAGACAATTTGTGCTGAAGTTGGGTCATTACTAGGAAAAAACTGATGGCTGCCTGGACAGAGGTCTTCTATGAACACCACTCATCCTAAGGGGGTAAATAAAACGGGCAGATCAACTATGGAAGGGTAGATGGCTGGCAAGCAAATAGGGATAAAAAAAACATTCAATAATACAATTCCAAGAAACAGTTCAGAAAGCACTTTTGTCTGAAGTAAACAACATCCAAACAGGTAGATGAAACTGTAAACTGAATCCCAGGTTAAAGAATAGGGCATGGAGAAAAGATCCAAGCAGTAGTCACTGAGAAGATCTTGTTTGATATATATTCCTTCTTGAACCTACAGCTGAAATTAACAGCTTTGACTTGCATTATTTTTAGTTACAAGACTGTTGGAACGATATAAGATTCTGATAAAATGAAAAATCTCTTGCTGGTTGGAAAGTTTCTTAAACTGTTGTGGGGAGCTGAAACATCTACTTAAATACAGATCTTCCTTACCCTTTTTTCTGAAGTACTGCTAAAGCATTCATCAGTAGGATAAGCCAAAGAGTAGGTTTCATTCAACAAGAATGTACAATACCTATGCTTTTACACATTCTGGACAGCTTGATCTTTTATTAGCCATCTACTTAAGACCATCACCAGAAATGTCATCCCTTTGCATGCAATCCTGTACTTGACTAAAAATAGAATTTTGAAAAGTAACAAGATGTGCAATGTAATTAAAGAACAACACAACTAAATTTATTTTACATTTGTTAACCAGGTAAGTGAACTGATCAGAGGACCCCTTTCAGCCATAACCCAAAACCAATCCAACAAGGCAACAATAAATGGTAACAAAATGCGACAACTAGACAAAATGCAGCCAGAAATGCAGTTTTTTGTGAATAACAAATGCTCTAAATACATTTCACCTAACAAACGACAAGAACTGCAGTTAGCATTGTGCACTGAATTACATTTTCAAGTCATGTTAATGAAATTCACACCTGTTCATGAGCACACACCAAGTAACACATTCAAGACAGAACCATCAGTGGGATACTGCAAAACATATTATAAAAACACATTTTTTAATGGAGTGCTGGAACATACTGTGAATAATACACTTTAACAGTAGTGAAAAATACAATTCAAAATGCACTGAAAGGTACTTTTGCATTGCTCTGGATTTATTATTCTAGAGCTGTGGACATCCAATATCTAGCAAAAATTAGGCAGCATATCTGCATAAATGTTCTAAATATACATACAGTTATACCTCAACACTGCTGAAGCTACATCTCTCTCAAAGATTTCCATAATACATATTTACCTGAGTTAGCCCAAGACCCGGGCACAGCTGCATTTATTCTTAAACTGCTGGGCTGAGTAGACCTTTTTGTCGTATCAATCAAAGAATCCCAGTTCTCTGCTAAAAGAAAGCGTGCTGAATGGAAGAGTTTTCATTTAAGATGACAGACAGCATTAATGACCTACTTTCTAATTATTCTGTAAGCCCTCCTTATAGACAAAGTTCTACGAAGCCTGTCAGCTCTTACTGAAGTCAGAAGTTGGGCATAAGGTTATTGACAACTAACCTTATCACAGTACAGGAGTACCGAAACCAGAGGATATGTAGCCGGGTCCCTATTACATCATCGACTCGAATGCATCTTCATCGAACTGAAAACAACGAATATTTAAAAGAGTGAAAGGGCATATAAGCGAATTCTTTCCCTGTGAAAGAAATCGCTTGGCACAATAAAAAAAAACAAAAAAACCCAACTACAAACAAAACAAAGTGGGGGCTTTGCCCCACACACCCTCCAAGATGGAGGGCTGTGCCCCCCACCCCCTAACTAAATATACGAACTCCGAGATCGCACTACAGTGGGGAAAAAGTACAGTTGTGTACACTTACCATAAATGTAGATGTTCAAGTGTATTCACTGTTGCACTCATCACCTTTGGGTTATCTGCTTGCAGTAGCCCTCAGTCGGCCTGATTAACAAAGTCGTGGGTCCTGCGTTGGTTGCTGTCCCTTCTTCCATGATGTCAGGTCATCAGGGGTATAAAACATGCAGCCGATGCCATTACATCAGTTTTTCTTGCCCCAGATGTCAGCTAGCCCCTTAATGGGAAGCAATTAAATCTATAAATATACAAGGTTATACCTCCAACAAAAAAGCAAATACACCAAAAAGCTTATGAAGATAGTAAAGGAAAGTAAGAGGTATATCGAAAAAAGAAGGGGGCTGGAGGGAGGGTAACCAGGACTGCAACAGTGAATACACTCGAACATCTACATTTATGGTAAGTGTACACAACTGTACTATGTTCATGTTTTACTGTTGCAGTCATCACATTTGGGTAGATTCCCAAAGATTAGGATGAAGGAGGAATTTAAATAGAATGGGGACCAGCTAAAAGGCCCTGCAAGACTGCAGTGGTAAAGCCAGCTCTGGATTTAGAGAAAATTGGCAGATGTTAATGCTTGGTGAAAGTATGTACAGAACTCCAGGTAGCAACTTCTAGGATGTCCCTGGTAGGGACGCCTCTGAAAAAAGCTGTAGAGGTAGATGCAGCCCTGGTAGAGTGGGGTCTGATCCCCTGTGGTATATTTTTTCAATGGTGTTTGTAGCAAAAATGAATGCAATGGCCTATCCATTTGGAAATGGTTTGCTTTGAAATAGCCTTCCTCTCTGCCCCTGCAGTAAATGCCACCAGCAGTTAATCAGATTTCCTTTGAGGTTTAGTTCTGTCCAAGTAGAATCTAAGTGGTCTGTGCACGTCTAAGGAGTGCAGAATCTGTTCCCCTTTGTTCTGTGGATTAGGAAAGAAGGTTGGCAAATGTATGGACTGATTAAGGGCCACACTGGATACCACCTTGGGCATGAAGGAGGGATTGGCCTGAGGGACACCCTGTCCGCATGAAAGATGATGAAAGGCTCCACTGCCATGACGGCCTGCAATTCAGATACCCTTCTTGCTGAAGTGATTGCTAAAAGGAAAGCTGTTTTCCAAGAAAGGAATTTTAAGTCTGCAGTGGCAGCTGGCTCGAAAGGAGGAAGGGTGAGCTTTTCCAATACAAAGTTGAGGTCCCAGGCTGGAGTTGGACATCTCCTGGGTGGTCGTAGATTTTTGGCCCCTCTGAGGAACTGCTTAAGCAGTGGATGAGAAAAGAGGGGTGGGTTCTGTGTTATAATGAGCGGAGATGGCTGAGGCGTGAATTTTGATGGAGGAGAAAGACAGGCCCTTATGAAGCATCTCAGTTAAGTATTGTAAAATCTAAGGTAAATTGGGCACTGTTGTGCTCATCCCTTGAGACTGGTTCCAGGCACAGAATCGTTTCCATTTTTCAGTGTAAGACTTTCTGGTACTAGGTCTCCTTGCCTCTAAAATGATATCCATCACTGGTTTACTGAGGGATGGTAAAGGAGAAATTATGCTGCTAGATTCAGTGTTTGAAGTTGAGGATGCAGAATTTGATTCTCCTGCTGAGACAATAAAGTAGGAGTCTGAGGCAGGTGCCATGGGGCCCACAGTGACACACTGCGCAAGAGGGGGTACCAGTGATGGCGTGGCCAGTCTGGTGCAATCAAAATCATCCTTGGTTTGCCTTGTTTGATCTTTAGTAGTACTTTGGAGAGCAGAGGCAGAGGAGGAATGGCATGAACTGATGGGTCTTTCCAGGTGAAGGACAGAGCATCCACCTTTCAAGCTTGTTTGAGGGGAGTCCTTGTGCAGAATTTGTCCAACTGATAGATTTGGGGGGAGGCAAACAGGTCTATATCTGGTCTCCCCCATTTGCTTGTCAACAAGTTGAAAATCCTTGGTTCCAGTTTCCACTCATGTGGCTCCATGAGGTTTCTGCTTAGTTCGTCTGCCAGTGTATTTAGTTTTCCTGGCAAGAATTGAGCTTGTAACTGTACTTGATAAGCTCAGGGCTGTGCTCCGTAATGCCATGGCTAGTCTGCAAAGGGGGAAAGAATGTGTAGCTCCCTGCTTGTTTATGTACCACATAGTGGTGTTGTCAGTCTTTATCATGAATTGTCTTGGAAGAATGTGGTCCTTGAAGGCTGTCAGAGCATTCTGTACAGCTAACATTTCTTTTTGAATGATATGCAGGTGCATTTGACTTAGGTTCCATTTGCCCTGAATGCACTTCCCTGCCAGGTGGCCCCCCCCCCCCCCCCCATGCACAGTCTGATGCGTCTGTTGTTAAGGTTTGGGCGGCAGGGGGTAGTGTGAATGGTAGTTCCCTGTTTTGGTGGCAGGCCTCTGCCCACCAAAGGAACTCTAGGCGTAGGCAAGGTATGATAGGAATCACTTCTTCTAGATCCTGTGAATATTGACACCATAGTCTTTTGAGATACCATTGCAGTTTCCTCATATGCAGCCCAGCATATGGAATTAGAAGAATGCAGGAGGCCATGAACCCCAAGGCTTGCAGTATTTGCCTTGCAGATAACTGGGTTTTTGTGGCCACTTGTTTGAAGTAGGTTGTCAAATTAATCCGTTTCTCTGGCGTGAGGAAAGCCATCTGGGAAGCTGTATTCAAGCTTGCTTCCCAGGAATATAATTTGTTGACAGGGTACCAGTTGTGATTTCTTTTTGTTTATGGTGTACCCCAGACAAGTCAGTACCCTTTGAACAAAGGCCAGATGATTCAAAAGTATGTCCTGGCTTTCTGCCTGAATTAGACAATCATCTAGATATGGGTATATTTGAATATTTCTTTGCCTGCAGAATGCAATGACTGAAGACAGGCACTTTGTGAATACCCCGGGCGCAGTAGATAAGCGAAAGGGCAGTGCATGTAGCCTGCTTTGAAGCGTAGGTATTTTCTGCAAGACTCCTTGATAGTGATGTGCAGGTATGCTTCTTTTAAGTCTAGTGTTGCCAACCATGCATCTTTGCCTAGCATAGGAAGCAGCTGGTGAAGAGTCAGCATCTTGAATTTTGGAATCACCAGAAAGGCATTTAGAGTATAAAGGTCCAGGATAGGACGCCATGTATTGTCTTTTCTGGGTATCAGGAAAAGTCTCAAATAGAACCCTTGTCCCTTTGCCTCTTCTGGTACCAACTGAATAGCCCCCATGCTTGAGAGAGAGAATGCTTGACTTTGGGACTCTGCCCACTGATTTGGGGGTCGATCTGGCCACCCGCTTGATGTTGGTACGGTGTGGAAGTGAAATCTGTATCCTTGGGACACTATATTTAAAACCCATTTGTCCTGGGTAATCTGTTCCCAGTTTTTGGCCTGCAGACCAATCTTTCCGGTTAAAGGAGTATTCAGTTGGGAAGTGCTTAGAAGTTTTAGAAGCAAGTCATTGAGACTGTTTTCCATAGGGGGAGTCTTACTACTCCCTGATTTGGGTGCGGAAACCCCCCACTGCTTAGTCTTGTGTGCCCCCTGGGACTGAAACCTGGGGTTTCTGCTATGTCTGGGTTTGGCTTGAGAAGACCTTGAAGAGGCTGGAGAGGGCCAGTGCCTACTAAATCTAGGAGGCTGAACTTGTAAGAAATCTTTAACAGTTTGCATAAATTTAGCTTTATCTTCCATCTTTTTAAAAACTTCCTCAGCCTTGTTGCCAAACAGGCAGTCCTGATTTAAGGGAGCATCCAACAATTTAGCTTTAACATGATCAGGTAAAGATTGCTCCTTAAGCCAAGCATGCCTTCTGAACACAGAACCAGTAACAGCAGCCCTGCAAGAGGCCTCTAAAGAATCAAATACACATTGGAAAGTACGTTTTCCAACCTGTTCAGCAGAATACATTAAATCCTGCAATTCTTTATTTTCTGCACAGTCAGGAATCAACATAATTTTCTGTTTAAGCAATCCAATAGCATGTTGTTGATACTTTAACATAAGAAACTGGCAGTTTAAAGCCCTAATGGCCAAAGTTGCAGAAGTGTAAACCTTCTTATCCCATCTATCCAGCGCCCTGGAGTCTCTATCAGAAAGGGTAGGATTTTTAGCAGTAGAAGCCTTAATGCCCTTGGGTCCCTGTGAAATAGTCTCTGGATCCACAATAGGATTTTTAAAAAGGAACTTGTGTGAATCAGGAACCCTGTAATATCTGTCAGGTTTTCTGGGAGCAGGAAGCAAGGAATCAGAAGCCAAACTAGATTTCGAAAAAGCATCATCAACAATGTCTAGTACAGGAGGAATAGCTAAAGGCCTATGCTGAGGCAGGAGTAAGAAATCCCTAAGCCTCTTTTTTGAATCAGAAAAATCCTGGTTTTCCCAGTGGAAATGCTCCCTTAGAATATGTAAGGTTTCACCAAAATAAAAATCCTCTGGAGGGGAAGCAGGGGGAATAGAGTCCTCTGCATCAGAATCCTCATAAGTAGATAAGGGCAAATCCATATCATCAGAAAAATCAGAATCCTGGTCAGA
The DNA here is from genome assembly GCF_019279795.1 of Protopterus annectens. Classification (NCBI taxonomy): domain Eukaryota; kingdom Metazoa; phylum Chordata; order Ceratodontiformes; family Protopteridae; genus Protopterus; species Protopterus annectens. The sequence continues at coordinate 1,937,805,494 of NC_056737.1, read as the reverse complement.
AGATTCATAAACAACTTCAGTCCTAGGTCTCTTAGAAGGGGGAGGCTGGCTTCCCCTAATTAGAGTTATAAGATCTTCAGACATTCTTATCATTTGTTTTTTAGGCATAGAGGCCTGAGCATGCGGCCTGGGCGTCGTTTTTTTAGGCATGGTTCAAGATTTAGGCCTAAAAGAAGGAGGAGGCATCGGTTTAATATGCAGGTCCGTAGGCCTGAATACACCCTCCAAAGCCAGTGCCTGCACAGCGGCTCCGGACCCATCCAAGGTAGAGACATCCGCAGGTTCCATAGTTGAAGCATCTCGCGGCATACCGGACTCTGAATGGGTCTCAGTAGGGGCCTGCGAATCAGAAGTAGCGAGTATCAGGGGCTGCGAAAGTGCCTCACTGAGTACCGGCGAACTGGCGACTGGCTTAGGAGAAGATATGTCTGCAATTTTGGACCTCGGCAACCTGTCTCTGTCTTTATCCTTGCGTTTTTTCAGAATCCCGGTAGTCGGATGGCTAACCGACGACATTTCTGGATAATTAAACCGAGAACCAAAATATTTTGAGGCAAAAATATACTGACGACGGATACTGCGCTGATTAAATAAAGTACAAAACCGACAGCACAGTACATCGTGGTCAGGGCCTAGGCAAGGAATACAGTACGAATGAAAATCTTTATGAGGTATTTGCTTTCCACAAGTAATGCAATTATTATCTTTTACTGACATCAGTAAGGAGCAAGAAAAAGTTTCCCCAATGGGGTACTTAGCTTTAGTTGAAGACTTCGGTTCTGAAACTCGAAAATTAAAATTTCAGGAGTTGGTCGACCGGCACTTGCGAAATGCTTCTGCTTCGGGCACCGCACAGCAAGAAAGACTGATGTAATGGCGTCGGCTGCATGTTTTATACCCCTGACGACCTGAAGCCATGGAAGAAGGGACAGCAACCGACTCAAGACCCAAGACTTTGTTAATTAGGCCGAATGAGGCTACTGCAAGCAGATAACCCAAAAGTGATGACTGCAACAGTGAAACACGAAGAACATCGGCAAAGTAACGGAGGTGGCCAATCAATTTCTTTCCCAGGGAAAGAAATCACTTATATGCCCTTTCGCTCTTTCAAATTTTTGTTGTTTTCAGTTCAATGAAGATGCATTTGAGATTTTGCATCTTCGATGATATAATAGGGAACCATGTAGCCTACACTCATACTGAGATAATCCCGTCACTGGCACGCATATTTTCTTCTGAGAAGGTTTGCCCATCAGTCATCTGAAAAAAATAATACTCATAAGGTGTACACAGTCTTTGAAATGGTTACATCCTCTAGAAGGATGCCAAAAGACTGAAGGTGTGTCCTTGTGATCAGAGTCTGGGAAAGGAGGACCATCAATCTACCTCATACAAAAACCTGCCTTAGATAACTGCTGATGGATAAAGTTTTTATTTATTTTTCTTCTTTTCACTTATATAATCTCTGTTGGTACTGGTGAAGGTTCTCTTGTTTCCATACAAAAATCAGACAGACACCAGCTGTTACTGGGCCAGTGTAGATTCTTGAACAACTAAAAAATAATTCTTTAGCAAAAATAATACAATCTACATCTGGTGGAAACATGGCAGGAGTGTTAGTGGAGGAGTTAAAGAAACACAGATTTGGATAACACACTAAGGACACAAGTTCTCAACTGCAAAAATATGCTTGCAGGATCAGTCAAAGGCATCAAAGTTTGTGTTGTTTCGAGTTCTACACACTGAAGCATGTTTAAGTTGGACATTCTTCTCCAGGTATATAATGAACAATTCCTGGCATCACTGTTCTGGGAGCCATGCAAGCAGAATACTATTCTTTTTTTTCCCTTCTCAGTGGCTGATGGCTATCCACTTTCCCTAGTGAATGGTCATCCTTCACCCATAGGGTGAAAGCAGATCATGGAACCATTATGCATGCAGCTAGTGGGGTTCACCCTTTCAAAGAAAATAGGCAACAAAACCATCATGCATGCAGCTAGTGAGATTATATCCTAACATGGCCTTTGCCCCACTTCTGGTGGCTGACATAAAAACCTGCATCACCATGGGATGGCAGCCCAAGCTCTACCCATGACATTTAGGTGTTCACAAACACACCCCTCTAACAGTTACCATTAATGGCCCAAGTTCCACAGTCTTACAGCCACTCTGAACACACAAACCTCTGCTTGCATGGGAGTAATCAGCAGACCAGAACCATCTCCCTCAACCCAGCTGGCCACCTCTGTCTAAACCGGTTAAAAACTTTTTTTTTTTTTTTTTTTTTTTTTTTTTTAAGAAAATGAGTAACTGCTCTTTTTTGTGAATATTGTCAGATTTCAATCTTTTTTTCCCTCTTTTCACTGTTTATCTTTTCTAAGTATTTATTTTTTTTACTGACAGGAATGGACTCCATTCTTATTTCAGGCCATAACTAAAGTTCATGAAATAAATCCTGCATATATCTTTGATGTTTGCCAAGACTGCTTTTTTCAGCACCTCCAACCTACTCAGAATCAACTCCTCTTGTAGTTAATATTGGGTTAGCTGTATTGGTAACAAATTCAAGTATGCTTAGAAATCCTTTATTAGGCAAGCTAATCTTACCACCATACTGCTCTAGTGTTGCCATGAATGTCTTGATATTTTACAAGTTTTGCACCTTTCAGTAAGGTATTATAGTCACTGGACGTAGCAAGTTTGATAAATGAGTGCTGTTTTTGTCCTTTACTCCAACTACAATATCTGGTTTTCTTGCTTCTACTTTTAAGTGCTGATACTGGATGATCCCACATGATAATTAGTTTGACAATTTCAATAATTTTTAAGGGTTTATGTTTCAAATCTCTTTGGGATACTTACAGTTCCCTGTGCAACATCCTTGCCAAACTGTTGTTTCTTTCAGTATACAATCTTAAGCAATAAATATATCATAACCTGCAATAGAATGTGCAACTCTTTCAAGCTCCAAGCTGCAAAACCTACATTTGACTATATCTCTTATTTTATTTAACAGATTTTGTGAACTATCACATACGTAATCCAATACACTGTGATACCATTAGCAGCAGCCTTTCATCTTCTGGTTAAGTTCACCTCACCACAAAGTCTTTGGTGTGTCAACTCTTGATCAACATGCATTTTTAAAGTACTCTGTACTTTCTACTACAACTGTGCTTTTTACAATTTACTTTCTCACTTTACCAACATTAATTGGGTCTATATTATATATTCGAAGTTTCAAAACTTCGAATCCCATATGTTCAACAACATATGATCGAAGTTTTAAACTTTGAATATATAACAAAACATCAAGAAAAAATAAAACTTACCTTAATGCTCCGAGCAGGGGGGCAAGCCCCCCTGCACCCCCCCACACCCCCCTACTTAAATATACCAACTCTGAGACTGCACTTCAGTGCAGAAAAGGTAAATTCTCCCATTCTGCACTGTACATCGCCATTACATTTAACCTTCGAACTTTTCAAAGTTCAATCATATGGTGTCGACCATATGACATTCGAACTTTGAAAAGTTCGTTCATGTAATAGGAACCCTATTAATAGCTACCTGTGTAACCCAATGTTTTTTATTTTACTTTTGGTTTGATTTCCATACCTGCTCTCTTTCTAAATGCTTTTTCTAACCAAAGCAAATATGTCACCTTAGACTGGTTTTCATCATGGTTTGGAACTTCCAATGTATTTGGATCTGATAACGTCAAACAGCTTACACAGTCCCACAGTTACCAATGTATACATGTTGTCAATTTCAAGGATGCCAATGCCTCATTTGACTAGAAGGATATACATTTGACAGGCATGAAACAGTTTTCCTGCCTTCCTATCTAAATGATCCAACACTTTTTGGAGCCAGTGACTCGCATCAAAGCTGTAGACTAGAATAGAGACAGCAAACTGATTTAAAGCTTGAACTTCAATAATGAAGCCTTTTTCAACTTCTATGAAAAGTTGCAGTCTACAAAAAATTTCCTTACTAAACTATGCTGTCTTTTGTTCTTGCATCCCTGATGTCCCCTCGTTTAGTCCCAGATCTGTATTTACTCCCTTTTGCTCTTATATCGCACCTCTCCAAAGTTTGACATTTTCTTAATGTTTTAATCTTCCTACTACAAATGCTGCTTTTGCACAGCTGTTGAAACTAGATGTCACTCTTTTCATGTGAACAGGTTTTAACAACTTAAGCTGAGCTAAACTATGTGGATTATATTCTGTCAAGGACAGAACAGACTGCCAGCTTACAATGCTTCAGGGCACCTTCCACGTGCCCAAACTGTCTGGCAGTTCAAGCTAAGCTAACTAAATAGACATGTGTGAGCAATAAGCCCTTCAGAGTTTTCCTGCCAACATAAGAGGGAAGCTGAGCGCTGAAAGGAGAATGCTAACAACAAAAAATAATGACCACACACTGGCATAAACAACACACAGAGAAATAAAGGGGATAGAGGGAGGGATTGTCTACTGCTGTACTGATCATTCAAACACCGACTGTGAAGGTAAGTTTACTTGCACAATGATACTATGTTTTTCATACTGATCACTCCTGCAGTAGCCTAAGCTCTATGGGAAGATTACCAGAGCTTACAAATTTTGGGAGATAGAAGGGGAAGAATCCAGTGGCCCCTCAATATTGGTTTTAGCAAAGCCTGATCTAGACCTAGAGAAAGGATCAAGGTTATTGTGCTTTATAAAAGTTAAATACAGAGGACAAAAGATGCTGCTTCTAGAATATTTCTAGAATCCATACCTTTCTAAAAAGTCACAATGAAGCCAACTCCTGGTAGAGTGGGCTTTGACTCTGCCTGGAAAAGCTTTGTTCTGCTGAGTATAACAAAAGTTAGCCTTAGACAACTATATGGAAATAGTCTGCTTTGACACAGGTTGCCCCTTCTTACCTTCACAACAAATGAACAACTGATCCGAAGATCTGAAAGACTTGGTTCTGTCAAGATATTACTGGAGCTGTCTGTGGAAATCCAAGGTATGGACTATCCTTTCTCCCTCATTTTTAATTTCAGGAAAGAAAATGGGGAGATGGACAGTTTGGCTACAAGTAAATTTGGATACCACTTTAGGCATAAAAGGATTAGTTCTGAAAGAAACCCTGTCCCTGTGGAAAATGAGGTAAGGCTGACTCACCAAAACAGCTTGCAACTCATATCCTTCTTGCAGAGGTCAGAGCAATCAGTAAAACTGTTTTCCATGTTAAATCCCTCAAGTCAGCCAGGTTAGCTGGCTCAAATGGATCAAGTGTAAACTTCTCTAACACAAAACTAAGATCCAAAGGAGGAGCCACCGTTTTTCTTGGAGGCCTCTTGTGCAAAAACATTCTGATTGTCTGCTCTGCCAACTCCATCTCTGACTTAACTTACACTTACTCAAAATGCCTTCTCTGTCACTGAATCCTAGATGCACAATAACAATCTAGCCCTGAACCTTAAAAAAAAAAAAAAATTCTCCCCTAAAAAACAACCCCCCAAACAAGTCTGACTTCACTATCTTTTCTCTCAATAAATCTTTAATAGAGGTCATTAGCCACACAAAGCTCCTTGGAATCACTATTTATTTATTTCACATTTGTTAACCGGGTTAAGTCCTACTGAGTTTGCAAACAAACCCATTTTCAGTGGAGACCCGAGAGGAAAAGCCCCACCAAACATAAGTAAAGAAAGTGACAATATACAAATATTAAATAACAATCACAATACAAAATAACTGTAAAAAAGATAGTAAGTAACCCATTTTCAGTGGAGACCGAAGGAGAAAGAGCTCCAGCAAGCATAAGCAAAGATAAATATACAGGACAAAAACTATTAACAACAACAATGCAAATAGGAAATTAATTATAACGAGAAAAACAGAAGAAAAATGTATGAACATTAAGGGTTGCACTGATAGCAGTGGTCTAAATTTACTACATATAAGAGTAAAAACAAAAGGATAATCATTGTTCAAAAGAAGGAAAATGTACAGACATTGATAGGAAGTGGGGGAAAAAAGATAAATGGTGTGGAGAATGGGAGGGGGAGTAAGGAAGGCTATAACAGTAGAACTGAGGGTTTAGTAGGTTAGTTTAAGCAGAAGTTACTAACAGAGAAAAAAAGTTAGGAGATGCAACAGGTTATACAGCAGGACAGACTAAAACTACATGTGGTCAAGACAACGGCATAATTTCAAATTTAATAGGTGGGATTTAACCTCCTTTTTAAAACAGGGAAAGGAAAGGTTAGATCTAATATGGAGAGGGAGTCTGCTTCAATTTAGTGAGACACAGTGTTTGTAAAGTAGTTTGCCAATAATCCCTTTGGGTTTACAAACTGAGAGAAGATGCTGATCAGCACTCCGGAGAGGCCGGGGGAGGAGTAGAGAGGAACATGGGAGGTGAGAGCAGGGCAGGCAGAGGGGCTGCTGAGTATGGAAAAGGTAGTGTGGAGTTGCGATTGTAGGAGAAGGTGCAGAAATTTCAGCCACTGAAGTTTGTTTAGTGAGAGGCAGTGATGCGACAAGACTGGTTGGTTTAGAATAAATCTGACAATTTTGTTGTATGTTTGTTCCAGTATCTGCATTGAGGTAGTTTAGATACTGGTAAGGATGGGGGAAGAGTATAGAAGACTAGGTAAGAGAAATGCCTCCGCAAGTGTGTGTTTAGTGGCAGTATGAGAATTTTGTTCCTATAAAGTAGTACAAGTTTTTTTTTTTTTGATGGCCTGTTGCACGTGCAAGTCGACTTATTTAGTCAGTCATCAATTATTACCCCAAGGAGTTTGGTGTATGAGGCAGGGGAGATAGTGGTGCCATCTTGGGAGGAAAGAGAAAAGTTGGATTTAAGGTGAGAGCGTGTCTGAAGCAGGAAGAGAAGGAGTTGAGTTTTCTTTGGGTTAAGGATTTCTGAGCCATTTTTCAACAGAGATAAGGAAGTCTGTGTTAGTGTGTGTAGTTCAGAGATAGTACTGGAGATAGATAAGAGAGCAGTCATCTGTATATTGTATTACAGATGAGAGACTGCAGGATGAATGTAGGTTGTTGGTAAAAATAATGAAAAGGAGTGGTCCAAGTAAGGAGCCTTGGGGTACTCCTGTCTGAACAGCAAGGAAGGGTGAGAAAGCCTGCTGCCATCTCTAAAAGCTTGTTTTCTGTCAGTAAGGTAGAACTGGAACCAGCCAAGAGTAGAAAGAGAGAGGTTTAGGTCTGAGAGTTTGTTAAGAAGGATGGGATGAGACAGAGTGTCGAAGGCTTTAGAGAGATCAAGGAATAGACAGGAGACGACGTTGTTGGCCCTAGCTTCTGCAACCTTTTGAGTAAAGGATAGTAAGGCAGTCGAGGTACTGTGTTTAGGGTGGAAACCATGTTGCAAGGGGATGAGGAGATTTTCATGAATGAGATAGGACAGTAGTAGAGTATGTATACATTTTTCAAAGATCTTACAGAGCGGTGAGAGAATAGCGACTGGTGTACAGTTAAGAGTGTTCAACAGAGTTGCCACCTTTGAGCAAAGGAGTGGTATAAGAAGGTTTTTTGGTACGGTAGACTCATGAATGGAGCGGTTTATTAAGATAGCTACAGGATATTCAATAGAGTCAGCAGCAATTTTCAGAAATTGAGGGGGAGTTTATCAGTGGACGGAGAGCATGGTTTTAGTTTAAGAAGCAGGGATTTGCTATATTTAGCAGAAACAGGTCGCAAGGTAAAAGGCTAATAGACAGAGGAGCACAGGGGTTTAGGGGAGATGAGGGTGACACAGAAGAGTTAGGAAAAGCAGAGTTACCAGAGGGTAGGAGTTTAGAGATGCTGACTATGAAATGTGTGTTGAGTAAGTCTGCAGTTTCAGAGGGACAGTGATGGGGAAAGGGTTAGGGATGGTGAGAGAACCAGTGTGGAGCAGGGAGTTGATAGTACTTCAGAATTTTTAGGGATCATTTGGGTGAGAACTTTGAAATTTAGTGAAATATTGGCATTTATCCAAAATAAGTTTTTTACACAATTTCTGAGTTGCTTAAAACCTTGGAGAAAGGTGGGAGTTTTAGTGGTTTGCCATTTTTTCCATAGAGCATCTCTTTCATGCATCAAGGCATGAGTAGCTTTGGAGAGCCAGGGTGCAAAATTAGATTTGACTCTGATTTTGTGAGTTGGGGCAAGAGAGTTTAGGACATCAAGTAAAATGTGATTGACTTTAGTAACAGCATCATGGAGCAGGAGAGTTTTTAGGAAAGACCAGTTGAAGGCAGAGAGTCTATAGTTAAAAGTTTCAGGGGAAAAGTTAGTCGGTTTCCTACAATCTCTTTAGAGATGGAGCTTAGAGAGATGAGGAGAGTGCCTTAGGACAGAGATGGGAGAATGGTCACTAATACAGTCAGGGAAGGCAAAAGGGTTACAACAGTTGTTTGGAGAGGTGGTCAAGATCCAGTCACAATTGTGGAATATTGCCGAACACAATATTTGTAAAACACATTTTAAACATGAAACCCTGTATAGACACAACTGCTTCCTAAGCCCAGACACAAGAATAACCCTTGCCACAACATACTTACTACCCTCTCTCCTGTACCGCACCCCCTACTTACCAACATCCAAACCTCTGCTAAACTCAAACTTGAAACTTGTTACAATAAAAACTGCCAAATTCGCAACTAGCTCCAAATACTCCACGCATCACTGCACTGGCCTCAAATCGCTGAAATGGCTAGATCTTCTTAACTAAATCTCCCACCTACAACTAAACCACAGCTCACGAAATCCTCTTTAAACTCCAAGACTCCAAATTCCTGCTCTGAGCTCTACTTTTAATTACTATGTCCCCAACAAGCCATGCAGATCAGGGGATCAGAAAAGTACAGTTGTGTACACTTAGCATAAATGTAGATGTTCGAGTGTATTCACTGTTGTATTCATCACATTTGGGTTATCTACTTGCAGTAGCCCTCAGTCGGCCTGATTATCAAAGTCTTGGGTCCTGCGTCGGTTGCTGTCTTATTTTCCATGACGTCAGGTAGTCAGGGGTATAAAGCATGCAGCCAACGCCATTGCATCAGTTTTTCTTGCCCCAGATGTCAGGTGCCCCCATAATGGGAAGCAATTATATACAAGGTTACACCTCCAACAAAAAAGCAAACACACCAAAAAGTTTTAAGCATCGTAAACAAGAATTAGAGGTATAGTCAATAGAAGTCAGGGGGCTGGAGGGACAGTAACCAGGACTGCAACAGTAAATACACTCGAACATCTACATTTATGGTTAGTGTACACAACTGTACTATGTTCTTCGTGTTTCACTGTTGCAGTCATCACATTTGGGTAGATTCCCAAAACTAAGGATGGGAGGAGGTAATCATATAGCATTAGAACAAGCTATAAGGCCCTGCAAGACTGCAGTGGCAAAACCAGCTCTGGATTTAGAAAAAATTGGCAAGTGGTAATGCTTGGTGAAGGTATGTACAGAACTCAGGTAGAAGCTTCTAGGATGTCCCTGGTAGGGTCACCTCTGAGAAAGGCTGTCCAGGTAGATGCAGCCCTGGTTGAATATGGTCTAATCACCTGTGAGGTAGGTTTTCCATGGTGCTTATAGCAGAAATGAATGCAGTGGCCTATCCACTTAGAAATGGTTTGACTTGAAATGGACCTCCACTCTGCCCCTGCAGCAAATGCAACCAGCAGCTGTTCAGATTTCCTGAGAGGTTTAGTCCTGTCCAAGTAAACTCTAAGTTGTCTGTGCACGTCCAATGAGTGCATTTGTTACCCTTTGTTCTGTGGATTAGAAAAGAAGGTTGGCAAATGAATGGACTGATTAAGGGCCACACTGGTTACCACCTTGGGCATGAGGGAGGGATTGGTCCTGAGGGACACCCTGTCCGCAAGAAAGATGATGAAAGGCTCCACTGCCATGAGGGCCTGTAATTCAGACACTCTTCTTGCTGAAGTAATGGCTAGAAGGAAGGCTGTTTTCCAAGAAAGGAATTTCAACTCTGCATTTTCAGCTGGCTCAAAGGGAGGCAGAGTGAGTTTTTCCAATACAAAGTTGAGGTCCCAGGCTGGAGTATGGACTCTCCTGGGTGGTCTTAAGTTTTTGGCCCCTCTGAGGAACTGCTTCAACAGTGGATGAGAGAAGAGGGGTGGTTTCTGTATTGTAATGAGCTCAAATGGCTGAGGAATGAATTCTGATGGAAGAAAAATAACGGCCCTTGTGAAACATCTCAGTTAAGTATTGAAGAATCTGAGGTAAACAGGGCGCTGCTGTGCCCCTCTGCTGAGTTTGGCTCCTGGAACAGAATCTTTTCCATTTTTCAGCATAGGATTTACTAGTACTAGGCCTCCTTGCTACCAAAATGACATCCAACACTTGTAAATTGGGTGCAATAACGGACTCTCCAGCTGACACAGACATCCTGCAAAAGGGTCTCACAGACACAAACACTTGGTGTCAAAGTCACGGCCTCAAGCTTAATGCCAAAAAGTGCATAGTAATCCCATTTGGGAAAAACAAAGTACCTACAAACTACCACATAGATGAGAATTCACTAAGTACAGAAGAAATAATTAGGGACCTGGGTACCCAAGTAGATAGCATGCTTTCCTTTGATAACCACATAGCCAAAACGGTCAGGAAATCCTTCTATGTGGCACACCTGATCACAAAGGGTTTCTCATCCAGATCCAAGGAGGTGATTGTGCCCCTTTACTCCTCACTCATTAGGCCCATAATAGAGTACAATGCCCCATTTGGAATGTACCTCACTAGACACCTGCAACAACTATAAAGACCACAGAAGTACCTCACTAAGAGGATTAAGGGTCTTAAACAATTACCCTATGAAGCATGACTAAAAAAGCTCCAGCTGTTCTCAGTCGCTTACCGTCTTCTCAGAGGTGACCTATGTCTGACCTATAGGGCCATGTCAAACCCTGAACTAATGGACATGCTTCACCTCAAAAAAAACAAGATCCCTCAGAATCACTCGTTCTAGTGACTTGAACCTATGTACAACAATAAACAGGACATGCTGGAGGGATAGATTCCTGTCCCAGCGACTCCCCTCACTCTGGAATAGAATCCCAATCCATATTCGACAGAGCTCCTCTCTGACCCTTTTCAAGAGAAATCTTGATGAGTGGATGGGTAATCGTAAGTTCTACCCTGGGATCACTTCAGGAGCCCTGTTGACAGAAGCCCAGGATACTAATCTAATGGGGAGACGAAAGCCATCACTCTGTGGCTAGGCTTATAAATGCCCATGGGCAGATAGCCTAGTACTTACCTATGAACCTATGATTGTAACGGAGAGATCAGGTAATTAGCCAGGCTGCCAGGTTCAAGGTTTGAAGCTGTGGGTGCAGAATCTGGCCCTCCTGCTGGGACAGTAGGGTAGGGGTCTGAGGCATGTGCCATGGTGCTAGCAGTGACACACTGCGCAAGAGGGGGTACCAGTGCTGGTGTGGCCAGTCTGGTGCAATCAGTATTGTCCTTGGTTTGATCTTTAGTAGTACCTTGGAGAGGAGCGGCAGAGGGGGAAAATAAACTGATAGGTTTTTCCAGGTGAAGGACAGGGCATCCACTTTCCAAGCTTGTTTGTGGGGAATCCTTGTGCAGAATTTGTCCAATTGGTAGTTATGGGGCGAGGCAAATAGGTCTATCTCTGGGCTCCATTTGTTTACCAACATGTTGAATATCTTTGGTTCCAGTTTCCACTCGTGTGGGTCCATGAGATTTCTGCTTAGGTTGTCTGCCAGTGTATTTAGCTTTCCTGGCAGGAATTGAGCCTGTAGGTGCACTTGGTAGGTCAAGGCTGTGTTCCACAGAGCCATGGCTAGTCTGCAGAGAGGGTATGAGTGGGTTCCTCCCTGCTTGTTTATGCACCACATAACAGTGGTGTTGTCCGTCGTTACCAATAATTGCCCAGGAAGAATGTGGTCCTTGAAGGCTGTCAGAGCATTCTGTACAGCTGACATTTCTTTTTGAGTGATATGCAGGTGCATTTGACTTGGGTTCCATTTGCCCTGAATGCACTTCCCTGCCAAGTGAGCCCCCCATGCACAGTCCTGATGCATCTGTTGTTAGGGTTTGGGCGGCAGGGGTAGAGTGAATGGCAGTCCCTTGTTTTGGTGGCAGGCCTCTGCCCACCAAAGGAACTCTATCTGTAGACAAGGTATGATATGAATCATTGATTCGAGATCCTAAGAATGTTGACACCATAGGCTTTTTAGATACCATTGTAGTTTCCTCATATGCAGGCTTGCATATGGAATTAGTAGAATGCAGGAGGCCATGAACCCCAGGGCTTGCAGTATTTTCCTTGCAGATAGCTGGGTCTTTGTGGCCAGTAGTTTGAAGTAGGCTGTCAAATGAGCTTGTTTCTCTGGCGTGAGGTAGGCCATCTGGGAAGTTGTATTCAAGCTTGCTCCCAGGAATACAATTTGCTGGCAGGGTACAAGAGAAGTTAGCAATTTCTTTACAAATGCTACATGATTCAATAGTATGTCCTGGCTTACTGCCTGACTTAGACAATCACCCAGGTATGGGTATATGTGAATATTTCTTTGCCTGCATAAAGTAATGACTGGAGCTAGGCACTTTGTGAATACCCTGGGTGCAGTAGATAAGTCAAAGGGCAGTGCAGAGAAGTGATAGTACATGTAGCCTGCTTTGAAGCATAGGTATCTTCTGCAAGATTCCTTTATTGGGATGTGCAGGTAGGCGTCCTTTAAATCCAGTGTTGCCAACCAGGCATCCTTGCCTAGCATAGGAAGCAGCTGATGAAGAGTTAGCATCTTGAATTTTGGGATTACCAAAAATGTGTTTAGGATAGACAGGTTCGGGATAGGACACCAAAAATTGTCTTTTCTGGGTACCAGAAAAAGTCTTGAGTAGAAACCTTGTCCCCATTCTTCTTCTGGGCAGGCTGAATAGCCCTGATGCTTAACAGAGAGAGACCTTGCTTTTGAGCCTCTACCCACTGATTTGGGCGTAGATCTGGCCAACCGTTTGGGGCTAGTAAGGAGTGGAAGCGGAATCTGTATCACTGGGAAACAATATTTAAAACTCATTTGTCTGGGTAATGAGTTCCCAATTTTTTTACCTGCAGGGCAATCTTGCCCCCAAAGGAAGAGTCAGTTGAGCAGGGCTTGGAAGCTTTAAAGTTAAGTAATTGAGACAGTTTACCACAGGGGGGAGTCTTACTACTTCCTGCTTTGGAAGTGGGAGCCCCCCACTGCTTAGTCCTGTGAGTCCCTTGGGACTGCAGCCTAGGTGTTCTGCTGGTTCTGGGTTTGGACTGAGAAGCCCAGGAAGAGGCAGGAAAGGACCAATTCTTAGAGGGCCAATGCCTACTAAATCTGGGAGGCTGTACTTGCAGGAAATTAACAGTTTACATAAATTTTGCTTTTTCCTCCATCTTATTAAGTACCACTTCTGCTTTGTTGCCAAACAGGCGGTCTTGGTTTAAGGGAGCATCCAGCAATTTAGCCTTAACATGATCTGGCAAAGATTGCTCTTTAAGCCAAGCATGCCTTCTAAGTACAGACCCAGTGACAGCAGCCCTGCAAGATGCCTCTAATGACTCAAAACCACACTGCAAAGTACGTTTTCCAACTTGTTCAGCAGAATGCATTAAATCCTGTAAATCTTTATTTTCAGCACAGTCAGGAATCAACATCATTTTCTGTTTAAGAAATCCAATAATATGCTGCTGATACTTTAACATATGAAACTGGCAGTTTAAGGCCCTAATAGCCAAAGTTCCAGAAGTGTATACCTTCTTACCCATCTATCCAGCGCCCTGGAATCTCTATCAGAGGGGGTAGGATTTTTGGCAGTAGTAGCCTTAATGCCCTTGGGTCCCTGTGAAATGGTCTCAGGAGCAGCAGTAGGATTTTTAAAAAGGAACTTGTGAGAGTCAGAAACCCTGCAATACCTATCAGGTTTTCTGGGAGCAGGAGGTAGAGTCAGGTCTAGGCTAGATTCCGAGAAGGCATCATCAACAATGTTCAGTACAGGAGGTATAGCTAAAGGCCTGTGTTGGGGCAGGAGTAAGAAATCCCTAAGCCTCTTTTTGCAGTCAGAGTAATCCTGGCTTTCTCAGCGAAAATGCTCCCTAAGAGTATGCAAGGATTCACCAAAAGAGAAATCCTCTGGAGGGGAAGCAGTGGGAATGGAGTCCTCTGCATCAGAATCCTTATAGGTAGATAAGGGTAAATCCTGGTCATCAGTGAAAACAGAAATTTCACAGTCCTGATCAGAAGAATCAGAAGGAAAATCAGTCAGGTCACTTAGAGGGGGAAGGGTGGCTTCCCCTGATTAGAGTAATAAGGTCTTCAGCCATTCTTATCATTTGGTTTTTAGGTATAGAGGCCTGACCATGTGGTCTGGGCGTCCATTTTCTAGGCATGGATTGAGTATTAGGCCTTGAAGAAGAAGATGGCGTTGGTTTAATATGCAAGTCAGTAGGCCTGAATACTCTCTCAGAAGCCAGTGCCAGCACAGCGGCTCCGGACCCATCCAAGATAGAGACATCCACAGGTTCCACAGTCGAGGAAGCATCTTGTGGCATACCAGACTCCGAATGGGTCTCAGTAGAGGTCTGCAAATCTGAAGTAGTGGGTATCAGGGGCTGCGAAAGCGCCTCACTGAGTACCGGTAAACTTGGCGACTAGCTTAGGAGAAGCGTCGTCGGCAGCTTTGGACCTATGCGGTCTCTGTCTTTATCTTTGAGTTTTTTGGAATGTCGGTAGTCGGGTGGCTTACCGAAGCCATTGCTGGATAATTGAACCGAGTACCAAAATATTTAGAAGCATAAATGAACAGACGACCAATAGTTTGAGGTTTGAATAAGGCACAAAACTGACTGCGAGGTACGTCGTGGTCTGGGCCTAAGTAAGGAATGCAGTACAAATGAAAATCTTTTATGAGGCATTTGCTTTCCACAAGAAATACAATTGTTAACTTTTACTGACATCGGTTTAGAGCAAGAAAAAGTTTCCCCAATGGGGTACTTCGCTTAAACTTCGTTTCTGAAACTCGAAAACGAAAATTTCAGGAGTCAGCCGACTGGCACTTGTGAACTGCTTCTGCTTTGGGCACTGCACGGCAAGAAAGACTGATGCAATGGCGTCGGCTGCATGCTTTATACCCCTGACTACCTGATGTCATGGAAGATGAGACAGCAACCGACGCAGGACCCAAGACTTTGATAATCAGGCTGACTGAGGGCTACTTCAAGCAGATAATCCAAATGTGATGACTGCAACAGTGAAACACGAAGAACATCTCTTACAGATTTACAAACCTAATCTCCCACCTGGTCAGCTTCTTTACTCATTCTCAATAGCCAAAAGCTGGAATACTTTACCTCTACCCATTAGAACTATTCAAAATTTCACTCATTTCAAAACTTCCCTTCATAATCACTTCTCTTCTTGCTGGAATGGTACCTGTACCAAGCATCCTTAGAAAACAGTGCAACTCCCAAATTTTCTTACCACTATTGTTGGTGAAACAGTAACACTGTAGAGACAGCTGACAGATCCTATAAGCCATGTAGATACTCAAGTTCTTTGCTGTTTGCTTAAGACTGTACACTTCTGTAATGTCTCTCTTGACAACTATACATACTTACTTTTATAACTGCTTTTCATTTTTTGGGATTGCTTTTTTTATTTTTCTGTCGAATTTTAACTTTAACTGTCAATTTTCTCTGTAGAATTAGATCATTGTAATGGTCAACTGTAAATTTATAAGTGGTAATGTCTATACTACGGATACTATGGAGCTTTTCTCCCTAGGCCTCTACTGAAAATGGGTTTGTTTATAAATAAATAAGAATGCACTAAAAGAGGAGGATCCATGGGCAGAGATACTGAAAATGCTGATAAATGAATCCTGACAGAATACTAAGACAGGTCATAGGACAGTAGCCCAAATAATTATTGTAAAACTACAGAACACGTAGCCCTGAATGGGTGCTGGTTATGTTGTTGGCACCAACTAGAAAACCTTTTCTATTTGCCAATATACGACTTTCTAGTAGCAGGCTTTCTTGTCTCCATTAGTACCTGTTGCATGTTCTCGGTAAAAAGGTGCCTAATGGGAATTAAGCTCCATCATCCAGGCAGTCCAGCTGAAGTTGAGTGGTGTCAGGTGTATCAAAAATCCCTGTTCTGTGAATAGATCCAGTCTGTGAGAAAACTTGTGGTAATTGCTCCAGGCAACTTCAAAAAGAAAAAATCCACGCTGCACGGGCCAGAAGGGAGTCACCACAATGATCTTACAGGATTCCTTCTGAATCTTCAGAAGTACCCTGGATATCAGCAGAAAAAGTGGAAAAGCACAAAGGAACATTCCTGTCCAAGGAAAAGGCATCTGTATTACAGGTCTTCTTGTAAGAAGTGATGGAGCAGAATCTTGCCAGCTAATTGTTCAGAGAGGAGTCAAACTTGAGAAAACATCCCACAGATGGATCAAATCTTGGAAGACCACTGACCTGGTTTCCATTCAAAAGGGTCTGCCCTGGTCCTTCTTAGCTTGTCTGCCACAAAATTTTTGCTTGACAGAATGCAGGATGCCTATAAAGTGGGACTGTAACAAAGCTGTATCCCAAGCTAAAATGGCTAATCTGCAGATGGGGTATGACCTGGTTCTCCCTTGCTTGATGAAGAACCACATGACTATGGTATTGTCTGCAACAACATGAAAAGGTCCCAGGGACCAAAGATGTTTCAGGGAGTTGAGTGCCTTGATCAGGTCAAGCATCTGTTTTATATTTCTGTGCTTGCTTCTGTCCTTGGTGTCCCACATATCTTGCACTTTTATTCCGCCTGAAACTGTTCCCCAAGCCAAGTCAGAGATGTCCGTATTGACTGACTGCTTTGGAAAGTACAGTTTTGTACCTACCATAAATGTAGATGTCCGATAGGCATGCATCTGCAGTCCTTACAAATGGGTTGTCCTGTCGTCAGGCAGCCCTTCGGTCGGCCGGATTCCAAAGTCTGGGTCTGGCCTCGGCTGGTGTCGCACTTCACCCGACGTCATAGCTGCAGTTCTTCGGGTATAAAGGCATCAGCCGACGCCATTTTCCTCAGTGTTTCTTGCCCCAGATGTCAGGAGCCCTCTAGGAAGGCTAAATTTGGATAAATGCAAATGGTTCCAAATAGTAGAGAGCAAACAAAAATTAAGCATGTATGTACATATATACAAACAAATACACCATAATAGATTCCCCCAGCTAGCTACAAGATGGGCAAATACCCTAGGAGTACCACAGAAAGGAAGGAGGGTGGGTAATCCTGACTGCAGATGCATGCCTATCGGACATCTACATTTATGGTAGGTACAAAACTGTACTAGGTCCTTCAAGGATGCATCTGCAGTCCTTACAAATGGGTAGAATACCATAGCCAAACTGGGGGAGGAGGAGAAATAAGATTATGGTGTAGTTAAGATCCCTTGCAAAACAGCAGTGGCAAAACCTGCTCGGGATCTGGAGTATAAAGGTAGATTATAATGCTTGGCAAATGTATGCACGGAGCTCCAAGTAGCAGCCTCTAAAATGTCTTTGGTAGCCACTCCTCGCATAAAAGCTGTGGTAGTGGCTGTAGCCCTTGTAGAGTGAGGCCTGATGTTTTCTGGAGTTTTCTTCCCATGGTAGGAGTAACAAAATCTAATGCAATTTCCTATCCACTTAGAGATTGTCTGTTTTGAAATTGCTTTTCCTTCCATTCCTGTTGCATATGCTACCAGTAGCTGGTCAGTTTTTCTATTGCCCTTGGTCCTTTCCAGGTAGTAGCGTAATTGTCTATGTACATCCAAGGTATGCAACAGTCTTTCTCCCCTGTTCTGTGGGTTGGGGAAGAATGTAGGTAGGTGGATAGCCTGATTTAAAGATACTCTGGAAACCACCTTTGGCATAAACGTAGGATTTGTTCTCATGGACACTATCTTGATGGAAGATCAGGAAGGGCTGTACTGCCATTAATGCCTGTAGCTCAGATACCCTTCTTGCTGAAGTGATCGCAAGCAGGAAAGCAGTTTTCCATGATAAGTATTGTAATTCTGCTGTTGCTGCTGGTTCGAAAGGAGGGAGTGTCAACTTTTCTAGCACAAAGTTCAAGTCCCATGCTGGCAATGGTGGCTTCCTAGGTGGTTTTACATTTTAATTCCTCTCAGAAACTGCCTGAGCAGAGGATGTGAGAAGACTGGAGGATCCAAGTCGTATTCTGCTGAAATAGCTGATGCATGAATCTTAATGGAAGAATAGGACAGGCCGTTGTGGAAGAGCTCTGCCAAGTATTCCAGAATGTTGGCTATGTTTACCAGTGACACATTTTCTCCTTTTGCAGTACTCCAAATGTGATATCTTTTCCATTTTGCTGAATAATTTTTCCTTGTTGAGGGTCTGCGAGCCTCCAAGATAATGTCTTTAACCCTTTGGGATAAATTAAGGTTATTTGGTCTTATGCAATGTTCCAGGCAGTCAACTGCAGTGTTTTCAGGTTTGGATGCAGGGTGCTGTAGTTGTTCTGTGTTAACAGTAAGGGAACTAGGGGAAGAGGCCATATTTGTTCCCGAGACATGCTCCTTAGTAATGGGTACAAATGTTGTCTTGGCCAGTCTGGAGCTATCAGGATGATCCTTGGACGGTCTTCTTTGATCTTCAATAGCACCTTGTGCATCAAAGGAAGTGGTGGGAATGCATATGCTGTCAGGTTTTTCCAACTGAAAGATAGGGAGTCCACTTTCCAAGCAAGTGGGTGGTACGTCCTTGTGCAGAATTTCTTCAGTTGGTGATTGCGTGGGGATGCAAATAAGTCTATTTCTGGTAGTCCCCATTTTCTTGTAATGGTTTTGAAGATGTCCGGATGCAGCATCCATTCGTGGGCATCCGTGGTAGTTCTGCTAAGTATGTCTGCTAGAATGTTTTCTTTTCCTGGTACAAAAATTGCTTGTAACTGAATGTTGTAGCTCAGGGGCCACATTCCGGAGGTCCATTGCCATCCGACATAGAGGGTACGAATGTGTGCCTCCCTGTTTGTTGATGTACCACATAACTGTGGTGTTGTCTGTCCTTATTAACAGTTGACCTTGTCGAAGAAATGGTCTGAATGTCTGGATTGCCAGTTTTACTGCCAGCATTTCCTTTTGATTTATGTGTAGGTGCAGCTGGTCTTGAGTCCATAAGCCTTGTATGCACTTGTCCAGCATGTGGGCCCCCCAACCGAGGTCTGAGGCGTCCGTTGTGATGGTCTGGCTTGGTTGAGTGCTGTGGAAGGGCAGTCCTTTGTTTGATTGACATGCCCGAGCCCACCATTGGAATTCTTGCTTCAGGCATGGGATTATTGGAATTTGGGTTTCTAGGCTGTGCTTGTGCTGAGACCATAAATTCCTTAGGTACCACTGTAACTTTCTCATATGCAGTCTGGCATGTGGAACCAAAATTATGCAGGATGCCATGAAACCCAAGGCTTGCAGGACTTTTCTTGCTGTTAGCCGGTTCTGCTTTGTTAATGCCAAGAAGTAGAGAGGGAGTTGCTCCTGTTTTTCTACTGTTAGGAATGCCATTTGTTTTGATGTGTCCAGCTCTGCACCCAAAAAGGTTATCCTTTGGGATGGTATCAGCCTTGACTTTTTTGTATTGACTGTGTATCCCAGGGCTTGCAGTAGATAAATGACCCTTTTCAAGTCTTCTGCTAGCTTGTTTTTGTTGTCCGCTTGTAACAGGCAGTCGTCCAGGTAAGGGTAGATTTGGATTCCCTGAAGCCTGCAATGAGCAATTACTGATGCCAGGCATTTCGTGAACACTCTGGGCGCAGTAGATAAGCCAAAGGGCAATGCTGAGAATTGATAATGCTCTGATCCTGCAAGAAATCTGAGGTATCTTCTGCAATTTGGTCATATGGGGACGTGCAGGTATGCCTCCTTGAGATCTAGATTTGCCAGCCAACACTCCTTGCCCAACATGGGAAGAAGCTGCTGTAGGGTCAGCATTTTGAATTTTGGGACAATGAGGTATGTGTTTAAAGCGGACAGGTCGAGAATAGGTCTCCATTGGTTTTCTTTTCTTGGTACCAGGAAGAGCCTGGAGTAAAATCCTTGGCCTTGCTCGATAGATGGTACTTTTTCTACAGCTCTCATCCTTAGTAAGTGAGTTATTTGTTTTAGAGCTTCTGTCTTTTGATTTGGAGGTAGGTTTGGCATTCCTCTCTTCCTTGGTAGAGTATGGAAGTGAAACCTGTAACCTTGGTCTATTGTCTGCAAAATCCACTTGTCCCCTGTGATGTAATGCCAGTTTACTGAAAATAAGGCTAGCTTCCTGCCTAAGGGTGCTTTTAGTTGTTCCTTGGTAGGCGGTGCCAGAGCCAAGTCACTGTGATTGTCCTGTAGTAGTGGTGGTGGCTGTGTCTGTGGCTGTACCTCGCAGGTTGTTAGCCTGCCACTGACGTCCCCTGTAGGCACCTCTGGATTGACCTCTGCCTCTTGAGTGCCTATTCCTGCCTCTCTGAGCTCTGGAGGTGTCTGGAAAGGACCAATTCTTGGAGGGCCAATTCCTGCTAAACCTTGGAAGTTGGACCTGTAAGAAATCTTTCACTGTCTGGACAGATTTTGCTTTCTCTTCCATCTTCTTCAGCACCTGTTGTGCAGGAGAGCCAAACAAGCTGATCTTGTCCATGGGAGCATCTAGTAGCTTTGATTTGACATGGTCAGGTAAGGTCTGCTCTTTTAACCATGCATGTCTTCTGATCACTGTGCCAGTCATGGCTGATGTAAAGGAAGCCTCCAGTGCATCATAGCCGCATTTTAAGGAATGATTACTGACCTGCTGAATGTTATGTACCATTTCCTGAACAGATTTTTTTGTCTAATGGTTCATCTGAGGACAGTTTTTTAGTTAACTGGTCTAACATAAATTCCTGATACTGGATCATGTGGAATTGACAGTTCAAGGCCCTAGCTGAAAGAGTAGCAGAAGTGTAAACTTTTTTACCCCATCTCTAAGGCCCTGGATTCCCTTTCAGAGGGGAGGGGGTTTTTGGTAGAGGTAGCTGCTACAGCCTTGGGCCCCTGGGATATAGTTTCGGGATCTGCAAAAGGGGCCTTGTACAAATGATAATGTGTGTCCGGAACCCTGTAGTACCTATCGGGCTTAGCAGGGGCCGGAGGAAGAGAGTCAGGAGCAGTACAAGCATCATTAAAAGCATCATCCACAACAGTAAGTACTGGAGGAATGGCTAAAGGCCTATGCTGTGGCAAATGCAAAAAGGTTCTAAGCCTTTTCCTAGAGTCTGAAAAATCCTGGCCCTGCCATTGAAATTGTTCCCTCATAGCATGCAAGGTTTCCCCAAAAGAAAATTCCTCAGGCGGAGAGGCAGAAGGAATGGACTCTTCTGCATCAGAGTCCTCATAAGGAGAAAAAGGGGCCTCTGGAGGGACAGTATTATCTGATTCATCAGAGGAGCCATCTGAGGAAACTGGCTCAGGGGGCTCTACTCTAGTCCTCTTCTCTGGAGGTGGGTGAGAGGCCCTGTCTGGATGTGGTTGAGATCCCCGGATCAAAGAAATGAGATCCTCTGCTAGACTAAGCATTTGTGAACTAGAACTGGGCCTGTGAGAGGGGGTCTTAGCAGGCACAGTTTTGGTAGTTTTTGCTGCTTTAGCCCTGGCAAAGGCCTTAATCGACATGGATGCAGGAGGCCTGTCAGCTCCACGTGCAGGGGTAGAAATATCCAAAGGGATAGTATCTGATAAATCCTGAGAACCTGCAGGAGCAGGTGGGATTTCCGTAGCAGATTCAGCCAAGCTGGATGAGGCCTCGGTAAGTGGCAAGCTTTCGGCCGAAGGAAGAACCGTGGACTCGGTTTCAGCCGAAACCGAGACACTCGCGGTTGGCTTAACCGTGGTTTCGGCCGAAACCGCGGACCGTGAGTGTCGGTCCTTTTCCTTGTGTTTTTTAGAAATTTGCGTAGTCGGAGTATCCGACGGCATAATGTAGGCAAAAGCGGAGCCGAAAAACTCTTCAGCAAATTCAGACCGACGTCTAAGCGTTCGTCGGTTGAAAGAAGCACAGGCTAGACAAGCTGCTACGTCGTGGTCTGGGCCCAAGCAAGGTAAGCAGTAAGAGTGGAAATCTTTATGAGGTATTTGTTTCCCACAATTTAAACAGTTATTCACTTTTTCTGACATCGGCTGAGGCAAGAAAGAGTCCCCAACGGGGTACTTAGCTTTTTAGAAGTCTTCGGTAGTAGTAGAAGTATTCGGTAGTAGTAATCTCTGGTTCTGACCGACCGGCACTTGCGAACAGCTTCTGCTTCGGGCGCCACGCGGCAAGAAAGACTAAGGAAAATAGTGTCGGCTGATGCCTTTATACCCGAAGAACTGCAGCTATGACGTCGGGTGAAGTGCAACACCAGCCCAGGCCAGACCCAGACTTTGGAATCCGGCCGACCGAAGGGCTGCCTGACGACAGGACAACCCATTTGTAAGGACTGCAGATGCATCCTTGAAGGACATCAATGAGAGAGAGAGGGGGCCTGGATTTAGGTGTATCTGTTGTCTCTACCAAGTGACTTCCCTTCTGACAAACCCCATCACTGAGATCTAAAAAGACAAGCAGTGTTGATGCTAGGACCAAAGAGACTGCAGATATCACTGTTTTTTTCTCGTGCAGTCTTGCCAGGGAATCACAAAAATCATAGAAGCCATGAAACTACAAATCCTGAGGTATTCTCTCTCAGTGATCAAAGTCTGAGCAGAAAAACTCAGATATACATGTATCTTTCCTGTGGAATGAAAGCTCTTTAAACTTTGGTGTCTAGCTGACATCCCAAAACACAATCCTGTGAGGAGACTTTTGAATGTTGCCTTGGAATCCCAGCTTGTATAAGAGATCTCTCACTCACGACAGAAATTCCTGACACTTTGAAAAAGACTGCAAAAATAAGCCAAGTTGTCTAAATACAGAAAATTGTGTATACCCTGTAGCCTGCAATGAGCTATAACTGGAGTTGCACACTTTGTGAATACTCTTGGTGCACTGGATAGTCCAAAGGGTAAGGCAGAGAACTGATAATGGGATTCAAAGATACTGAACCTTAAGAAACTTGTGAAGCCTGGATGAATAGGAATTTGATGATATGCATCTTTTAAATCTAATGTTACAAGGAAACCTGAATGATGAAGAGGAAGGAACAGGTTGTAAAGTGAAATCATTTTGAATTTGGACACTATCACAAACAGGTTTAGGAAAGAAAGATGCCAAACTGGTCTCCAAGCATTTTCTTTATTTCTTTGGACTAAAAACATCCTTAAATAAAACTTCTTTCCCACCTGGGAAGGGGGAACTGGTTCCAGCATTCACTAGGACAGCATGTGATGAAGGACAAGTGGAAAAAAAAAAGAGTCTGGTCTGGAGATGAGGGATTACCCGTTGAAAAGGAGGTATTTCATCTCACTGCCATCTGTAACCTTGACGAATGATCTTCAGAAGCCATTTGTCTGAACTACCTGTTGTCAAAGAAAAACATGGTGATTCAGATTTTCTGCAAGAAAAAAAGGGGGGCTGCCAGGGTGGGAGGAGAAAACAAAGTCTCTTAAATAGTCATTCTGACTTATTGGACTGTCCTTAGCTTTGGGAGTTTCCAGAATGCTTCTTTGAACTCCCTTTCCCAGTTCTTCTTAAACATCTATTAACCTGTATTTTGTTGAGACTGATTACCAAAATTGGATAAGAATCCCTTGGAAAATGAGGGCTGAAAAATCTCAGAGTGATTCCCTGCACCTTATTTTCAACATCATCTGGGAAGTTCTGAGGATGCAGCCAAACAAACTTCCTCAAACAGTATCAATGGACACAGACCTGGAAAAAGTATTAACAAATAAATATCAAATAAACACTGTGCATACAATGATATACTTGAACAATAAAAAAAATTATTTAAAGCAGATTTTTCTCACAAGAAAAATCTGCAGACAAAACGTTCTTCATATTTCATAACTAGTTAGAACAAATCTTACCATATGAGCCTGATAGTTAAAAATTCTGAAAAATCAAAGTTACAGAAGCATACAATTTTCCCCCACACTTTTTGATAATTTTCTCAGCTTTATCAGTGAGTGTAGGATCGGGGTTAACTAAGATTTTTGCGTCTGAAGGATTAACTAAATATATAGCTGCTAGTCAGGTGTGGGAAGAGTGTACAAAAACTTAAAATACTGTGGAATGTATACATTCTATTTGCCTTTTTAAGGGCAGTTGGCTGTCTGTCAAGGAAATTGCAGGAAGTAATGCACACATCCTCCAAAGTTGAAAGAACTGGAAATTCTTTCTACAACAGCTCAAAGTATTTTCTGAGGGATTGAAAAACTTGTGTCCTCCTACTGAAAACACTGGTACATTTTCAGAATTAGTCTGAAACTGAGCTTTCCTCCAAGTCAGATCAGAAATCTGAGAAGAAACTCTGCATCTGCCCTTACATTCTCCTGTCCAGATTCAGAAGCTTGAATCTCTTCAGGAAAGGAGGTATCCCTCTATCTTCTACCAAAGGATCAACAGCTTAAATTAAACCCTGAGCCAGACCCAGTAAACTATTCTGTCTAAGGAAAATTGAAGAATGCTTAGTCTTCTTTTTCTTTTTGACAGAAAACTGGGAACAACAGTGTTACTAATGGCAGAAGCAGCTTCCCAAGGTATGGGTGCAAGATTCTGATAGAACAGGGAAGTCTTCCCTGTTCCCTCTACCAGGACTGACAAGAGTGGCTCTCTCTTGTCCACTGAGAGGACCCCAACAGCCGTAGAGGATGTAGCTAACCCCCGGGTCCATAATGGTTGTAGGTGCTGCACCAGTGGGATCTGGGGTAAAGGCAATGTGGCTGGAGTTATTAAACCTAATGGCTGCAGCAGTCACCCACCTGGAGCTGAGGTAAACTGCTAGCTTGCTGTGATGGCAAAGGCTGTTTTTGCTTAACTTTTTCTCTTTTTGTTGCTGGAAGGACTGACCATAGGACCAACAAACTGTTTTATGGTCAAGACAAAAAAGGTGCCTCTTTCCTGAGAAAAGCACGCAGCAAATGCTGGTTAAAAAAAAAAAAAAAGTCTTTAAAATTCAATTTTTTTTTTTTAATTAGCACAGCAAAATGTACTTTAAAACACTTTGCCAGCTCAATAACAAACAAACACAGAAGAAATAGTTTACAGTTACTTCAAACAACTTTTAAAATGACAGGAAAAAAGACAGCTCTTATTTAAAAGTACAGTCCAGTCCCATGACAATCTGTTACAACACAAGCTCCTTGCTTTAAAATAAATTTACTGCAGCAGGAAGTATTAATAATAATAAATAAATAATAAATAATGCAAGGTTTTTTTTCCTCCAAAAGAATGTAGCTGCCCAGCAAAGGAACAGTATAAGCCAACTGTTGATCCTTGAAAACCTCAGAGGATCATGCAATTCAGAGGCAGCAAAGCTCTGAAGGGTTTGGAGTCCAAACCCGTCTTTTAGTCTACTTATCTCAAAAGCTGCCAGAAAGTTCAGCATTTGGAAGGTGCCCTGAAGATTTTGAAGCTGCCTAGCTGTTACATCCTTGGCAGGATATAACCCATATAGCTTAGGCTACTGCAGCACTGATCAGTATGAAGAACATTTAGTGCTGCGTGGACCAGAAGTGTGCTACTGGGGTCATCAACAGATCATCCTCCCTGACCTTCAGAAGTACCCTGGGTATGAGGTGTGTGGGAGAGAAGGCATACAGAAACAGACCTGTCTATGGGAAGAAGGCATTTGTCCTCCTGGCCCTGAGGTCTGGGGCCCTTCAGCAACACTTGTTCATCCCATTTCTTTTGAAGCAAAATGTCTACCTGAGGCAGACACCACTTTTCCATGAGATTTTCTGAAAACAGACTTCTTCAGCATCCGTTCAAGAGGGTCTGACATTGTAATCCCATCTCCTATGGTGTCTCCTAAAGTTGCATTGCCACTGAACACAGGGAGATAGAGGGGTAGGAGGGGGTTACCCCCTCTCTTACTGATATACTCTACATCACTATGGTGTTATCTGACCTTACCAGAGTGCCTGCATCCACTTTTGTTTGAATGGCACAAAACCTCTGTAATCTGCCGTAATTTTCTTCAGATTGACAAGATCTTTTCTATGACAAACTTGCCTCACCTGTCTGTTGTTTATGTGGGTAATCCAAACAAAGTTTGAAGCATCTGTGGTAAAGTGAAGACGACTGACTGTGTTTAAATAAAATTATCCACCAAAGCAGTTTTTTTCTTGATGCAAAGAGGATGTGTGATCTTGAAGTTCAAGGGGGTGCTGGTGTTGACATAACAAGCTTTTCACATACCACTGTATTTTCCTGATGAATAGTTTTTTTGTGGGCCAGCTCTGCCGTGTGGGCAGCAAATCCCATTTGTGTTACCCCCATGCTTCTGGGGGAACAGTCTCTATGTGGATCTTAGAAAGGATCCCGAGACTTTTTGAACCACATTTTTCACACTCTTTGTTAGTTCCTAGTAAGGTCCTTTGAAGTGTAGAAAAACTTACTCCCACAGCAGAGAGAGTCTTTCCAACTGTTTCACACCTAAAGAGTGTGTCCTTCACTTTGGGACCAAATAAAGTAGTTCAGTCAATGGGGGTGTTAATGAAAGAGGACTTAAAGGGCTCCGCAAAGTCACACAAGCACATCCAGGCATGCCTCCTCATTGAAATGCCTGAATCAGCTGCCCTTGAGGTATCCTCAGCTGCATGAGAAATGAGCCTCATAGATGAGTTTGAAATGGACTGAAGAGTCACCAACTGCGAGACCAGAGAAGCCAGAGTCTCAGCAGTAGTGGTCCCTGAAAGAGAATATGACAGTTCTTTAATCAAATCTCTTTGTAACTAGTGAAATGTCCCAAATAGTTCAGCGACCTAACAGCGAAGGTCGCTGAGGCATAGACACATTTCCCGAATCTGTCCAATGCCCTAGACTCCCTGTTAGGGGGATAGATAGTGAACTTTATTCCACAAGTTCCTTCTTAGTGGCCGCCGCCACAACTATGGCATCCACAGATACTCCCTTACTCCAAAACCCCCTTCCTGTCAGTGGTGCCAGAATGTGATCTGGTCTGTTTGGGATAGGTTCAATTAAGACAGGCTCCTTCCACGCCTGCTTAGAGAACAAATCAATGAGATCATCAGTGGGGGGAGTAACCCAGGAGGTAGACGGGATAGATCCAAATGCCTCCAGGCATAGAGACTCCTCTGGAGAAGGATTGTGGGAGGACCACCACCCCTTTGTCTAAGGATGTCTAGTAAGTCTCCAAATGAGACATCTTTGGGTAATCTTGGGGATCCTTCTCCTTCAATGAAATTGGTAACTTCAGTAATAGATTCCTGAGGGTAAGCCAAGTGCTTCCTTTTACACTCACTCTTCTGAGGTACTTCAGTGGGATGCTCCCCAGAAGTATCAGATGAGATGGTGATACCCTGCTGGGTAGCATGAAGAGGTTGGGTTGTCTGTCCCTGTGGAGTCGAATGTTGAGGCTCAAGGTGCAGAGACACAAGAGTTCCTGAAAGGAGATCCGACATGGGAGAGAATGTCAGTCCAGCTGAAGCAGAGAACACTCTCCACTACCTCAAAGGCAGAATGTCCTGGGGAGAAGGAAGTAGACACAGCAGAGAAGCCATGCTTCTGCCCCATTGGCTCTGTCTGCCCCGAAAGCATTCCACTCGAGGCAGAGGCTGGAACCGAGCTATCCAAAGCTGAAGGGCTGAGGGGGAGAGATGGCTCCAAAAACTTCAGAGTTGACTCCCAACATCTAACCAGGAAGGTATGGCTCCAAGAGTCATCCAGCTCCAAATTCATCAGAGCCGCAGCACTCAGAGAAATCCTTAGATCTGAGCCAGACAGTCTCAGCACACTTGGATCCAAGAACTCTGAAATTGACTGTCAGAATGGAGAAGGAGCCACTAGTGGAGTGGGAACCCCCATCTGTATCTGCGCCAAGAGAAATTTCCTCATTGTCATATCTATGTCGACTTTGGTGAGACCCCTGGAAGAATGACAGCAGGCAATAGAAGGGGATTTTGAATCCTCTCTCTCCAGAAAGGGAGATGAGACCCTAGATGGCAATTGGTCAAAGGAGGGTGAGTACTGAGTCCTTGGAAGGGGCTTTGGATCCAATGAACTGGAGATATGAGAGCCGGCTTCAATATGAAAGCCTTCGGATCCAATCTATGTTTCTTTTTTGGAGGTTCCATCGATGAAGGAGTAGAAGAGCCAGATGGTCTATGGGACTTTTTTTGAAGTCTCCTTAGAAGTAAGTTTAGGGTGTTGAGTCCCAGCAATTGCTTCTGAAAAAGCGTAGGAAGTAAACATTTTAAGATTAAAGTACAGTTGTGCACACTTATGATAAATGTAGATATTCCAGTGTATTCACTGTTGTAGTCATAACTTGTGGGATTTCCTGCTGTGAAAACCCTTGGCCGGCCTGACTACTGCAGAAAAATTCCCCTCCTCCTCAGACTGGCGGACATCCTAACCAATATCAGTGCACGAGTATACACGGGAGCCAGCAAACGTCATATCAGTTTTTTCTTGCCCCCTAAAAAGTAGGAGCCCCTAAATGAGCAGTAGGGAACTGAGGAAGAGAACCTATACAGTTGGAGAGGCCAAATGGGACTCCCTTGGCTATAGCAAAAGTTATAAGTAGACTACCTAGCAGGCTAAGGGGGAGGGAGAGAGGGAAAGAAGACTGCAGCAGTGAATACATTCTACCACCTACATTTATGGTAAGTGGACACAACTGTACTATGTCCTTCGTGTTTCACTGTTGCAGTCATGAATTGTGGAATGATTTCCAAAGCTGAAATGAGGGTGGAAAGAAATTAGGGAGAGGGGATGATGCCCTGCAAGATGGCAGTGGTGAATCCTGCTCTGAACCTGGAAAAGGCTGTTAAGTAGTAGTGGTTGGTGAAGGTATGCACAGACAACCAGGTGGTAGCTTCCAGAACATCCTTGGTAGGGACTCCTTTCAGGAAGGCAGCAGAGGTTACAGTAGCCCTACTGGAGTGTGACCTGACAGCCTCAGGTGACATTTTGCCATGATGGCTGTAACAAAATGAGATGCAATTGGAGATCCATTTTGAGACAGTCTGTTTAGAAGCTGGTTTCCCTCTGAGCCAGGGGCAAAGGTCCCAAAAAGTTGGTCAGATTTCTCAAGGCTTTAGTTCTGCCAAGACAGTAATGAAGCTGCCAATTAGCATCCAAACAATGCAGTATTCTTTCCTCTTGGTTCTGGGAAGAATGGGAGCTGGTGAAAGTCTTAAGGGTCAGTGACCACCTTCGGCATGAAGGAAGGATTAGTTCTGAGGGAAACCCTGTCTGGGAGGAAAGATGAGAAATGGTTCCACCGGCATGAGGGCCTGCAGCTCAGAGAATCTCCTAGCGGAGGTGATAGCCAGCAGATGGGCAGTTTTCCAAGTCAGAAACTATAGATGGGCAGAGGCTGCAGGTTCAAAGGGAAGCAGAGTCATTTTTTCTAGAACAAAAGTAAGGTCCCATGGAGGGGTAGGTTGCCTGGGAGGTTTGATGTAGGTGACTCCCCTAAGAAACTGCCTTAACAGGGCATGGGAAAAGACAAGTGGAAGACCAGGTATATGGGCCAAAATGGCAGAGGCATAAATTTTACTGTAAGGGTAGGAAAGGCCTTTATCAACCCCACTAGCCAGGTAATCCAGAATGACAGAAATTTGGGCTGAATAAGGATTGCGGTGCTGCTGTTGATACCAGATGGAAAATCTTTTCCACTTAGCTGAGCAATATTTCCTAGTACTAGGCCTTCTAGCCTCCTTAAGAATGTCCTGAACCTGTTTGCTTAGGACAGGCTTGGTCCTGGATGCTGTGGAAGTATCCAAGCTGAAAGGCTGAGCTTCTGCAGGCTGAGGTGCACAATCTTTCCCTTTTCCTGAGTTAGAAGGTTAACTCTCAGTATTCTCATTGGGTCCTCTTCTCTCACATTTAGAAGCACCCGAGGAAGCAGAGGTAGGGGAGGGAATACATAAAGGAAGAGATGAGTCCAAGGGAAGGAGAAAGCATCTGTCCTCCAGGCTGATTGCTGTTTGTTCCTAGAATGTAATCTTTTCAGTTCAGTGTTTTTCTTGGTGGCAAAAAGGTCTGTCTGTGGGACTCCTCATCTCTGGACCATGGTCAGAAATATTTCCTGATGCAGATGCCATTCGTGGGGAGTCCATCAAGTTTCTGCTGAGGTGATCTGGTAGAGTATTTCTGAGTACCTGGAAGGTATTGTGCTAGGAGGTGTAACCCCAGACAGTGAGCAGTTTCCCAAACTTGCATTGCTAGACGACATATGGAGTAAGAATGGGTGCCCCCCGCTTGTTTATGTACCACATAACAACGGTTTTGTCTGTCTTCACTAACAGGACCACTGGCTCCATTTTTTCTTGAAAGCTATCAGGCCTTTTTGCACAGCAATAAGTTCTTTCCAGTTCATGTGCCTGTCCTTGAACTGAATTTCCCATTTCCCTTGGGATTAGAAGTGACAGAATTGAGCCCCCAGGCTGTCTGAGGAATCTGTGGTGAGTTTGTCCCCGAAGAGTGAATCTGAATGGAAGACCCTGATTTTGTGCACAAGCCTGTGCCCACCATGCAAACTCCTCCTTGAAGCAAGGAATCAGCTGTATCTCGGTCACCAGGGACTGAGTGTTGGCACCATACATTTGTGATGTACCACTGGAATTTCATCATGTGCAACTGGCTGGATACAAGATACCATGCAGCCCAGTGCTTGGAGTAACTCTCTGGTTGAGATGCATTGTTTCTGCTGGATTCTTTTGAAGTACTGGGTCAAAAAAGGAGACCTTATCTGGGGGAATAAAAGCTTTTTGAAGAGAAGAGTCCAGGAGGGCCCCCAGGAAAACTGTCCTGGTGGACGGAACAGTGTTAGATTTTTGCAGATTCATGGTAAATTCCAGGAAGGACAGAAGGTTCTGGGGAAACCTCAGATCCTTGAGAAGTTTTGACAGATTTGTGGCCTGTAGCAGGCAATTGTCCAGGCAAGTGTAGATTTGGACCCCTCTGGTCCTGCAAAAAGCAAATACAGGGGAGTTAAGCACTTGATGAAAACCCTGGGAGTAGTAGACAAGCCAAAGGGCAGTGCTGAAAATTGTGAGTGAGTGGCAGAAGAAAGCTTCTTTTCATTTCCTGTATGGGAATGTGCAGGTAGGCATCTTTTAGATCCAGTGAGACCATAAAGACCTGTGGGGCAATCATGGGCAAAAGTTTCTGAAGAGTCAACATTTTGAATTTTGGAATCAGGAAAAACTGATTGAGGGTGGACAGGTCTAAGATAGAATGTCAACAGCCTTCTTTTCTGGGCACCAGAAATAGCCTGGAGTAGGACCCTTTTCCTTTCTGATGTTCTGGAACTGGTTCCACTGATACCGGAGAAAACAAAATCTGGATTTGAGAGAGGGTCTCTGTTTTTTTGATTTGGAGAAATATCTGGGTAGTCTGAGAATGTTAAAGGCTCTCTGAAAGTGAGTTTGCAGCCACTGGAAATAATGCTTAGAACCCACTTCCTGAAGTGATAAGGGACCAGTTTTGCTTGAACAGGGTCAGCCTTCCTCCTAGTCTTGTTGGGGGGCAAGGAGAGCAGGGTGGATGAGCCACTGTTGCTCTCTGGCAGATGACTTTGGCCTACAACTCCATTGCCTGCAAGTTTCTGAGGTCCACTGCCTGCATCTCTGCAGTTGCTGCAGCTGCCTTTGTGCCATTGGAGTTTCCTCTGCCTGCTTCTAGATTGGGAGGGAAAGTACCAGTGTTTAGTGGGGACCTTCCTACTAAACCTTGTTGGCTGAAATTTAAGAAAGTCTTTAACAGTCTTCACAGACTTAGCTTTGTCTTCAATCTTTTTAAGAACAGCCTCAGTTTTAGGTCCAAACAAAAAGCACTTGTCGAGGGTAGTATCAAGAAGGCTAGATTTAACATGGTCAGGAAGAGATTGTTCCCTAAGCCATACATGCCTTCTAATAAAAGAACCAGTGGCTGCCACCTGGCTAGAGGCCTCCATATCATCACAGCCACAGTGTAAGAATGTCTAGCTACCTATGAACCGGAGTGGCAAAGATCTAAAAGTTCCATACAAAGGTTTTTATCCTCAAGGGAAGAGACCTTTTGTATCCAGGATAATTTGCTAATATTTAATCATGTGAAACTGACAGCTGAGAGCCGTCATGGTAAGGGTGGCTGAGGTGTATACTTTTTTCCCAAATCTAGCAACAGCCCTACTCTCTCTATCTGTAGGTAAAGGATTTTTAGAGGAACTGACTCTAGCCCCTTTGGGTCCTGGGTGACCATCTCTGGATCAGCAGAAGGATTTTTGAAAAGGTATTTATGAGAGTCCTGCACCCTATAAAAACCTGTCTGGTTTTCGAGGGGCTGGGGGAAGAGTCAGGATTCAAGAAGGAATCCAAGAAAACATTCTCAACCACCTCTAAAATAGGTGGAAAAAGCAAGAGGTTTGTGCTCTGACAGATCCAGGAACTCTCTAATTCTCTTTTTAGACTGAGGGTATTCCTGTGCTTCTCACTGTAAATATACCCTCATAGCATGGAGAGTCTTTTCAAAGGTAATATCCTCTGGTGGGAAGCAGAGGCCAGGTTCTCCACAGAATCAGATTCCTCAAAAGAAGTGAAGGAGGGTCCTTCTTCAGAAACAGACCCCTATAGGTCAGAATCCTCAGCAGATTCAAAAGGATCTGAAAAAACTTCAAGTAGAATCCCTTTTCCTTTTTCCTGGGGAAGAATCCCCAAGGTTTGTCTAGATCTGACTATGTAGATCAGGTCTTCAGCTAGCCTAACCAAGTCCTGCTGATATCCCTGAGAAAGGGAACCGGCCAGCCTAGGCAAAGGCCCTGCAGAAGTATCCTTCTTTGGAGTCCATTTGGCTGTGGGCCTAGGGACATCTGAAATTCTAATGCCTGTCTCTCTGGAGGAATGAGGAACTGGTGTAGGCCAAAGCTGCAAAGGAGCATCACTGGTTAAAGTGCGCTCTTCAAACGCCAAGGCCTGCTGAGCGGCCCTGGACCCAATTGACGAGCTGAAAGCAAGTGCTTTTGCATAACTAGAGGGACCTGATGGCATATCACACTCTGAATTGGTCTCAGAGACCAGCACCACCACCTCAGACACTGAAGGGGGCTGCGAAAGCTCCTTGCCTTCTTTAATGATCACAAGCCTTGAAGGAGAAATAGATGGAGAATGGTTATCGTTTGATGCCCTCAGCTTGGGTCTTTTATCTTTCTCCCTCTTACACCTATGCTGTTCAACTTCTGAATGACCGGCAGACGCCATCAGATGCTTAGGAGTAGATTCAACACTAAGAAATGTAGCTAAGACCTCGGCCCGATGTCTGATCATCCTAGAATTAAAACAGGCACAAAAATGGCAACTAGGGACGTCGTGATCCCAGCCAAAACAAGTGACACAAAGTGAATGAAGCCCCCTGTGTGGGATCTGCTTACCACAGTGGAGACAACTGTTTACTTTATCTGACATGCGTTAAAGCAAGAGAAGAGAGTAGGGTACTTATCTTTCCGACTACTTCTCTCTGGTGCACACCAACTGGATGCACTGAAACACTGCTTCAGGCTCAGACAGCAAGAAAAGACTGATATCATGACATCGGCTGGCTCCCTATATATCCAAGTGCACTGACGTCAGTTAGGATGTCCTCCAGCCTGAGGAGGAAGGGGAATTTTTCTCTAGTAGTCAGGCCGGCCAAGGGCTTTCACAGCAGGAAATCTCAAAAGTCATAACTGCAATAGTGGAAGATGAAGAACATCTTATTTTTACAATCTGTGATCGCTTGAGAGTTGAAATGTTTACAGATAGAACAATCAATGTTCAGGTGATCAGGGCCCAGGCAATAAACATACAGAGATCATGTGCACCTCATACACAGATCATGTGCAACTGACAGCAGAAGCTTGTGGCTACACTTTTTAAACCCCAAAGGGCCTTTTTTGGACATCTTCCAAAGAAGACAGGAAAAAGAAAAATAACGTATTTTTTTTAATAGAGGAAATATGGGCAAGGGAGTAAAATAGTACCAACAATGGTACGGAAGAGTAAACCAAAGGTTGAACAAGAAAGGTTAAAAGGGACAAAAAACAGAAAAAAGAGAAATTATGCCAAAAATACCAGCAATGGTATATAAACAAGGGTACACTAGATGTAAGAAAAAGTAGATAAAAAAACAGGGAGAAAAACACTTACCTGAAAAATTGCTAGAGAGCTGAAATGACCATGTCTATTTCGCAAAAGCAGCAAATGAGATCAGAGGTATATTAGGGGGTGGTGCAATGTGGGTAGGGAGGAGCTCGAGAGATCTTTAGGTGCCCACGAGCTACAGTAATGGCAGAGTTGGATCTGAGGATCACATCTGAACCCAATAGTTGATAAATGACTGAAAATTGACATCAGACAATGGGATTCAGGGACCCTTCTTTTCTTGAAACCAGAAATACTCTGGAATAACCTTTTCCTAACTCCATTAAGGGGACTGGTTTTACAGAACCTTGTGCTAGGAGGTCTCTGATCTAAGCCTCTCTGCGGTGGTTCTTTGGAGTGCGAGGAATATCCAAGAACTTTGTAAGGGAAGCAAATTGTATTTTGTATCCAGTCCTGGTGATTTCTAGGATTTCTATCTTTTGTGATGTTCTGTTATTGATTTAGGAAGAGGGATAGTCTACCTCCTAACTTCATAAGGGGAGCTGGGTGGGGACAGGTAGATTACTGAGTCATAACTACTCCATGCTGGATCCTTGGGGCTGGTCTGATATCCTTTTTGGCCTTTCTGCTTTTGAGTTTTGATTGGAAGGCAGTAAAGAACCGGGACTTGGCAAGAGTAATTTCTACTTACCCTTAGAGCCAGGACTTGCAGAAAGTTTGATAGTTTGCACAGGTTTATCATTCTCGTCCAGACTTTAAGACACTTTGAGCCTGAGGTCCTAAGAGGAAATCCTTCTCTAAATGGGGGATAAAAGATTACACTTTGATGTGATCAGGTAAAGACTGCTCTCGGAGCCAAACAAGTCTCCTGATGACTGACCCTGAGGCAACTGCCCTGCTTGATGCTTCTACAGCATCAAAGCCACAGTGCTGTGTGTGTTTAGCAAACTAGGAACCAATACTGCAAAGGCCCAACTCCTCCTTTCGGAAAGCTTTGCCCTTTATCCACAAAGGTTTCTGTTTCATTTGGGCCAGGAGGGACTCCTGGAATTTAGCCATATGGAATTAGAGCATTAAAAGCTCTAATGGACAGGATAGCTGAGGTATAGACTTTTCCCCCAAGCCTTTCAAGGGTCCAACCCTCCCTGCCATTCTGCAGAGGACTCTTACAGGCACCGCCCTTACCTCCCTTGGACCTTGAGGAGACAACCTCAGGGATCACCACTGGATTTCTAAAAATAAGTTTGAGAATCCAGGACCCTATGAAAAATGTCAGATTTCCTCTGGGTAGGAGACTGGAAGTCAAGCTGCAGAAGTGTGTCCTAAATGACAGCATCCACTACCTCTACAACTGGAGGAAATACCAGAGATTTATGTTCAGGAAGTTTAAGAAACTCTATGGCCCTTTATAAAATTGAGGGTAGTCCCGAGCTTCCCAGATGAAAGACTCTCTCATCTATTGAATGGTCTCTCTAAAGAAAAAATCCTCAGGTGGTGAAGTTAAGGCAAGTGCATCTTCTGAGTCACAGTTGGTTTATGACCCATATGAATGCTGATCCACATAAGCCAGCTCATCCTTATCCAACCTGTAAGAACCAGAGGACTCATGCGATGAAAGATTCCTCTTTCTTGACATGAGAAGTTTAAAGGTAAGGGTCCTGCCACGGATCAGCTGTGTGCAGCTCATGAAATCCATGAGATCCTCCGTTAACACGATAAGAATCTGAAGGCAGGCCTATGAGGGGGCCTGTAGCAAGATTACAGGATGTGTCATCAGTTATGGCTGGCACAGGCCTTAGGTGAGTGACTACAATTTGCATCAAGTTTGTCAAAATCTACTCTATTTCCATGAGGTATTCTACCCTCTCTTCAGAAGATCTTAAATAGGAGTCGGAAGCTGGAGACTGCCTTGCAACTCTGGAACCATCAGATGCCCTAGCTAATTCAGCTCAAGTGGACATCTGGGGGGGGGGGGGTTGACGACACAACAGCTTCTAAAGGAGTCTCGTCAGAGGCCTCAATAACACAGTCAATGGGGGCAGTGAAAGCACCTTTCCTCCTCTTCCTATCATTTCGCGCCTAGATGGACTATCAGATGTTGACCCAATTGCCCAACTTCCTAACTACTTTCAGATGCTTCTCCTTCCTCTTGTAAGTGAGATCAACACCAAGACCAGTAGATACAGTTTCTCTAAAAACTTCTGAAGAGACTCTGTGTTACAGTTAAGAGTAGGAACACAGGGGAGAATTGTTCATGCAATGCTCCTAGCTCAGGTAAAATAAGCAAACAGAGTGAAAGCACCAGCAAGGGATTTGTT
The DNA here is from genome assembly GCF_019279795.1 of Protopterus annectens. Classification (NCBI taxonomy): domain Eukaryota; kingdom Metazoa; phylum Chordata; order Ceratodontiformes; family Protopteridae; genus Protopterus; species Protopterus annectens. The sequence goes on along the minus strand of NC_056737.1, from coordinate 1,937,768,946 downwards.
TTCCACTCACTGCGAGAGCATGTATACACACACACACACACACACACACACACACACACCACAACTACTACTAAGAAAGGATGTTTCCCAATCTGATACTCAATTCATAGGCTCATAGGTTTATACTAGGCTAATGACGACCAGGGTCTTTACAAGACTAGCTGTGTAAACCCAATCCAGTTTGAACCCAGAGTTCTTTGGATGTCTATACAGCGGGACACTTTAGTAAAGAGGTAGCTATGGTTTATGTGTGGGGTTATGTTAGTTGCAGATTAATTTACTTACTGTTAACCTCTGTCCATTAGAGACATGGGTCCAGACTGAGGGTGAATATGTGATTTCCAATGATAAAAGTTTCTTCTGAATAGGGTCAGGGATGAACTCTGCTTCACACAGATATGGAGCTTATTCCATAGCAGGGGATCCTTTGAGACACACACATCAATCTCTCCAGCATGTTCTATTTATGTTGCAGGCAAAATTCAGGTCCTTGGCTCTACTGCATCTGGTGCAGTTTGTTTTGCAGATGTGCAAGAGATCCATCAGAGCTGGATCTGAGGATGCTTTATATGGTAGACATAGACTGTCTCCCAGCAACTTGTAGGAGACTGAGTACAGAGACTAGGCCTTAAGACAATCTGTGCAGGACAGGGTATTCATACCCTGGATTCTCCTGGTGAGGAACCATTGAGAGTGTTCCAACTGTTGCAAATGTCTGGTTAGGTACATGCCAAAGGAAGCATTCTACTCAATGATGGGTCTGATAAGTGCTGAGTACAGAGTGGTACTATAACTTCCTTGAACCTGGATACAACATGCTTACTTATGAGTTGGGTGACATATCATTTTCTTAATATTCCTGACTTCTTATTGGTCAAAGGCCGAATTACTGTCTACATATCTTCCCACATCCCTAACTATTGCGTCAACTCTCAGGGGTGTTTTACCGATGGAGTAATTAGCTTGGGTGTATGACTTCCCAAAAAGTACTAACAATGCATTTTTTCATGTTGAGTTTTAATCAGTGGCATTGGCACCAGTCATTTGTTTGCGTTAGACCCTCTTGTATGAGGTTGCTGTTGTGTGAGGCGGAATCTAGGATAGCTCCCCAATTTACAGTAGTATGTGATCTTGGAAAGCCAGAAGCCTTTGACATTAACCTTTACTTTCCAGAAGTAGATGCCAAACAGAAGCGGACCCAACAAGGAGCCCTGAGATACTCCTCTGGTGTCCAGTCTCCTGATGAAGTGGTCTCACCAATCCTGACTTCTTGGGTCCTATCTGTGAGCCAGTCAGCAAAACCAGTGGGTTATGCAGGGATTTATCCCTAGTTCTGAGAGTTGGTCAACAATTGCCAAAGTGGCATTTTATCAAAAGCCTTGGCTAGGTCAAGGTAGGCGGTGTGTGCCATTTTCTCTTCAAACATAACACTGGAGACCCTGCCAAAGAAGTCTACCAAATTGGTTTTAAGAGAAAGCCTTGCCTACTCAAACTGTGCTGGGTCCAGTATCTGTAGGTTGGAAATGTCCTTGTTGATCATTTCCATGATGATTCGTTCCATGGCTTTGCATATCAGATTTGTCACACTGATGGGTCTGTAGTTGCTTGGGTCGGTTCATAGTCCACAGTTTTGAACAGGGGTGACCATTGCAACCCTCCATTCACCTGCCATGCAACTTGTTTTGAGGCTGCAGTTGAGGAGTGCCTGAAGTGGTCCTGCTAGATCATGTTTTAGGCTAATTAGGAAGCAAATGGGGATATCGTCTGGCACAATAAAGCAGCATTTCTGGGTGTAGCATGCAGCACCAGGACCTGTGCTCTGTTGATGGCTGGGAGAAGATGCTAGAAGGGGGTTCACGGGGGTAGTGGGGATGAAGTTACAGCTAAAGTTATCTGCCAGCAGATTTGTTGTGTCAATCTAGTCAGAGAAGGTTGTGCCATTACCACCAGTGCTGCATACTGCTGAACGTTACTTTTAAGGTTCCTGATATAGCTGATGAAGGTCTAATGATTATACTTAGCCTGGGAGTCTATCCTAACCTTGTATTTGTCCTCACTGGTCTTTACTAGACCTCTTAAGTTTCTTATTTAATTGAATTAAAGAGCTCTTGTCTGCATTATGAGAGTTGCTCTTTCTGATTTTGCTCATGACTTTTTCTTTTGTTTCATACTCTGTTAAGGTAAGGATTTCACCACTGGGGTTTGGTTTTTGGTATTAGACCTGGGCTTACTTCTGGTAGATATGGCAGCCTCAATACAAACATTTGCAACTTTCTCCCATGTTGGGGAGTACTAGGTCCAACATGTTTGATCATCTGGTTAGAGTGCACACTATCTGGTCCAGTGTGTTTGTGTTTATAAAGACCAGGAAACACTGTGCATTTGAATTAGATGCAGTGTATGTTTCCTAGTTTATAGAGGGATAGTTTAAGTCTCCAATGACTATGGTAGTTGGTTGGATGGTGAGTGCTTCTAGTAGGTCTAGGTAAGAGTTGTGAGCTTTGCTGGTTTTACAGGGTGACCTGTAGCTGGCCAGGACGTGGGAAGGAACCTTGTCTATGGAGACTTGGACATGGATGAACTCCAGGGAATCATACTGTTTAACCGACCTGGAGTTGTATTTGTTACTAAAGTAGACGGAGACACTTTCACCTTTAGCCCCTGATTGTGTGACTGTTGGTCTAAATGCGTGGGAGGAACTATAGGCTTCCACTGTCAGAGTACTTTCTGTGGCTTTAAACCAAGTCTTGGTGACAGCAAAGATGTCTACATTATCCAGAGTGAAGACAGCTTCTAGGATTTGGAGTTTCCTGTTTAGGCTCCAAGCATTGAACAATAACACTTTAAGGTTGCTTGGAGTTTTTTTTGCTATGTTGGTAGTTTTGTTATTTTGACACTGACTAAAAAAGGCTCTAAGGTGGCAAATAAAGTTTTAGCCAATATCTGACAGACCGGAAGGGACAAGTACAGACCATCCTTGGCAAAAAGAACAGTTGTGTAAAATCTTACCATAATCATAGATGTTCTTCTCTTCCATGTTGCAGTATTCTTAATGTGGGATTCTCCACCTCAGGCGACCCAAACGTCAGCTCCTTATCCAAAAGCTTAAGTCTGGTTGCTGTAGGTGCTTGGGATGTCACATGTAGGGCCATAAACCAGGGACCTTAAATGTGATGCCTGCACACACAAACCTCAGAACCTAAATGCCCAGTTGGGACAGTCCAGTAAAGAAAGCCAAATGATGTCCACAAGAGCTGCAAAGTGCCATTTGCTGGCAAGTTTGGCCTCAGTCTAGGGTGAGCACCATGGTGCTCCTTAGATATGTCGAAAGGAATAAAGGGGGCTAGGTGGGGGGGATACTGCAACATGGAAGATGAGGACATCTATGGTTATGGTAAGATTTTACACAACTATTCTATGTCCTTCTATTCCAATGTTGCACTATTCATAATGTGGGAGAGTACCACAGCTTAAGAAGAAGGAAGGGTGGAGGAAGTAGCTGATTCCAGAAAGCCTTGCAGGATTGCCCTAGCAAATCCTGCCTTGGCTTTGGAGACATGATCCAGTTCTGGTAAAAGTGTACATGGTGGACGAGGGGGCTGCCTCCAGAATGGAGGCCGTGTCAGGCCTTTGAGGACCTTTGGAAGATGCCATGGCCCTGGTAGAATGAGCTCTTACTCCCCAGAGCAGGTCCTTGTCATGGCGGGAGTAGCAGAAACATAGTTTTTTCTGATCCAACAGGAAATGGTTTGTTTGGAGACTGCCTTGAACAGGGGCCTGGGGTAGAAGGCTACAAAGAGTTGGTTGGATTTTCTGATGGACTTAGTTTTGTCTAAATAAAACCTAAGTTGCCTGTACACATCCAGTGAATGGAGTATCCTCTCATTTTCATTAGTGGGATAGGGAAAGAAGGTGGGCAGGTGAATGGATTGGTTAAAGGACAGTTTGTTCTCCACCTTTGACATGAAAGAAGGGTTAGCACGGAGGGTCATCCTATCCTTGTGGAAGACAGTGTAGGGTGAGCAGGCCATGACAACTTGTAACTCGGTGACACCCTTTTAGCAGAGGTGAGGACCATAAGTAGTACAGTCTTCCATGTGCACATTTGGAGAGTTGCAGCAGTGGCTGGCTTGAAAGGAGGCAGTGTGAGTTTTTCCAGGAAGAAGTTAAGGTCCCAAGGAGATGGGACAGGCTTTCTAGGTGGCTTGATGTGCAAGACCCCCTTCAGGAATAGTTTAACATCTAGCCTGGCTAGTAGAGGGGGTTACAGGGGTAAGCAAACAGAGATTAGAAACAGCTGTACTCTCACTGAAGAGTATGAAAGTCCAGCCTTGATGAGTTCACACACATAAATAAGGATTAGAGGGGTATCCGTTTGAAAGGGATCCTGTGCCTATAGAGACACCACTTGGAGAATGTTTCCCATTTTGATATGTAGGATCTCCTTGTAGTTGGTTTCCTGGCCTCCCTCAAGACTGAAAGCATGTCCTCAAAGTAGTGGTGTCTGAAAGGAATTAAAAGTTTATCATCCAGAGTGTTAGACGTAACATCTGTAGGTAAGGGTGAATGAGAGATCCTTTCTGTTCTAAGTAGGTCCACCTTGTGGGGTAACTTGTGGTGATCTCCCTTGGCTAGTGAGAGTAGTGGGGGGGAACCAGTGCTGCCATGGCCAACAGGGAGTTACCAGCAAGATTTTTGGTTTGTCCTTCCTGATCTTCAGGAGGACTTTTTGGATGAGAGGGAAGGGTGGAAATACATATAGACATCATCCCTTCCATGAAATGCTGAAGGCATTTAACCTCCAAGCAAGTGGAGAGTGAGTCATAGTGCAGAAATTCTTCAATTTTCTGTCCTGGGGGGCAAACAAATTTACATGTGGTGTGCCACATCAGTGGACAATATGTAGAAAAACATCTTTCAGCATCCACTCGTGCTGTAGAGAGGATGTTCTGCTGAGAACATCCACTTGTTGGTGGTCCTGAGAAGGGATGTATGTTGCCCTGCAGGGATAAGTTCTTTCTGGAGGCAAGGTACCAAATTTGGACTGTTATCCGGCAAAGAAGTTAGAACTTGGTCCCCCTTGTTTGCTGAGGGACCACATGACTGTGGTACTGTCCATGAAGATTTGAAGGGGGCCTGGATGCAGGATTAGGAGAAAGACTTTCAGGGCCAAAAAGATAGTGTCATTTCTCTCACATTGATATGTTTCTTTTGGAGGGTAGGATGCCACATCTCCTGTACCATGAAGCCCTTCAATGGTAGCCCCCCACCCTAGGTCAGATGCATCTGTATGCATGCACTGGATTGGGGTAGGGGTAGGGGGTTGAAATGGAAGGCCTAGGTTCATTTGTACTTGTTAAATCCAACACCTTAGTTCTGCTTTGAGGCAGAGTAAGAGTGTAATTTGAAACTCTAGAGGGTGTTCGTGTTGAGACCAAACAGTCTTCAAGTACCACTGCAGTTTTCGCATATGCATTCTGGCCAAAGGCAGCATAGGGATGGTGGCTGCCATCAGCCCCAGGACCCTTAAGAATTGTCTTGCAGATATCTGCTGAATCTGCATTAGATCTCGGAAGTAGGCAGAGAGGGAGAGAAATTACAGTTGTGTACACTTACCATAAATGTAGATGTTCGAGTGTATTCACTGTTGCAGTCATTACATTTGGGTTATCTGCTTCCAGTAGCCTTCAGTAGGCCTGAACAAAGTCTTGGGTCCTACGTTGGTTGCTGTCTCTTCTTCCGTGACGTCAGGTCATCAGGGGTATAAAACATGCAGCCGTCATTACATCAGTTTTTCTTGCCTCAGATGTCAGGTGCCCCCCTAATGGGAAGCAATTAAATCTATAAATATACAAGGTTATACCTCAAACATAAAAGCAAATACACCAAAAATATTTTAAGCATTGAAAAGAAGAGAAGAGGTACAGCCAAAAAAAGTCAGGGAGCTGGAGGAAGGGCAACCAGGACTGCAACAGTGAATACACTCGACCATCTACATTTATGTTAAGTGTACACAACTGTACTATGTTCTTCATGTTTCACTGTTGCAGTCATTACATTTGGGTAGATTCTCAAAGCTAAGGGAGGAGGAATTTAGATAGCATTAGGACCAGCTATAAGGCCCTGAAAAACTGCAGTGGGAAAGCCAGCTCTGAATTTAGAGAAAATTGGCAAATGGTAATGCTTGGTAAAAGTATGTACAGGACTCCAGGTAGCAGCTTCTAGGATGTTCCCGGTAGGTACGCCTCCGAGAAAGGCTGTAGAGGTAAATGCAGCCCTGGTTGAGTGGGGTCTGATCTCCTGTGGGATAGGTTTTCCATTGTGCTTATAGCAGAAATTAATGCAATGGCCTATCCATTTGGAAATGTTTTGCTTTGAAATAGCCTTCCCCCCTGTCCCTGCAGCAATTGCGACCAGCAGTTGTTCAGATTTACTTTGAGGTTTAGTCCTATCCAAGTAGAATCTAAGTTGTCTGTGCACATCTAAAGAGTGCAGTATCCGGGTCTCCTTTGTTCTGTGGATTAGGAAAGAAGGTTGGCAAATTAATGGACTGATTAAAGGCCACACTGGATACAACCTTTGGTATGAAAGGGGAATTGGTCCTGAGGGACACCCTGTCCGCATGAAAGATGATGAAAGGCTCCACTGCCATAAGGGCCTGTAATACAGATACCTTCTTGATGAAGTGATGGCTAAAAGGGAAGCTGTTTTCCAAGAAAGGAATTTTAAATCTGCAGTAGCAGCTGGCTCGAAAGGAGGAAGGGTGAGTTTCTCCAATACAAAGTTAAGGTCCCAGACTGGAGTTGGAGCCCTCCTGAGTAGTCTTAAATTTTTGGCCCCTCTGAGGAACTGCTTGAGCAGTGGATGAGAGAAGGGGAAAGGCTCTGTGTTATAATGAGCTGAAATGGCTGAGGCATGAATTTTTATTGAGGAAAAAGAATGGCCCTTGCGAAGCATCTCAATTAAGTACTGTAAAATCTGAGGTAAATTGGGCACTGCTGTGCTCATCCCTTGAGATTGGTTCCAGGCACAGAATCTTTTCCATTTTTCTGCATAAGATTTTCTAGAACTAGGCCCCCTTGCCTCCAAAATGACATCCATCACTGGTTTACTGAGGATTGGTAAAGGAGAGCTTAGGTAATTAGGCAGACTGCTAGGTTCAGTGTTTGAAGCTGAGGGTGTGGAATCTGGTTCTAATGCTGAGACAGCAGGGTAGGAGTCTGAGGCAGGTGCCATGGGGCCAACAGTGACACACTGCGCAGGAGGGGGTACCAGTGTTGGTGTGGCCAGGCTGGTGCAATCAAAATAATCCTTGGTTTGTCTTGTTTGATCTTTAGTAGTACTTTGGGGAGCAAAGGCAGAGGAGAAAAGGCATAAACTGATAGGTTTTTCCAGCTGAAGGACAGAGCATCCACCTTCCAAGCTTGTCTATGGGGAGTCCTTGCCATTTGATAGTTCTGGGGGTAGGCAAACAGGTCTATATCTGGGCTCCCCCATTTGCTTGTCAACATGTTGAAAATCCTTGGTTCCAGTTTCCACTCATGTGGGTCCATGAGATTTCTGCTTAGTCTGTCTGCCAGTGTATTTAGTTTTCCTGGCAGGAACTGAGCTTGTAGATGCACTTGGTAGCTCAAGACTGTGTTCCACAATGCCATGGCTAGACTGCAGCGGGGGTAAGAATGTTTGTTTATGTACCACATAACAGTGGTGTTGTCCGTCTTTACCATTAATTGTCCTGGAAGAATGTGGTCTTTGAAGGCTGTCAGGGCATTCTGTACAGCTAACATTTCCTTATGATTGATGTGAAGGTGCATTTGAATTGGGTTCCATTTGCCCTGAATGTACTTTCTTGCCAGGTACGCCCCCCATGTATAGTCTGATGCGTCTGTTGTTAGGGTTTGGACGGCAGGGGTTAGTGTGAATAGTAATCCCTTGTTTTGGTGGCAAGCCTCAGCCCACCAAAGGGACTCGAGGCGTAGACAAGGAATGATAGGAATCATTGCTTCTAGATCCTGAGAATGTTGACACCATAAGCTTTTTAGATAGCATTGTAGTTTCCTCATATGCAGTCTTGCATATGGAATTAGAAGAATGCAGGAGGCCATGAACCCCAAGGCTTGTAGTATTTGCGTTGCAGATAGCAGGGTTTTTGTGGCCACTTGTTTGAAGTAGGTTGTCAAGTGAATTTGTTTCTCTGGCGTGAGTAAAGCCATCTGGGAAGTTGTATTCAAGCTTGTTCCCAGGAATATAATTTGTTGACAGGGTAGCAGGTGTGATTTCTTTTTGTTTACGGTGTACCTCAGACAGGTCAGCAAAAGCCAGATGACTCAAAAGTATGTCCTGGCTTTCTGCCTGAATTAGACAATCGTCCAGGTATTGGTATATTTGAATATTTCTTTGCCTGCAAAATGCAATAACTGGAGCTAGGCACTTTGTGAATACCCTGAGCTAAGTAGATAAGCCAAAGGGCAGTGTAGAGAACTGATAGTGCACGTAGCCTGCTTTGAAGCGTAGGTATCTTCTGCAAGATTCCCTGATTGGGATGTGCAGGTATTCTTCCTTTAAATTTAGTGTTCACCAGAAAATACACTGCCACGGCTTGGATTCCCTCGCAAAGTTCTTTATTTGAACAATTCACACACGTTAAAAGATTGAGCGCTTTCTTCCCTATGCCCAGGGATTTCATCAGAATCTGTGTCTAATACCATTATCCCCCTTTATATACTCTAACAATTATGACATCACTAATTGACCAATAAAAAATTGTGTTTAAAGTGCAATTAAAGTGCCCCATACCTCAGTGTAAAACCTTCTGTTGTAAAAGGCTTAAAACATTCTATTAAAATACATAATTCCCTAAAAACATTTTTTATTATTCACATAAATATCTTCCAATCCATTTCCCACCTTTTAAAATACTTACATTAAAAATTTTTATTTCTTAAACTCCATTTTTTATACAATATAGGCTTGATGGATAGTGTTTCATTTAACCCTGGGGTTTGGCTTGCTTGTAACTTAATTTACCATCTTGTTTCTCTTTCTTCTATATGGCTTCTATAATCTCCACCCCTAGGGTTTTGTGACGCTTTTCTAAAATGCCAAAACTAAACTCTTTAAAGTTCAGGCAGATTATAGAATGCCTATATAGGGCATTATTGACATTCTTAGTAGATATTTGGTATGTGTGTGTTCATATATCCTGTCCCTCAATCGTCTTTCAGTTTTACCTACATAAAAACTGGGACAGGATTTACACATAGCCAAATATACTACTCCTGTAGTCTGACAGTTTCCCATTTCAAATCTAACAGTAGTCCTTAATGAGTTGTTAATGGTAATGTTCTCTTTTGTACAAATATGCTTACATTGGGAACAGTTTCCACATTTTGTAGTACCATACCTACCCTTATTTTTGTGACCATTTCAAAAATCTTTTAATTTAGGGCCTATTTTGTACACAAAACTTGGTTTTGAACCCCCTATAGCCCATAACTTCGGATTATTTCTAAGAATAGCCCAATGTTTTTCTACCTCAAATGCTTTACTCCCATATGGAATAACCATAGCCTTCTCATATCTATTATTTTCTTCTTCTATTTTATTTTTATTTTTACTTTCTTCTATAGCACTAAAATTCCCTAATAGGGGCTTATATTTTTCCCCCATTCACTTCTTACATATCCAACATATTCATCTATAATTTTTGTTGGGTACCTTCTCTCTTGAAATAATTTTGCTGCTATCAATAATTCATCCTTTATGTCCTCTTCCTTGGAAGTCATTCTTGCTATTCTTATTAATTGTCATTTAATAATACTATTTTTTTGTCTTACTGGGTAAAATAAGGGTAGGTATGGTACTACAAAATGTGGAAACTGTTCTAAATGTAAGCATATTTGTACAAAAGAGAACATTACCATTAACAACTCATTAAGGACTACTGTTAGATTTGAAATGGGAAACTGTCAGACTACAGGAGTAGTATATTTGGCTATGTGTAAATCCTGTCCCAGTTTTTATGTAGATAAAACTGAAAGACGATTGAGGGACAGGATATATGAACACACATACCAAATATCTACTAAGAATGTCAATAATGCCCTATATAGGCATTCTATAATCTGCCTGAACTTTAAAGAGTTTAGTTTTGGCATTTTAGAAAAAGTGTCACAAAACCCTAGGGGTGGAGATTATAGAAGCCATATAGAAGAAAGAGAAACAAGATGGCAAATTAAGTTACAAGCAAGCCAAACCCCAGGGTTAAATGAAATACTATCCATCAAGCCTATATTGTATAAAAAAATGGAGTTTAAGAAATAAAAAAATTTAATGGAAGTATTTTAAAAGGTGGGAAATGGATTGGAAGATATTTATGTGAATAATAAAAAATGTTTTTAGGGAATTATGTATTTTAATAGAATGTTTTAAGCCTTTTACAACAGAAGGTTTTATACTGAAGTATGGGGCACTTTAATTGCACTTTAAACAATTTTTATTCATCAATTAGTGATGTCATAATTGTTATAGAGTATATAAAGGGGGATAATGGTATTAGACACAGATTCTGATGAAATCCCTGGGCATAGGGAAGAAAGCGCTCAATCTTTTAACGTGTGTGAATTGTTCAAATAAAGAACTTTGTGAGGGAATCCAAGCCGTGGCAGTGTATTTTTTTGTGTAAACTGTGGACTTGTACACTGTTGGGCTCATTTTTGCATTCTTATTTTAAATTTAGTGTTGCCAACCAGGCATCTTTGCTTAGCATAGGAAGCAACTGGTGAAGAGTCAGCATCTTGAATTTTGAAATCACCAAAAAGGTGTTGTCCAGGATAGGACATCATGAATTGTCTTTTCTGGGTACCGGGAAAAATCTCGAGTAGAAACCTTGTCCCTTTTCTTCTTCTGGTACCAACTGAATAACCCCTATGCTTGAGAGAGAGAGTAATAGCTTTTGGGCCTCTGCCCACTGATTTGGAGGTAGATCCAGCCAACCGCTTGGAGTTGGTAACGTGTGGAAGTGAAATCTGTATCCTTGGGACACTATTTAAAACCCATTTGTCCTGGGTAATGAGTCTCCAGTTCTTTGCATAAAGTTAAATTTTTTCCCCCCAAAGGGGCAGTCAGTTGAGAAGTGCTTGGAAGTTTTAAAAAGAAGTCATAGAGACAATTTACCATAGGGGGGAGTTTTATTACCCCCAGATTTGGAAGTGGAGGCCCCCCACTGCTTAGTCCTGTGCATCCCCTGGTACTCAAGCCTGGGTGCTCTGCTGGATCTGGGTTTGGACTGAGAAGGTCTGAAAGAGGCAGGAGAGGACCAATTCTTTGAAGGCCAAATCCTACTAAATATTGGAGGTTGTACTTGTAAAAAATCTTCAACAGTTTGCATAGATTTAGCTTTTTCCTCCATCATTTTAAGAACTTCTTCTGCCCTGTTGCCAAACAGACGGTCCTGATTTAAGGGAGCATCCAGTAATTTTGCTTTAACATGATCTGACAAGGATTGCTCCTTAAGCCAAGCATGCCCTCTAAGTAAAGAGCCAGTTACCGCTGCCCAGCAAGATGCCTCTAGTGAATCAAAACCACATTGCAATGTATGTTTACCAACTTGTTCAGCAGAATGTATTAAATCCTGTAAATCCTTATTTTCAGCACAATCAGGAAACAACATAATTTTCTGTTTAAACAATCCAATAATATGCAGCTGACACTTTAACATATGAAACTGGCAATTCAAGGCCCTAATGGCCAAAGTTGCAGAAGTGTATACCTTCTTACCCCATCTATCCAGCACCCTGGAGTCTCTATCACAGGGGGTAGGATTTTTGGCAGTAGTAGCTTTAATGCCCTTGGGTCCCTGTGAAACGGTTTCAGGATCTGCAGTAGGATTTTTGAAAAGGAACTTGTGAGAGTCAGGAACCCTGTAATATGTATCAGGTTTTCTGGAAGAAGGAGGTAAAGAATCAGGGGCCATGCTAGATTCCGAAAAGGCATCATCAACAATGTCCAGTACAGGAGGTATAGCTAAAGGCCTGTGCTGGGGAAGGAGTAAGAAATCCCTAAGCCTCTTTTTAGAATCAGAGAAATCCTGACTTTCCCAACGAAAATGCTCCCTGAGAGTACGCAAGGTTTCACCAAAAGAGAAATCCTCTGTGGGAGAAGCAGAGGGAATAGAGTCCTCAGCATCAGAATCCTCATAGGTAGATAAGGGTAAATCCTGGGCATCAGAGGAAACAGAAATTTCAGAATCCTGGTCAGAAGTATCATAAGCAAACTCAGTCCTAGGTCTCTTAGAGGGGGACGGTTGGCTTCGCCTGATTAAAGTAATAAGATCTTCAGTCATTCTTATCATTCGTTTTTTAGAAACAGAGGCCTGACCATGCGGTCTGGGCGCCAGTTTTCTAGGCATGGTTTGAGTTTTAGGCCTTGAAGAAGAAGATGGCGTCTGTTTAATATGCAAGTCAGTAGGCCTGAATACACCCTCAGAAGCCGGTGCCTGCATAGTGGCTCCGGACCCATCCAAGGTAGAGACATCTGCAGGTTCCACAGTTGAAGCATCACGCGGCATACCGGACTCCGAATGGGTCACAGTAGAGGCCTGCGAATCTGAAGTAGTGGGTATCAGGGGCTGCAAAAACGCCTCACTAAGTACCAGCGAACTGAGTGGGGAAGGCAGTACCACATTGTTGGAGCCATTTCGGTCATGAAAGGTCTGTCTTTATCTTTGCATTTTTTCGGAATGTCGGTAGTCGAATGGCTTACCGAAGACATATCAGGATAATTGAATTGAGCACCAAAATATTTAGAAGTGCAAATATACCTATGATGGATAGTTCATGGTTTAAATAAGGCACAAAACTGACAGCAAGGTACATCGTGGTCAGGGCCTAGGCAAGGAATACAGTATGAATGAAAATCTTTATGAGGTATTTGCTTTCCACAAGAAATGCAATTATTTACTTTTACAGACATCGGATTAGAGCAAGAAAAAGTTTCCCCAATGGGGTACTTAGCTTTTAGTTGAAGACTTCGGTTCTGAAACTAGAAAACGAAAATTTCAGGAGTCAGCCGACTGGCACTTGCAAACTGCTTCTGCTTTGGGCACTGCACGACAAGAAAAACTGATGTAATGATGTCGGCTGCATGTTTTATACCTCTGACGACCTGATGTCACAGAAGAAGAGACAGCAACCAACGTAAGACCCAAGACTTTGTTAATCAGGCCGACTGAGGGCTTCTGCAAGCAGATAACCCAATTGTAATGACTTCAACAGTGAAACACGAAGAACATCTTTGTCATGAGGGAGAAATGCCCGCATCAGGTCTGTTCTGATCCTGCAGCCCAGAAAGATTTTGTCCTGCTGGGGGGTATAGTGATGATTTTAGAAAATTGAGGGTGAACCCCAGGCTCTGAAGCAGGGAAATGGTGTACTGCAGATGGTTTTGTAGGGTGTCCTCTCCTTCTGCTAGGATGAGGATGTCATCTAGGTAGGAATAAATTTGGACACCTTTGGTTCTGCAAAAGGCTAGAGTTGAAACTAGGCATTCTGTGAAAACTCTGGGTGCAGTAGATAAACCAAAGAGCAAGGCTGTAAATTGAAAGTGTGGACAGGGCCAAGTGAAACGCAAGTATTTTCTGTGGGAGGGTTTCATTGGGATATGGAAGTATGCCTCCTTCAGTTCAAGTGTGGCCATAAAAGCCTGAGCAGGCAATAGTGAAAGAAGGGTTTATAGGGATAACATTTTTAATGATGGAACTTTTAGGAATAGGTTAAGAAAGGACAGACCCAGTATTGGTCTCCAAGGGCCATCTTATTTGGGGACAAGAAATAATCTTGAGTAAAAGCCTTTTCCTTCCTGTCTTGGGGGGACAGGTTTTACAGTTCCGTGATGCAGAAATCCTGCAGGACCTGTGGAATAAGATACAGTTGATTTTTTGGAGGGAATGGAATGCCCTTTGTAAAGGGCTTTTCCTTCAAGGAGAGGAAATATCCTTCTTATACTACTGCCAGCACCCAGTGGTCTGAGGTGATGGATCTCCACAGGGGAAGGCAGTGGGACAGCCGGGATGACAAGGGGAGGTGGGGAAGGCAGTACCACATTGTTGGAGCCATTTCGGTCATGAAAGGGCTGTTTTTGAGTAGGCTGTGAGGCTGCTGTTCTGGAGGTGGTCTGCCTCCTGGTTCCTTTCCTGTGCCTAGACGAGGATGGAGTAGCAGAGGAAGGTGTTCTTCTGACAAAGGTAATTTCTGTAATATTTAGGAATGAGAGACACCAGCAGGTGCTTGATGTCTTGAAGCTCTCTACTTTTCTCCTGAAGGTTTTTAAAAAGGTCTACAAACTGTTTACCAAACAGGAGGTTGTGGTCTAAATGGGCAACTAGAATTTTTGACTTGAAGTCCTCTGGTAGGGGTTGAAAGTGTAGCCATGAATATCTATGTAGTACAGATGCAGTAGCAGTGGACCCTGCAGAGGCCTCTGCTGCATCATAACTGCATCTAATAAATAAAATGTCTGGCCATTTGAGAAACCAAGGACAGTTTTGATGCTATTTCTGTCTTGGTAGGACAGTCGGGTATGAATGACAGGAGGGTAAAAGCTTAGGATACCAGGTTCAAAGCACATTTTATCATATGGGTTTGGTAGTTGATAGCTCTGAAGGCTAAGGTGGAAGAGATATAAACCTTTTTGCCTATCCTGCCCATGTTTTTACTGTCTTTGTCAGTAGGTAACAGAGACATTGAGGGAATCAGTCTTGATTGCTTGTCAGGGGATGCAGCAATTGCTGCTGGGTCAGTCATGGGTGGTATGACCAGGAATTTTTGCTCATCTGGCACTTTATAGAAACGGTCAGGCCTCTTAGGGGCCGGAGGCTGAGAGTCTGGGTTTTTAGATGTTGCTGACAATGCATCAAGGCAGGCAGGGATAACTGGAGGGATGGCTGAAGTGAAGGAAGATTCCACTTGAAGCAACTCGAAGCATCTCTCTTGAGTTTCAGTCATTTGGGAAATGTCCCATTTAAAATATTATTTTGTTTTTGTGATGGTCTCCCCTAAAGGTGATATCCTCTGGTAGAGAGTCCCCTTCTACAGATTCTTCAGTATTCTAAAGGGGAGGCTATTTGTGATGAATAAATAATGGATTCATCTAAAAATGAGTAGTAAGCCTCCTGTTGTTCTTCCCCCTTCATGGGCGGTGGGAGGGAGGAGAGAAGCAGCTGAGGCAGGCATAGGACTGAGAACAGGAATGGTAGCGGGAGAAGTGGATGAGGGCCTAAAGGTCATGAAGGCCTGCATCAAGGAGTCGGTGAATGATTGCCAGTCTGGAATATACCATCTGCGGGTGGAGGTAGGTGCTTAGTTTTCTGCTTCCTTTTCAAAGGAGTAGCTTTAGGAGAAGGTCTAGTTTCAGGGGTCTGAATAGAAGTTGGGACTTCAGGCAAGGGCATCCAGGTTGTTTGTCCAGCACTGTCTGGTTCCCCCTCAACATTGGTTGGGACTGACATCTGAACTGTCTCCGTGGACGCCCTGGCCGTAACTTCTGAAGCGGCTTCCACGAGGGGAGTCGTCGAAGTAGTAGACTCTAATGGACGTCCCTCAACTCCTAAATCGGAAGCTGGCGGGCTGTCTGATGCCGGAGAGACAGAAGTACTAGGCCTTGGAATTTTGGCCTTTTGCTGTGGTGCCAACTCAGGATCCATCCTGAGCACTAGCTTTTTTAGCCTCTGGTTTTCTAAATATAGATTTAGGGTGGCCAAACGGCTTCAGAGTGTCTTAGGTATGAAAGACTGACAAATCGGGCAAGAGGTACAGTTGTGTTCTCAGCCTAGGCAGAAAATATAACAGTCGTACATATCCTTATGTGGAATCTAGTGCCCGCATCGGCATTTACCCTTCTTAGCGGACATCGGCTAACGGTAGGGTACAGCAAACCAAGCTCAAGCAGAATTTAAAACAAAATCCCTAACGGGGTACTTAGCTTTAGAAGTCTTCAAAATAGAGGAGTGAAGTGATCAATGTGACGGTTGACTGCAGCTGAAAAGTTCTGAGGTCTGTGCATGCAGACATCACATTTAAGGTCCCTGGTTTATGGCCCTACGTGTGACATCCCACGCACCTACAGCAACCAGGCTTAAGCTTTTGTATAAGGAGCAGACGTTCGGGTCACCTGAGGCGGAGACTCCCACATTAAGTATACTGCAACATAGGAATAGAAGGACATCAACGTAGTCTATTAACCATGTCTCTCATGCTGATAGATAATGAATTCCCCTGGATGACACCAGAAATGAAACCACTTATTAAACTCAATCATTTTCTGATCCTCCTTGGTGAAGGCAAAATGTAGTCCAATGTAAGACATGTAACAGTCTGTGACACACATTCGGAGAGATCCACAATGTCCATTTTTCATATAGTTCAGTGAGGTACATCTCAGGTCATTTACACCCACATGGGCTATGACAGAATCATACTGGTAACCTGTGGTGCACTGACTTGAGTGTGTGCATGATACTACAGATCCTTGCTCTAGACAGACAACTACCCATTACTTTCTCTTTGTCCATTGTTCAGCCTGTTGAGTGGGGCATGTGTGTGTCATATAATAGAATCCCCTATGACAAGGGTATTAGGTAAAGTATTTGCTTCCCTTATGGGCTATGTTCGAATGGGATCATTGGCTGTAGGTTTATGTGTGGTGTTAGGTATTGATTTTGGTGTATGCTTTAGTGGTTGACGAGGATAGGTGTTGCCGTTTGATGACTTAGAAGGCCTCTGAGGTATGGAGAAGTTTTTATAAGTGCCTCAGCATAAGTAGGTCTGTGTGTGTGATGAGTGGTATGTGTGAAAGACGAAGTGTGTGTGTTCTTGACAACTTTGTTTGCAAGCAAGAATTTTGCCTCCACAGAATTATGTATGTTCATCTCTCACATAATGTGTTAGCTTCTTTAAGGATTAAAAGGTCTGGCTTCAGACTGACCAATGTACTGGAAGTATGATGTCTCGGAGCACTGATGGCAAGAAAGAACTGAAACAATGGTACCAGCTGGGGACCCTTTATTCACTTATGTCCTGACATCAGAAAGGAGACCATCCACCTGGTCCAAGACAGGGAAATAAATCTCTGGTATTCAAGCCAGCCAAGGGCTTCCAAGGCAGAGAATTCCAAATGTTACTACTATAACAGTGAATAATGACAAACGTTAATTTTTTTTTTTCACAGTTCTGCCCAAAACTGGACTCTCTACGTGGAGGAAAGAGGTCTGAAACCTATAATAAGCCAATGAAAAACTTACAAGTCAACCTTCAGATGACTGACAAGAAGGAATACCTACTTAGTCGGAGCCTACTTTCTTAGTACCTACAAGTTGGCCTGTCCTCGTGGACAAAAAATGATTCATATAAAGATTCCTCCACCTTAGAAGAAGACAGTCTTTTATAACTAGCTTCTCTGCAGGGGGAAGATACATTAAGAATGCTCCTATTTCAAAAGTAAATATTAAGATGTTCCTAGGGGAAACAGATGGAATAAGATCACCAGTCCACAGTTGACTTTATCAGTTAAAGTGTCTCACTAAAGATAGGATCACATCACACTGGGAAGTACATAAGAAAGACTCATTACGCCTGACCGTCTCAAGAAAGACTCATTACGCCTGACCGTCTCAAGAAAGACTCATTACGCCTGACCGTCTCAAGAAAGACTCATTACGCCTGACCGTCTTAAGAAAGACTCATTACGCCTGACCGTCTCAAGAAAGACTCATTACGCCTGACCGTCTCAAGAAAGACTCATTACACCTGTCTCAAACAATGACCAAGATAAGAATGACTCATTAAGCCTGTTGTCTAAAACACACAGATTGAGATAAGGAAAATTCTAAGCCTGTTTGTCTCAAAAACAAGGACCTTAGTGCTCCCTGATTCAGCATCCAATGAGGACTTAAGAGTAGAAGAGAAACAGTCAGTGCTGGCTGATGTTCACAAATCCTTCCATGTGGATCTTCCACTATACAAATGCACAGGGGAGGTTGTCTGATGGCTATAATGCTGAAGCACACAGGCGGTCTGTTTTGAGCCTAGGGTTGATATCCAGCTGCAGTGTTGTTTAATTTCCTGCACTCACTCAGCCTCCTTCCACCATATCATGAATACGCTTTTACAAATCAGCATCATGGCAGGGACGCTGAAGGTATAGGAACACATACAGAAGAACTAGCAGGGAATGCTGTCAGCTCTAATACAAGCAATTGGATTAGATCCTCCAAGTCCCAAGGCTGCAGCCAAAATGCTCTGGGGACTTGAAGACGCACACCAAACACTAACAAAGCTTTTGTTTGAATTGGCATTGAAAAAGGGGCAGTGGCCACTCTCAAAGCCTAACTGTGGCTGCCAAAAAGTACCTCACCAACCACAAACTAAGCAGTAAGCAAAGCTTGGTATCTCATGCTCCCTTAATGCATGTATCTCAAGCTCCTGTATTAGGTCATGTAACAGGTCTTTAGCTGACACTTGCACTGGCTGTTCTCCATCACTGCCAATCACTGCACAAAGTCTGCATCTGACTTAACTTTACTCCTAGGTTTCAATAGTGCAGGGAAGTGTAAGAACTTACAAAAACAGTCAAGGTGCAGTGGATCAAAAGAAAAAAGTAGTTTTAGTGGTCAGCTCTGCCACTATTGTGATGACCAAAAGCACACAGCACCTCCATTTCCTAGACAATGAAAAAATAAACACACTGAAGCACATTTAGAGATGGTCTGAACTATGCAGATAACTAGAAAGAAGTGGGAATTTTGAAAGTGTGACCCTTAATACTAGTGCTGGAACACTTAAGCAGACGCTAACAGGGTACACATGCCGAAGTGCAAAATCCTTGAGATTTAAAACAACAGCTGCAAACAAAGCACAGGACAGATGTGATAAATGGGTTATATTAACTACAAAGACCCCATCAAATAAGACATACTAGTTTTATGCATACTTCTGAAAACTCAAACATAATACTGGTGTTCATGTTGTTCTTATTATTCATTTTATGGCCACTAATGCAATGACTGCATACCCATATATGCTACTTAGGCTATTAGATACAACTAGGTTTGCCGTTTTTTATGAGTGACACTCTTATGGAAATAACCAGAGTACATCTAAAGAAAAGGATATAATTTGATCATAAAATATTATAGACAAAAGACCACAATACTAACATAAAGCCAAAAAACAAGACACTTGTTTTACTGAGGTCCTGTCGCTACATAACAGGATTCAAATCACAATGATCAATTAATGTAACTGCTCATAAATTAATATTTTCAACTGCGCACAGAAAATACCTGATTTTTGAGAAGATAATGCAACAACCAAGGCAGGATCAATTTCACAGGGCAAACCAGCAGCTGACGAGAGTTCATAGACATTCATTGCAACCTATGATAGGAAGTATAACGGATATTAGAAAGCACATCAATTTATCAAATTATCCACTTATACTTCACACATACAGTAATGAATGGAAAGTTTAAGCACTGGAAACACAAACTGCTAATTTTGCTGGAACAGGTAAGCAAGGCAACAGAAAGCTAACAATTATGGATGAAATCACATGGAATAAAAACGCAGAAGAATTATTCCACGTTGCATATTTTCTAAGAATCTATATAATACAAAGTAAGAAAATACAAAGAAAGTGGTAAAGGTAAAAAAGCAACTACTGCAGTTTCTTTAAAGAGGATTAAAATCAGGACAAAAGTGATTACCAACTTGCTAGCTCAAGAAAAACAGCCACTGATCTGATTTCACAAATTCTGAAATGGCTGCCATTTCTTGCCTAGAGGTATTGGTCTAAAAAACATAAATCAGAATAATGATTTTGGTTAAATGGATTTTTCTACACCTGCCATGATGAACCGAGTATAACCTGTGGTCCAATGCCCCCTTCCTCCCAGGTGGAGAGAAAATATCAGTCTCCAGGATATTCCACTTCAAGTAAGTAACTACCAGGTTGTTTCACCTTAGGAGGCAGTTTCTACAGTTCAGTGTCCTACTTGACGTTATGGCCAAAAGTCCTACCTGACCATATAACTGCCCCCACTTTATTCTCAAATATACTGAAAAAGCTGTCTTGACATAAGCCCCCAGTGTCCTATTATCTTAAGGGAAACACATTTTTACTCTACAAAAGCATACACACAACACCCACTGTGTAATTTTGTACCGGAACAAGAATCCAAGCATTGGTACTAGGACAGAACCCGCAGCTTTCTATTCTTCCTAGCATCAGAGGTAAGTATCAATGCTGATTTTTAAAAATGCTGCATTAAATTCAGCCTTAAAATGTATATTTTTATCAACAGATCCTTTGAGTGTCTGATTTGTGTTAACAGACAGTACCAAAAGTAATTTTACTTTTTTTTTATATATATACAAAAATGATCAAGTTACTTGCTTTTGAGAGTTAGTGCTTCCTCTTTCACACACTGTCCCAAATTATGAATGTTCCATTCCAAAACCAACATATTTTGCTATTTAACGAATAGCAGCACAGTACTTACCAATGCATATGAATCTATACTCTTAGTATACACACAAAGGAAGGTCATGCCCACCTGTGCCCCCTACAAACTCCCTGGATCAGGTAAGTTCATACATCTACTAGGGGTACAAACATACTGGACTTGATCCTCTTAACCATTTGAGGACACTGCAGTCACCCCAGTTGAAATGTCCTCTCTGGTAAAGGCTGTTTCCTTTGCAATGAAAATCAAACCTGGGAATCCAGCTAACCATAAAACTTAGAAATTATTCAAAGGTAAACTTCCTACTATGAAGTGACAATCTGACAGAATTTCAAGCCTCACCCAAACCCTGAGAACACAATTACCAATGCAGAATTGTTCACAGACACACTATACAATAATGTTAATAAATGCATAGAGGCAGCTGTGCCTACCAAAAATAAGCTCAGAACAAACTCAAAACAACCACCCTGGTGGAATCCAAAGAAAAGGCTCTACAACATACGGAATTAAGTTACAGCAAAATCAGGAAATTAAATGCCCAAAAGGATTAAAAAACCTCTCAGCAATCTACACAAATGAATCAGAGGATAAATCAAGTCTACCAAAGCCAGTTTTGAGGTATAAATAGCCTCCCAGACCAAGGACAACTACAAGGCTTTGTTTCGCCACATTTGTAACCTCAAAGGCTGTACACAACAACAGACACAGATAATTGTGAAGCGAGCCATTTACACGGAGTAGGAAGAGGCAGCAAATCTATTGGCTAACAAATGCAACTCCAGTTTTACACCCCCCCCCCCAACAGTTAACCCTCAATAAATACCACTGAACATAAACACCCCAACCATCATTAGAGAACAGGTCTCTCAAAGCCCAAGACGATAACATTGACAGGCCCCAATAATATCCCAGGATGACTCCTAATTAGCATGAAACATGACCTATCAGGACTACTTGAGTCACTACTTCACCATACCATCCAGTCAGGCTTTGTACCATGTGAACAGAAAACTGCAACAGTCATCCTTTTGCATAATGATGGACCTTCTACTGACCCCATAAATTACAGACTCACTAGTCTCACATGCAAAGCCGTGGAATGAATCATCATGGAGATGGTTAATAATGAGCTTGAAAACCTCAGAATAATAAATCCTACCCAGTTTGGTTTTGTCAAGGAAAGATCATGCCTATTCAATCTAGCAGACGTCCCACAGAAGGTCACCAAGGCAACAGATGAGGGCAAAACAGGGAGTACTGCATATCCTGGAAGGGGTTATTATCTTGGGGGGGGGGGGTGGGAGGATGGCCTAATGGTTAAGGTGTTTGCCTAACAAACACAAGATACAGGGTTTGAATCTCACAGGGGATAATTGGCTAGGCTTAAAATGGCTCACAAGGGCAGTTAGCCTTGTACTAATCTATGAACCTCTTAACCTGGCCAAAGCATCTTGATACAATACCAATCTCAGCCATTGTAAACAAGCTCAGACAATTACGCATAAACCCTACATTACATGCTGGACTTTCAGCTGGCTCTCAGATAGAACCCAGGAAGTTAGACTAGGAGAATCCATCTCCATAAAGAGGCCAGTCATTAGCGGAGTCCCTTAGGGCTCACTTCTGAAGCCTCTTCTTTCTGGCATCTACTTCTTGGAAGGCAAGGCGAATGTCAAGGGCCTCTAGATGACCAAGTTTGCAGATGACTGCAAACTGAATGCAGTAAAAGAACCACCCTCAAGAACGTCAATACCCTCCAGGAAGGTCAAATACCAGCAAATAACTGGTGGCATAGACGCAGTTTAAATCTCGATGCCAAGAAACGCATAATAGCACCCTTTGGGAAGTCAGCTACTCCACTAAACTACCTCAATGACAACACACCGCTAACAGTAGACCTAGTAGTCAGGGATCTGGGGACATGTAGACAGTAACCTGGCTTCTGAGCAACATGTGTCTAAGGCAGCAAAGAAATCATTCTATGTTGCTCAACTTATAAGTAAGGATACAGCATCTAGGTCTAAGAAATCATCATTCCACTATAACATTCATCAAACCTATCAGCCCGTTTCAGTATATACCTGACCAGGCACATGCAACAACTGGAATGCCCACAGAGGTTCTTCACAAAAAAAAATATAGTGTGTTAACAATATATCCTATGTGGATCACCCAAAAGCCCTATCCATGTACCAGACTGCTGAGAGGTAATCTACATCTGGTATACAAGGCATCCCAGTATCCCAATATGACCTCTTGCATATCAGCAAAACAAACAGCATCAGAGCTACCCAATCTAGGGACCTAAATCTTGTTTACGACATAAATAGGACATGTTGGAGGGACAGGTATGTGCCTCAAAAAATACTCATTCGCTGGAACAGGTTTCCCATCCATGTGAAGTACTGTTCTGTCCCGACCCTATTCAAGCTAAACCTGGACCAGTGGATACCAAATCAGAAATTCACCCCGGGTCTGTCACCTACATCTTTACTGGATACAGGCAACCTGTAAATGTTGACCACACGTTCTAGCTTATACATACCCCTAAAAATAACTTCAAGGACACTAAACTTGTTGGAAATAGCTGTGATGCATTGCTAGGCTTAAAAAGTCCCCTGCGATGGTTAGCCTAGTAAATACCTAGGAACCAATTCTTGATCAGGTCAGCCTTTGAATTAGCCATAATTATGCATATATTAACTTTTCTTCTGTCACCAATAACTAGAGTATTACCCAAACAATCACTAATTCTTCAAGCAATTTTTTGTTTCTCAGTTACTGTGCTCTACTCAACATAAAACCTATCTATAGTCCTTTGCTTGGTATGTATTTTGCCTTCAGATCATACCTAAGTAGATTCTTAAAGTCATGACTACAATCCAAACAACCAGAGTCTAAGCAGCAGCTCAGATAATGGAAAAGCTACGCTGAGGAGGGTGGGGGAGTGTGACTGATGTCAGCTCACCCATCCTAGGGAGATGAAAAAGTGGTGCCACTCACTAGTACCATACTGCAGACAGCAAGTAGAGACTTGCTGATGCCAGTGATGCAGCACAAACTGGGCAATGTGAATATGGCTTACCAAGCTGGTACTGGTAGCCTTAATCATAGCATGAGTGGAAGCATGCACATACATGAAATGGTAGAGAGGTCTCTGCTGTGACACTGGTGGTCATATCTTCCACTAGGAGGGAAAATGTCAAGGATTAACAGAAAACTTTCCAGCCATTCACTTTAATGACTGCTTCTGGCAATGCTCAGCAAGCTAAGAAAAGTGGCAGCAGTAGGCATTGAATAAAGGAGAGAAAGTACAGTTGTGTACACCTACCATAAATGTAGATGTTCGAGTGTCTTCACTGTTGCAGTCATAACTGTAGGGTGCTCCTGCCGGCAGGCAGCCCGAGGTCGGCCAGAATCCCAAAGTATGGGTCCGGCGTCGGCTGTATAAGCTAGTATCCTGACGTCAGTACGCCTTGGTACATAGCCCTCAGCCGACGCCATCTTCTCCAGCCTTTCTTGCCCTAGATGTCAGAATACTCCAATAAATCAAAAATGAATCCAACAAGGAAACACAAATACACCACAAAAAAGGAAAAGAGGGGATAGGAGGGAGGGAAACCCCGACTGCAACAGTGAAGACACTCGAACATCTACATTTATGGTAGGTGTACACAACTGTACTATGTTCTTCGTGTTTCACTGTTGCAGTCATAACTGTAGGGTGGAATCCCAAAGCAGTGTAGAGAGGGAGGAGGCTTTAGATAGAAGGGGAGGCAAGAATACCCTGCAAGACAGCAGAGGCAAAGCCTGCCCTAGACTTAGAAAACAAAGGGAGATTGTAGTGCTTGGAAAAAGTATGCACTGAACTCCAAGTGGCAGCTTCCAAGATATCCTTGGTAGGTACTCCTCTGAGAAAATCTGTAGAAGTAGCAGCTGCTCTAGTAGAATGACTTCTAATGGTTCCAGGAAACTGTTTACCATGATGAGTGTAACAAAATCTGATCCCATAAGCAATCCATTTAGAAATGGTTTGTTTAGAAATAGGTTTTCCAAGTGAACTGGAGGCAAAGGAAACAAACAGTTGGTTAGACTTTCTGAAATCTTTAGTCTTGTCCAAGTAAAATCTTAATTGTCTGTGCACATCCAATGAATGCAAAATCCTTTCCCCTTTATTTTGAGGATTTGGAAAGAAAGTAGGAAGGTGAATTGTCTGATTCAAGGCCACTTTCGAAATCACCTTAGGCATGAAAGTAGGAATGGTCCTCAAGGATACTCTGTCCTGATGGAAAATAAGGTAAGGTTCCACAGCCATAAGAGCTTGCAACTCTGAGACCCTTCTGGCAGAGGTCAAAGCTAACAAAAGAACAGTCTTCCAAGATAGAAACTTAATATCTGAAGATGCAGCAGGCTCAAAAGGAGGCAAAGTAAGTTTTTCTAAAACATAATTAAGATCCCAGGCAGGGACCGGAGGGGTCCTTGGAGGCCGCAAATTCTTAGCCCCTCAAAACTGCTTCACCAAAGGATGTGAAAAACAGGAGGATCAGAACTGAAATGCACAGAGATAGCAGAAGCATGAATCTTAATGGAAGAAAATGAAAGTCCCTTAGATAAAAGCTCCGAAAGGTAAAGCAAAATAGAGGAGAGATCAGGAACCTGAGGATCAGAACCTCGGTCCTGCATCCAAATAGAAAACCTCTTCCATTTAGAGGCATAAGATTTCCTAGTGCTAGGCCGTCTAGCTTCCAAAAGAACATCCAAAACTTGTTTGGGAAGACTAGAGGCAATCAAATTCCTTTGAAGAGCCAAGCTGCCAAGCAAAGGGTCTTGAGGTTGGAATGTATTAACTGACCCTGATGCTGGGACAGAAGCGAAGGGTTCAGTGGAAGAATCCAAGGAGGCCCCGAGAACAGGAGCTTTAGAGTCGGATACCAAAACTGTCGAGGCCAATTTGGAGCAATCAAGATGAGGAACTTGGGCATGTCCTGTTTTATCTTCAGTAGTACCCGAGGCAGTAGAGGAAGAGGAGGGAAGGCATATGCAGACAGACTTCTCCAACTGAAAGACAGGGCATCCACTCTCCATGCTGTTTTGTGGAAGGACCTGGTGCAAAAGCGAGGCAGCTGATGATTGAGATGGGATGCGAACAGATCTATCTGGGGACATCCCCAAATTGCAGTAATTCTTTTGAACAAGTTGGTGTCTAGCATCCATTCGTGAGGATCTGAAATGTTTCTGCTCAGGCTGTCTGCTAAAAGATTTTGTTTTCCTGGAATGAATTGAGCCTGGAGATGCAGATTCAAATTTAGAGCTGTGTCCCATAAACTCATAGCCAGTCTGCAAAGGGGGTAAGAATGAGATCTCCCCTGCTTGTTGATGTACCACATGACCGTGGTGTTGTCTGTGCGAATTAGCAGAGGCCCTGGTTGTAAAAGGTGCTTGAAGGCCAAAAGGGCATTTTGAACTGCCAACATCTCCTTCAGATTGATGTGCCAGTGAAGATGGTCCTTTGTCCAGGTTCCTTGCTGGCAATTGTCTAGGAAATGTGCTCCCCAAGCATAATCCGAGGCGTCCGTGGTTAGGATTTGAGTAGGTTGAGGGAGACGAAAAGGTTTTCCTTCGTTTAAAATGCATGCCCTGGACCACCAGAGGAACTCCTTCTGGAGGCAGGGGATCAGAGGAATCAGAATATCCAGATCGTGGTAGTGCTGTGACCATACACTTTTCAGATACCATTGAAGCTTTCTCATGTGAAGCCTTGCGTTTGGAATCAACAGAATGCAGGAAGCCATGTAGCCCAGAGCCTGCAGGAATTTCCTTGCAGTGAGCTGAGATAGAGTTGCCAAGGTGTTGAAAGTAGAAGCCAGCTGAGTTTGTTTTTCTGGAGTGAGGTAGGCCCTTTGTAAGGTTGTGTTTAAGAGGGCTCCCAAGAATACCATTTGTTGAGAAGGGATCAAATGTGACTTTTTTATGTTCACTGAGAATCCCAGTAAGAGGAGAAGACGTTGAACGAAGTCTAGGTGTTGAAGCAGAAGATCTTTGCTGTCTGCCTGAACAAGGCAGCCGTCCAAATAGGGGTAAATCTGAATCCCCTGAAGTCTGCAGTAAGCCACTACTGGTGCCAGGCACTTGGTGAAGACTCTGTGCGCAGTAGATAAACCAAAGGGCAGAACAGAGAATTGAAAGTGCCTCGAACCTGCCTTGAACCTGAGGAATTTCCTGCGGTCTTGTCTGATAGGGATATGCAAATAGGCTTCCTTTAAGTCCAATGTCACCATCCAGGCGTCCTGAGAGAGCATTGGAAGTAACTGTTGCAGAGTGAGCATCTTGAACTTTGGAATTTCCAAAAAGGTGTTTAACACAGAAAGGTCCAGAATAGGTCTCCAAGAGTTTTGTTTTCTGGGAACCAGAAACAGCCTTGAATAAAATCCTTTTCCCATTTCCAAGAGTGGAACAGGCTCTATGGCTCTCATGGCCAGAAGAGCATCCACTTGAGTTAAGGCCTCTGACCATTGAAGTTTTGGCAGATCTGGCCAACCGTGAGTCCTTGGCAAAGTGTGAAAGTGGAACTTGTAACCTTTTAAAATCACATCCAATACCCATTTGTCCTGGGTAATATGAGTCCAATTCCTGTAAAAAAGACAGTTTTCCTCCAAGAGGCGTCCAGGTAAAGAGGTCCTGAAGCCCAACCGAGAGAGTCATTGAGTTTGTTTTCTTTGAGATTGGGATCTGTCTTCTCCCCTTCTAGGTGAAGAAGCAGTCCATTGTCTAGATCTGTACGAGGTCTGGCCTTGACCACGGCCTCTGGAGCGCCTATATCTTCCCCTTTGAGGCCTGTCAGACGTGGGAAAGGACCAATTTTAGAGGGCCAATTCCTGGAAAATCTAGGAGGCTGAACCTGCAAGAAATCTTTTACAGTCTGCATGGACTTTGCCTTTTCTTCCATCTTTTAATAACTTCCTCAGCCTTAGAACCAAAAGAACATCATGTTGAACAGGGGCATCTAATAACTTAGCCTTAACCTGTTCAGGCAAACTTTGTTCACGAAGCCAGGCATGTCTCCTAATCACAGTACCAGAGGCAGCAGCCCTGCAGGAAGCATCCAAGGCATCAAAACCACAATGTAAGCTATGCTTGTTAACCTGTTCAGTAGCATGCAAAACATCCTGAAGTTCCTTATCCTCTGCACAAGCAGGTACGGAAACAAGCTTTTGCTTTAAAACAGACAAAAGAAATTGCTGGTATTTAAACATATGAAACTGGCAATTTAATGCCCTTACAGAAAGGGTAGCAGAAGTATATACCTTTTTGCCCCACCTGTCTAAAGCACGAGAATCCTTCTCAGAGGGAATAGGATTTTTAGAAGTAGCAACCTTAACAGCCTTAGAACCCTGAGAAATAGTTTCAGGGTCTGCAGAAGGATTTTTAAATAGAAATAAATGAGAGTCAGGAACCCTATAAAATCTATCAAGCTTAGAAGGAGCAGGAGGCATGGAATCAGGATTCAAATTAGCCTCAGAAAAAGCATCATCCACAATGTCCAAAACAGGAGGGATAGCTAAAGGCCTATGCTGAGGAAGAAGAAGAAATTCTCTAAGCCTCTTTTTGGAAGCAGAATATTCCTGTCCTTCCCAATGAAAATGTTCCCTCATCTCATGCAAGGTTTCCCCAAAAGAAAAATCCTCAGGCGGAGAGGCCGAGGGCAAAGATTCCTCAGCATCCGAATCCTCATAAGGGGGAAAGGAATAGTCCTGATCAGAGGAAGAAACAGAAGAGACAGAGGCCTGGTCAGAAGAATCCAGAGTAACATCCTGTCGAGGCCTTTTCTCAGGAGGGGGGTGAGAACCCCTAATCATTGTAAGCAAGTCTTCAGCCATCCTCAATAATTGTTTTTGTGTCTTGGGAGTGGATTCAGAAGCAGCTTGAGCTGAAACTTTAGACTTAGGAGTCTTTGTCTTTGCCTTTGAAATAGTAATGTGAGTAGGCCTGAAAACCCCCTCAGAAGCCGGTACCTGCACAGCGGTTCCGGACCCATCTGAAGGAGCGACGTCCGAAGGTCCTGCAGCAGTTAAAATAGTGGGCCTTGATGGCTCCCCATGGGAGTCCGTATCGACCATCGGTTCAGAAGCGGACGACAGGGGCTGCAAAAGCGCCTCACTGACGACAGCCGAACCGGACGCTGGCTCCAGCTGCAACGAGTCCTGTTTGGACCTCGGAGGCCTGTCTTTATCTTTGCGCTTCTTTTGAACTCCGGTAGTATCCGACGACATTCTGTAATTGAAGCGACTGCCAAAATAATTTAAAGCCCAGTCGTACCTGCGTTTGATAGTACGAGAGTTGAACCTGGCACAGAACCGACAACAAGAAACGACGTGGCCAGGGCCTAAGCAAGGTAGACAGTAAGAGTGGAAATCTTTATGAGGTATTTGTTTCCCACGCTATACAATTATTAACTTTTTCTGACATCGGAGGAACAAGAAAAGATTCCCAACGGGTACTTAGCTTTGAGAAGAGAAGTAACAACTTCGGACCGACAACAACCAAGAATGCTGTTCAAAATCGCCAACCAACGCTTTTGAGCTGCTTTCCACCGCACGGCAAGAAAGACTGGGGAAGATGGCGTCGGCTGAGGGCTATGTACCAAGGCGTACTGACGTCAGGATACTAGCTTATACAGCCGACGCCGGACCCAGACTTTGGGATTCTGGCCGACCTCGGGCTGCCTGCCGGCAGGAGCACCCTACAGTTATGACTGCAACAGTGAAACACGAAGAACATCCATGGAGAAAGTAGCCCTTCCCTGCAGCTCCCATGAGCAGCTAGTCCACATGGTATGAGATGGAGATAGGGCTGTAGAACCTTGATGATCTACAGTATGGCATGGCAGCACAAAAACCTTCAATCTTGCCAGCATTATGGTTCCCTCTGGTTAATTACACTGCAAGCAATAACATGGCATGCATGGCCTATGACTCAATGAAAGGCTCAACCTCTTAGTGCAAGAAATCTGGACAAAGCCTGACAAAATGATAGGTTTTAAATAGTGCTCTTAGAAAGTTACTAAAATAACATAACAAACGTGTTGACATACATTTTCTGAAAGATTTGAAGTCTGAAACTCAAATGTATGCCATTTAGTGACTTCAATCCTCAGATCGCCCCAACGATTTGCCATTAAACCACAAATTTTATGAGGAACAAACCAAAAATATGAGCCAAAAATATGGACATTCTGCAAAAAATCTGGACAGTTGATGGAAGGGGTCTAGGGATTAAGCAGGTGGGAATACATCCTTTGTGATCTTGGAAGTGTCCCGTGTAAGGACCTTATGAAAATGCTTTACAAGGGTTTGAGGTCTGTTTCCACAGGAACCTCTTTACCAAAGACATTCATGTTAACAGTATTTTTTTTTTCTACGTTAGTATATTTCTTTTGCACATATGTAAAGAATCCTGACCTATATGCAACTAGTCTGTTCTCCTGTAAGACCACAACTACTATATCATTATGAACGGTGTCGACCTTCAAGTGAAAATAAAGCTGTTAGGAACTTACCATAACTGTAAATCATCAATTATTTAATTGCTGCAAAAGTGACTACACTTAGGACTTCTTCAGCAGAAGCACTACTGACTGCTCCAATTTCCAGAGCTATGTATTCTTCCCCCTCTAGCACAGCCAGATCATGGTCAAATGGGGCACTAGGGTGAGGAATGGACCAAGGCATCACCCCACCCCCAGAACCAATCTGGTGTCTCATTACCCCCCCCCCCAATCACCATAAACACTGCAGTGTGCATACTATTTTATTCTTTTTTTCTGAAATGAAGGCAGAGATAGGAATTTAATTTAAAATGTTTTATTTAAATATTCTTTGTTGACCAGGTTAGTCCTACAAGTCTTGTAAAGTCTTTTCAGGGGAGACCCTTTATACTACTAGGGGAAATTTGGCCAGGACATTGGGGAACTTCCCCTATTCTTTTCTGATAGTTCAGGTGGATGCAACAGATCTCATAGCACCTACAATTAATACACGAAGGTAGGGGCCTTCGTTTAACATCTCACTGAAAGGATGACACTCAGGAGAACAATAATCCCTCCCCCCAAAGTGCACTGCAATATCAGCAATCTATCTACATGGTGTGGGAGTAGAAGCACCAGCCTTCTCCACCAAAGGCAATTATGCTACCTTTTGTGCTACTAACACTGCCACCTGTCAAACGAAACAGTTGCACATTGAATACAGACTTAGTTGGAGCAACAGTAATCTCTTCCCTTTGGAGCAACAGTAAACTACTCTTCCCTAGAAACTCACTTTCCTTGAATATGCACACCTGTAGACTTTTTCCACAAAGCTGTGAAACACAAAATTTATGAACCAATAAGACAAAAAGTACAGTTTTGTACCTACCATAAATGTAGATGTTCGAGTGCTAATACAGCTGCAGTAATCACAGATGGGTTTTCAGCCGTCAGGCGGTCCCTCGGTCGGCCGAATTCCAAAGTCTTGGTCTGGCGTCGGTTGTCGTCGCTTACTCTTCTGACGTCAGTAAGGCCAGAGTATATAAGACACAGCCGACGCCATGTTCTTCAGTCTTTCTTGCCCCAGATGTCAGGTGCCCCCAAAAGGAAGGCAATGCATAAATAAGGCTATGCAGGCAATGCAATGTAAAGCAAAATCAGTGTAAGCAAGCAAATAAAACATAGCAGGATAACCCAGTCAGGTGGTATGAAGAGGTTGTTAGGCCCCATGCCTTTACCAAGTGGGGAAGGAGGGAGGGAAACCTGTACTGCAGCTGTATTAGCACTCGAACATCTACATTTATGGTAGGTACAAAACTGTACTATGTTCATCGTGCATACAGCTGCAGTAATCACAGATGGGTAGAGTCCCAAAGCTATGCATAGGGTGGTAGGTACTATGAGGAACTGGGTTGAGCCAGAATGCCCTGCAAAACAGCAGTGGCAAAGCCTGCTCTTGTTCTGGAATATAAGGGTAGGTGGTAGTGTTTTGTGAAGGTATGTACAGAACTCCAAGTGGCTGCCTCCAAAATATCCTTAGTAGGAACGCCTCTGAGGAAGGCTGTAGAGGTGGCTGTGGCCCTGGTGGAGTGAGATCTGATACTAGTAGGGACAGATTTCCCATGATAGGAATAACAAAACCGTATGCAGTGGCCAATCCACTTGGAGATGGTCTGTTTGGTAACTGGTTTCCCTTGAGCCCCTACGGCATAGGACACAAAAAGTTGTTCTGATTTCCTGAAGGACTTTGTTCTGTCCAAATAATAACGTAGCTGCCTATGGATGTCTAAAGTGTGAAGCAGCCTCTCCCCTTTGTTTTGAGGGTTAGGATAAAAGGTAGGTAGGTGTATGGCTTGATTTAAGGCTACCCTGGATACCACTTTTGGCATAAATGATGGGTTGGTACAAAGGGAAACCCTGTCCTGATGGAAGATGAGGAAGGGCTGCACCGCCATGAGGGCCTGTAGTTCAGAAACCCTACGAGCTGAAGTGATGGCCAGAAGGAAAGCTGTTTTCCAGGACAAATGTTGCAGATCTGTTGAGGCAGCAGGTTCAAAGGGAGGCAATGTTAATTTTTCTAGTATGTAATTAAGGTCCCAGGCTGGTATTGGTTGCTTCCTTGGAGGTCTTATATTCTTAGCCCCTCTGAGGAACAGTCGTAAGAGTGGGTGAGAGAATAAAGGAGGATCCGTGTTGAATTCTGCAGAAATGGCTGAGGCATGTATTTTTATGGAAGAAAATGAAAGTCCACTGTTCAGCAGTTCAGCTAGGTACTGTAAAACCTGAGGCAAGTTCAATTTTCTAGGGTCCTGGCCTCTTTTCTCATTCCAACAGCAAAACCGCTTCCATTTTGCGGAGTAAGCTTTTGTAGTAGATGGTCTTCTGGCCTTCAAAATGACATCCTGCACCTCCTTGGAGAGTAGGGACTGTTGTGGTGTCAAGGAATTTTCCATGCAGCGAGGTTGAGTGTTTTCAGCTGACTGTGAAGAGTTTTGTAGCTGTTCTGAGTCAGTAGGAGAGGCATTAGAGGCAGGGACCAGGGAGAAGTATGTGTTAGGCTCCTCAGGAGTGGATACCAGTGTTGCCTTGGCCAATCTGGAGCAATCAGTATCATCCTCGGTTTGTCTGTTCTTGCTTTCAAAAGCACCTTGGGCAGAAGGGGCAGAGGTGGGAATGCATAAACTGTCCATGCTGTCCAACTGAATGAAAGGGCGTCCACTTTCCAGGCCTTTGGATGAAAGGTCCTTGAACAAAACTTTTTCAGTTGATGGTTCCTGTGGGAGGCAAAAAGATCTATGTCTGGCCTCCCCCACGCTTGGATTATCTCTGTAAACACCTGAGGATGTAACTTCCATTAGTGTGGATCTGTCATAGTTCTGCTTAGAGTGTCTGCCAGTGTGTTTTCCAGTCCTGGCAAGTACTGTGCTTGAAGTTCGATTTGTCTTTCCAGAGCCAAGTTCCAAAGAGTCATGGCTAGTCTGCACAAGGGGTATGAATGTGTTCCTCCTTGCTTGTTTATGTACCACATTACTGTGGTGTTGTCTGTTCTTATCAGTAATTGTCCTGGATGCAGGAAGTCCTCGAAAGCTGTAATTGCATTTATTACTGCTAGCATGTCTTTTTGATTGATGTGAAGGTGCTTTTCCTTTTGGGACCATCCGCCCTGAATGCGCCTGTCCTTCATGTGCGCCCCCCAGGCGTAATCTGAGGCGTCTGTGGTTATGACTTGTTTTGCTTGAGGCTTGCAGAATGGAAGGCCTGTATTTACTTGACATGCTTGGGCCCACCATAGAAATTCCTTTTGCAAACATGGAATTATTGGTATAATTGCTTCCAAACTGTGACTGTGTTGAGACCATAGATTTTTTAGGTACCATTGAAGTTTCCTCATATGCAGCTTTGCACATGGGATTAGAAGAATGCAAGATGCCATGAATCCCAGAGCCTGCAGGATTTTCCTTGCAGTAAGCCTGGTACTTTTTGCTAGTGTTTTGAAGTACTGAGATAGTTGCCCTTGTTTTTCTGGCGTAAGATATGCCATCTGGGTGTTTGTGTCCAAGTTGGCACCCAGGAAGGTGATTTTCTGAGATGGTGTTAGTCTTGATTTCTCCTCGTTGATGGTATATCCCAGAGAAAGCAGTAACCGTGTCACATATGCCAGATGTTCCAGTAGTATGCGTTTGCTGTCCGCTTGGATCAGGCAGTCGTCCAGATAAGGGTAAATTTGTATCCCTTGAAGTCTGCAGTAGGCAATCACTGATGCCAGGCACTTTGTGAATACTCTGGGTGCAATAGATAAGCCAAAGGGCAATGCAGAGAATTGATAGTGGATTGAACCTGCAAGAAATCTGAGGTATCTTCTGCAGCTTTGTCTGATTGGGACATGCAGGTATGCCTCCTTGAGGTCCAATGTTACCAGCCAAAACTCCTTGCCCAGCATGGGAAGAAGTTGCTGTAATGTGAGCATCTTGAATTTTGGCACGAGTAGGAATGTGTTTAGGATGGATAAGTCCAAAATGGGTCTCCAGTTGGTTCCTTTTCTTGGTACCAGAAAAAGTCTTGAATAAAAACCTTGACCTTGTTGGTGTGTAGGTACCTTTTGTATAGCTCTCATGTTTAGGAGCTTTGAAATTTGCAGTTGTGCCTCTGCCCTTTGATTTTGTGGCAGGTTTGGCATGCCTCTCATTTTTGGAAGAGTGTGAAATTGAAATTTGTAGCCTCTGTTTATAATGTCCAGTATCCATTTGTCTGTTGTGACAATATGCCAATTGCTTGCAAATAATGCTAGTTTCCCTCCCAAAGGTGCTGTCAGCTGAGACTTGCTTATCATGGAAATGAGGGAGTCATTGGGTTTGCTTCCTGTATTGTTGTGCACTGTCTTCACCACCTCTTGGTGCTGGAGATTGCCATTGTCTGCCTCTATATGATCCTTGTGATTGCCCTCTGCCCCTTGTGCATCTGTATCTACCTCTTTGGGGCTTGTCAGTGGTTGGAAAGGACAAGTTTTTTGAAGG
Organism: Protopterus annectens; assembly: GCF_019279795.1. Lineage (NCBI taxonomy): Eukaryota > Metazoa > Chordata > Ceratodontiformes > Protopteridae > Protopterus > Protopterus annectens. The sequence goes on along the minus strand of NC_056737.1, from coordinate 1,937,734,388 downwards.
CCAATTTTTGCTAAAACGTGGTGGTTGGACCTGTAAGAAAGCCTTGACAATTTGCATAGATTTGGCTTTTTCTTCCATTTTCCGTAGTATGTCCTCAGCATTAGTACCAAATAGTACATCCTTTTGTAAAGGAGCATCAAGAAGTTTAGCTTTCACATGATCAGGTAAATTTTGTTCCCTAAGCCAGGCATGTCTGCGAATGACTGATCCTGTAGCAGCCGCTCTACTGGAAGCCTCTAGGGCATCATAACCACATTGTAAGGTGTGTTTACCCACTTGCTCCGCACTATGCATCATATCCTGTAACTCTTTTAAATCTGGTTGTTCAGGTTGAGACATTTTGTTCCTTAATTGTGATAACAGGTACTGTTGATATTTAATCATATGAAACTGACAGTTTAAGGCCCTCATGGCAAGGGTGGCTGAGGTATATACCTTTTTACCCCACCTTTCTAGAGATCTGGATTCCCTTTCTGCAGGGAGTGGATTCTTGGCAGTGGAGGCCTTTAATCCCTTGGGGCATTGTGAAATGGTTTCAGGGTCAGCATTATGGCCTTTGTAGAGAAATTGGTGAGAGCTGGGTACTCTGTAATACCTATCAGGTTTTACTGGTGCAGGAGGCAGAGAATCAGGGTTAAGGCAAGCCTCCGAATAGACATCATCCAGTACATCCAAAACAGGGGGTATAGCCAGAGGTCTGTGCTGAGGTAACCAAATAAATTCCCTAAGTCTTTTCTTGGAATCTGAAAAGTCTTGGCCTTCCCAATGGAAGTGTTCCCTCAAAGTGTGCAAGGTTTCCCCAAAAGAAAAATCCTCAGGAGGGGATACAGAAGGAATGGACTGTTCTGCATCCGAATCCTCAAAATGGGAGTAAGAGTGTTCCTCTGCATCAGAATGTTCTGATAAAATGGATCCCTGATCAGAAGAGGGAGATTCTTCCTCCACTCTGGGTCTCTTGTCAGGAGGGGGCTGAGAACCTCTGATAAGAGTAATTAAATCCTCAGCCATTTTAAGCATCTGTTTCTTACGCATGGGTCCAGGAGATGGGCCCTGTGCAACAGGCCTCGTGGGATGCCTGGCTGCTTTGGATTTAGTAAAAGCCTTTATTGAAAAAGAAGATGAGGGCCTAAATACACCATGGGTGGAGGTGGACCTGTCCACATTAGTAGGCTCGACATTAGCAGGGGCTTCGGTTGTAGTCTGGGAAAGGACTGAGGACCCAGCGGTCTTGGGTACAGAGAACACCGCCAAAGGAGTGTCGTCGGTAGTCAGGGACTGCAAAGGCGTCTCGCTGAGAACCGGACCACGTGTAGCCTGTTTTGGTGTGGTGTCGGCGGGACCGCTGGTCTCGTGTCGGTCCTTTTCCTTGCATTTTTTGGACAAAACGGTAGTCGGAGTGTCCGACGACATCTTATAATCAAAAGCTTTACCAAAGTAGTGTTGGGCGAACTCCGCCCGACGCTTGATAGTGCGTTTATTGAAGGTAGCGCAAAAGCGACAGCCCGAGACGTTGTGGTCTGGGCCCAAACAAGGTATGCAACGGGAATGGAAATCCTTATGCGGTATTTGCTTCCCACAAGAAATACAATTATTAACTTTTTCTGACATCGGTCTGAGGCAAGAAAAGTTTCCCCAACGGGGTACTTAGCTTTAAAGAAGACTTCGGTTCCAATTTTTTCGTAATTCAGGAGCTGGCCGACCGGCACTTGCGAACTGCTTCTGCTTCGGGCACCGCGCGGCAAAAAAGACTGGAGAACATGGCGTCGGCTGTGTCTTGTATACTCTGGCCTTACTGACATCAGAAGAGTAAGCGACGACAACCGACGCCGGACCAAGACTTTGGAATTCGGCCGACCGAGGGACCGCCTGACGGCTGAAAACCCATCTGTGATTACTGCAGCTGTATGCACGATGAACATTTGCACATTTTAATCAACTCTGATAATCAAGTCAGAAGTCTGGTAGTTGGTTTACACACACACACACACACACACACACACGCGCGCACCTGTAGAACCTGGAATCTAATCTCCCAAGCGAAAGCAGCAGCAGTTGAGTTATCCAGTCCAATGTGTGTTCGGCTGCAGTTCCAGTTCACATTCGTTCAAAAGATGAAAACACCATCCGACATGTGTGTTTAAATCTCATGTAATGCCTGTAGTAAGAGGATAGCACCAAGGTTTCTGGTCCTAAATGCATGTGCATTTGAAATCTCACTTACTGCTATGCATAGTATGATGCAAGCGCAGACAGCGAGTCCTTAAAGAAAAAAAATGCATGGATGCAAAAAAGGGATTTATTTTTCTTTTTTAAAATTGTTTATTTAACAATTAAATGTTGTAGCAGCCCCCAGCAGTGCCCCTAAGCCAGTGGGTCCCTAGGTAACTGTCTAGGTTGCCAAGTGCTATTTCCTGATCTACTCTCTAGGCCAGGTGGCTGCCTTTCCACCTAGATGTCAGCAGGTCTGTGGTTCAACAGGGATTTTTTTGCCCTGTCAATCTGAAAGGATCTGGGTACATTTAGGTGGAACATGACTCCAAAGTAGGGCAATCCAAGTTTTAAATCAGCTTCAGTGGGGAGGTGCCTTGTAAGGGTAGCAAAGAGGAAAGGGAAACGTATACATAACTGGGCTCCCACCCCAAGCTCAGGATGCTCATACAAAAAAAAAGTGGGGTTGGAGAGAAAAGAAATCATGTACTGTGGAAAATTCAAAAACAAATCATCTCGGTTGTCAACTGCCATTAATAAACCACACAATAAAAGAAAAACTCCATAAATTTTCAAAAGAGCCAAAACCCATCTTCACAAGTAAAATATCAAAAGCATTACAAAAACCTAAAGAACACGGTTAGGTCCACTAAAGCAGCCTGAGAACTTAAGTTGGCCTCTGAAAGAAAAGACAACTGTAAGCCCTTCTTCAGTGATTTTAGAAAGCTAAAAAGCAGCAGCCTGCATTATTCAGAGCTTATTTATAATAGGGTTTTCAAATTCTGACCTAAATGACACCGTCAATAACCCAGTGAACAAATTTAATGCAAACTTTATCCCTGAGACTACTTTTCAAAGCCCTGAAATATCTGAATCCCTTAAAGCTCATTTACTGAAAGTGCTAAGACCAAAAATACTGCCTCCATGGGAAGTGATAACATACCCGATTGCTTAATTAACATGTTAAACATGCCGTTGCATACCCACAGTCCATTGTAGGGCCTTCATATGATTAGTGGTTACAAGGACTAGTCCTATCAAAGCTGCCACATGACGAAGAAGCTTTAAAAGTGTGTAAGCTGGAGGTTTAGGATCTGCAAGCACTGGCAGGGTGTGAGCTCAAAGACTGAAAACTGTAGCTTGGGAGCCTGAGAATTTGACAGACAGTGTTCAGATGACATCTTATGAACTCTAAGACTTGTACAGGTTGAAGGCTCGATTTTGGGTAGTTGACTCTTAATGCCTAAGTTGCTGCATAGTTGGAGTAGAGAGTCTCTGGCCAAGACCAACGATGCCTTTTTGTGGGAGTAGTGAGGAGCCAATCATCCAGGTACAGGAAGGCCTGAAATCCTTGCAGCTGTAGCAAGCCTGCGACCACCGCCATGCACTTGATAAACACCCGGGGGGGGGGGGGGGCTGTGGTGAGACCAAATGGCAAGGTCCTGAACTGATGGTAATGGGCTCCCAGCCAGAAGCAAAGGAACCTTTGATAAAGCCGATGTATCTTGATGCAAGGTTAAGAGTCCTTGAGGTCTGGTCCTTCCTCAGAAGAGGTAATATGGACAGCAACGTGATCATCCAGAACTTGGTCTTTTTTATGAACTGGTTTAGTTTGTTTAAATCCATGACTGGCCTAAGGTCTGTTTCTTTGGCACTAAAAAGAATCCGGAATAGACGCTGGATACTATCTGGTCGGGTGGGACTTCCTGAATGACTCTCTGTGGGCAGCTTTTGGATCTCTGCTGCAGCACAAAGTCTCTGTTAGGGTTGAACATCTGGGAGATGCTTTGGGAGACAGATTGGAACTTCTATAAAAGGAATAACATAACCTCTGGATATGACTTTTAATGGCCAGGCATCTGAGGTGATGGCCTCCCAACCTTTAGGGTGGAGAGCTAGATGACCTCAGATTGCCTCCACAGAAGAACAGTCGGGCAAACTTTCAGGATTGCTGAAAAGGCCCATGGGACAAAGCTCTACAAGAAGCCCTGATTCTGCAGACTACCACTGCCCCACAGGCATCCATTATGTTCCCCTCCCCACCCTTGGGAGGAAACTTGCAGAGGAGTGTCCTGGGAAAAGAACTGCGAATTCCTGAAGAAGAAAAGCTTACCCCCCCTTTCGTATTCCTACACAAAGATCACTGGGGGGGGGGGGGGGTTAGAAAAGCAAACTCTGGCAGACAGCGTCTTACCATCTTGTTTGTTACTCATCAATGCATCCTTAACCTTGGGCCCTAACACGGAAGACCCGTCAGAAGGGACATTGATGAAAGACACTTTGAAGTAGTCTGCAAAGCTACACAACAGCATACAAGCATGGCGCCTCATTGCTCGCAATCCTGAAACCTGCCAATCTGGATGCTTCATCAGCCACTTAAGAGAGGAGTCTCACTGAAACATTGGAGATGGAAATTAAGGTGGACAACTGAGTTTCCAGCGACTTCTAGGAATCCAGAGACTGTTGTATCTTGAGAGTGCCTGACACTTCAGACACAAGGTCCTGCTGAAGGTCTGTCAAGAGTAATAAAAAGTTAACTACCTCAAAGCAAAGGTGGACAAGGCTTAGGATCAGTGCCCTAATCAATCCAGTGACAGAGACTCCCAGTTCGGGGGGGGGGGGGGTAAATCGAGGAGCTCTCCTCATAAATCTCCTTTCTGGGGGTGCCACCATCACCCTTGCTCCAATCAGGTCCGTCTTTGGGGGCCAAGAAAGTTGTCCGGCTTCCTAAGAAAAGGTTCTTTTATGTCAGGTTCCTTCCATGCCCTCTGGGATACCAGGTCTGCAATGGCATCCAGAGGGGGAAACACTCAAGGCATGGCTGGGCCTATGACAAACACCTCCAAAAATATTGATTCCTTTAGACTGGGGGCTTCAGTGGCTCAGCCCTGTGCTACCGAAGCAGCTCCAACAAACTGTTAAATGAGGCATCGTCGCACGGGGACTTGGGGGAACCCTCTCCTTCCTCAAGGTCAGTATCCTTGGTAAAGGACTCCTCTACAGAGTCCAAGTGTCTCCTCTTGTACTTCCTCTTCCCCATAACCTCCCCATTCTGACAAAGCTGGGGGGGAGTTGGGTAGCCCTGCCAAGGGGACAGAATGGAGATTGGATGACAGACTGTTGTGGAGCATACTAATGCCTGGCTAGAGAAACTGATGAAAAGTGGGAGGGGGTGCCAGAAGGAGAAATCTGACCCTTCTCCAGAGAATGGAACATTCTCTCAACTCCACCTTGGAGGTGGGCATCTCAGGTCAAAGGGCTTTGACTCCATGGCTCCGAGGTGCTGACAGCCCCAAACAAGTCGGTTTGAGGCTACCAAGGAACAGGACGGAGCTGAAGATGGCCAGGCTGTAGAAACCAATCCAGTGGGTGGTAACTCAGCCAGCCCAAAAGACCTCAGATCTGAAGGGGCTACAGGAGGAAATCAGAATGATGGAGTAGAGGGTCCTGGTGATGGAACTGGACCTGAAGAGATGAGCCCTAACTGTATCTGTGTCTGCAAAAAGGACCTCATCAGTTGCCCCAAATCTATAACTTTGATGCTGCCCACTGATCTTGATGACCAGATGGATGAAGCCACTGAGGATGGCTTTGACGGTCTATTGGAAGAGGAACCTGGATGCCAGATCTGAGTCAAGAGGCTCTGAATCCGAGTGGAGATGAGGAAGACTTCACCGATCGAACAGGACTACAAGGAGAAAATGGGGATGCTACCCCACCTGAAGGTTCTCCTTTGACCAGAAAGGGCTTGAAATACTCAGAGCCTGAGATGCCATTTTATCTGGTTTCAGCACAGAAGGTGATCAGCTCCAAGATGTCAGAGCCGATGTCAGTGTGCTTGCCAGGGAGGCCGAAATTGGAGAAATATTTGGATGAGGACAGCCCAAGGGAGACAATTCAGAGGTGGAAGCCAAAGCTGATCTCTTGCACTCCCTTGTGGTGTGCCTAAAGTCTCATGGACAATGCTTCTAGGACCAAGTCTTGAGATCTGGGGGAGAAGCTCTAGAAGTAGAAGCAGAAAGTACAGTTGTGTACACTTACCATAAATGTAGATGTTCGAGTGTATTCACTGTTGCAGTCATTACATTTGGGTAATTCTGCTGGCAGGTTGCCCTCAGCCGGCCTGAATTCCAAAGTCTTGGGTCCTGCGTCGGCTGCTGTCGCCCCTTCCCTGATGTCAGGTCGTCAGGGGTATAAAAGCAGCAGAAGATGCCATTTTCTTCAGTTTTTCTTGCCCCAGATGTCAGGTGCCCCCAAAAAGAGTTCCTAAAGTTTATATATATATATATATATATATATATATATATATATATATATATATATATATATATATATATATATACATACATATATATATATATATATAGAAAAACAGTAATATAAATTTTACCTTCATCTAAAAGCAAATACACCACATAGGTAGTATAAATCAGAGAAAGAAAGATAAGATCCAAAAGAAAAAGGGGGGAAGGCGGGTGGGTAACCTGGACTGCAACAGTGAATATACTCGAACAACTACATTTATGGTAAGTGTACACAACTGTACTATGTTCTTCGTGTTTTACTGTTGCAGTCATTACATTTAGGTAGAGTCCCAAAGCTATGGTTGGGAGGCTGGAGCTAGACAGCAGTAGGAGCGGCTATGAGGCCCTACAGAACTGCAGTGGCAAAGCCTGCCCTGCATTTAGAGTAGAGTGGCAGATTATAATACTTTGTAAAGGTGTGCACTGAACTCCAAGTAGTTGCCTCTAAAATATCTGTGGTTGGTACTACCCTGAGAAAGGCTGCTGAGGTGGCTGCAGCTCTGGTGGAATGAGGCCTAATGCCCTTAGGCACTGGCTTGCCATGGTGTAAGTAGCAGAAACTAATGCAGTGGCCTAACCACTTAGAAATAGTCTGCTTTGAGATAGGCTTTCCTTGTGATCCTGCAGCATATGCCACTAGTAATTGCTCTGTCTTCCTGCAAGCTTTGGTTCTGTCCAAGTAGAATCTAAGTTGTCTGTGTATGTCCAAAGAATGCAGAATTCTCTCCCCCTTGTTCTGTGGATTTGGGTAAAAGGTTGGCAGATGGATGGCTTGGCTAAGACCCACACTGGACACTACTTTAGGCATAAATGTTGGGTTTGTCCTCAGGGAGACCCTGTCTGGATGACAAATTATGAAAGGTTCCACAGCCATGAGCGCCTGTAGCTCTGAAACTCGCCTTGCAGAAGTAATTGCTAAGAGCAGAGCTGTTTGCCAAGATAGAAACTTCATATCAGCAGTAGCAGCTGGCTCAAAAGGAGGCAGGGTGAGCTTTTCCAAGACATAGTTGAGGTCACATGCAGGTATTGGTAGTCTCCTTGGGGGCCTTAAATTTTTGGCTCCTCTGAGGTACTGCTTTAATAAAGGGTGAGAAAAAAGTGGTGGCTCTGGTATTGTAATGAGACGAAATGGCAGAGGCATGAATTTTAATTGATGAAAAAGATAGGCCTTTGTCCAGCATCTCAGTTAAGTATTGCAAAATCTGAGGAATATTTGGCACCGCTGTATCAGTTCCTTGTGCCTGGTTCCAGGCACAGAATCTCTTCCATTTTCCAGCATAAGACTTTCTAGTACTAGGCCTTCTAGCTTCCAGAATGACATCCATCACAGCTTTACCGAGAGGTGTTTTTTGTATGACTACATAATCCGTCATGCTGCCAAGTTTAATGTCCTGAGTTGGCTGTGCATCATCTGATTGTTTTACTGGGACAGTAGTCGAGGTATTTGAGGTAAGGTCCAAGCTGGGTATAGAGATAAGTTTCTTAGTATTGGATACCAGTACTGTTGTGGCCAGTCTGGGGCAATCAGTATCATCTTTGGCTTCTCCTGTCTGACCTTTAGGAGCACCTTGGGGAGGGGAGGCGGTGGAGGAAAGGCATATACTGATAGGTTTTTCCAGCTGAAAGATAGGGTGTCCACTTTCCATGCTTGTCTGTGAGAAGTCCTTGTGCAGAATCTTTTTAGTTGGTAATTGAGAGGGGAGGCAAATAGATCTATGTCCGGGTATCCCCATTTCCTTGTTATCATGCTGAAGACTTGTGGATCCAGCTTCCACTCGTGGGGATCCATGAGGTTTCTGCTTAGTTCGTCTGCCAGAGTATTTTCCTTTCCTGGCAGGAATTGCGCCTGCAAATGCACTTGTAAGTCAAAGCTTTGTCCCACAAGGTCATGGCTAGTCTGCAAAGGGGGTAAGAATATGTGACCCCCTGCTTGTTTATATACCACATGACCGTAGTGTTGTCTGTCTTTATCAGTTATCCCGGATGAAGTGGGTCCTTGAAGGCTGTCAGGGCATTTTGAACAGCTAACATCTCTTTTTGATTGATATGTAGATGCATTTATTTTGAGGACCATGTGCCCTGAATGCATCTTCCTGCCATGTGGGCTCCCCAGGCATAGTCTGATGCATCCGTTGTTCATGTCTGCCTGGCTGGGGGTAATGTGAATGGCTGTCCCTTGTTCTGGTGACAAGCCTTTGCCCACCATCGAAACTCCTGTTGCAGGCAGGGAATGAGAGTAATGACTGTTTCCAGGCTGTGGCAATGTTGAGTCCAAACACTTTTCAGGTACCATTGAAGTTTCCTCATATGCAGTCTTGCATATGGAATTAGTAGGATGCAGGATGCCATGAAGCCCAAAGCCTGCAGAATTTTTCTTGCAGACAACTGGGCCTTTGTTGCCAACATTTTGAAATAGGTAGCGAGTTGCCTTTGTCTGGCATGAGATAAGCCATCTGGGCAGTTGTATTCAAGCTTGCACCCAGGAATATTATCTCTTGTGAGGGTACTAGTTTTGATTTCTTTTTGTTGACTGTGTACCCTAGGCATGTTAGAAGTCTTTTCACAAACGCTAGATGTTGAAGGAGGATGTCCTTGTTCTCTGCTTGAATGAGACAGTCGTCCAAGTAAGGATATATTTGTATTCCTTTGTCTGCAGAATGCAATTACTGGTGCCAGGCACTTTGCAAAGACCCTGGGCACAGTAGATAAGCCAAAGGGCAGTGCAGAGAATTGATAATGCATTGAACCAGCTTTGAATCTTGGGTATCTTCTGCATGACTGTCTGATTGGTACATGCAGGTATGCCTCTTTTAGGTCTAAAGTCATAAGCCAAGCATTCTTGCCCAGCATGGGCAGAAGCTGCTGCAAAGTCAACATTTTGAATTTTGGAATATCCAAGAAAGTGTTCAGAATAGATAGCACCAGTATCGGCTTCCAGGCCTTGTCCTTTCTGGGTACCAAGAACAGTCTTGAGTAAAATCCTTATCCCTGCTCTTGCTCTGGTACTTGCTGAATGGCCCCCATGTCCATGAGGGATGAGGCTTGTTTTTGTGCCTCTGCCCATTGATTTTTTGGCAGATCTGGCCAGCCGTTTGCCTTTGGCAGAGTATGGAAATGAAACTTGTACCCTTGTGGCACTATGTTTAGAACCCACTTGTCCTGGGTTATGATGTGCCAATTTTGAACAAAAAGTGCTAATTCTCCCCCTAAGGGTGCTGCCAGAAGATAAGTGCTTGGTGCAGGCAGGGGGAAGTCATTGGGACTGTTTTCTGTATGTTTGTGATCTATCTTCTCCAGCTTTGGAGGTAGAAGCACCCCATTGCTTGGGCCTGTAAGAACCTTGCGCCTGGGACCTGCCCCTAGGGCTTATGGATCTGCCCCTTTGAGGTCTGTCTGACACAGGAAAGGACCAATTTTTTGTAGGCCAGTGTCTACTAAACCTAGGTGACTGTACTTGTAAAACAATCTTTGACAGTTTGCATAGTTTTAGCTTTGTCCTCCATTTTCTTTAACACCTCTTCTGCCTTAACACCAAACAAAGTATCATGCTGTAAAGGTGCATCTAGTAATTTAACTTTTACATGATCAGGCAGATTTTGTTCCTTTAACCATGCATGCCTCCTAATTACAGAACTTGTAACTGTGGCCCTGCAGGAGACGGTACAGTTTTGTACCTACCATAAATGTAGATGTTCGAGTGCTAATACAGCTGCAGTCATAACAGATGGGTTTTCCTCCCGTCAGGCGGGTCCTCAGTCGGCCGAATTCCAAAGTCTAGGTCCGGCGTCGGTTGTCGTCGCCTCCTCCCTGACGTCAGTGCGACAGGGGGTATAAAAGATCCAGCCGACGCCATTTTCTTCAGTTTTTCTTGCCCCAGATGTCAGGTGCCCCCAGAAGGAAGGCAATACATAAAATTATGTAATAATGCAATGCAATATAATCAAAAAACTGTAGTTGCAAGCAAATACACCATAAAAGAATACCCCAATCAGGTTGTATGAGGAGGTGTTAGCCGTTCGGCCTGTCCCAAGAGGGGAAGGAGGGAGGGAAACCTGGACTGCAGCTGTATTAGCACTCGAACATCTACATTTATGGTAGGTACAAAACTGTACCATGTTCATCGTGCATACAGCTGCAGTCATAACAGATGGGTAGAATCCCAAAGCTAAAAAAGGGGTGGTAGGCACTAGGTGGAACTAGGAGGAGCCAGGATGTCCTGCAAGACTGCAGTGGCAAAGCCTGCTCTAGATTTGGAGTATAATGGTAGGTGATAGTGCTTGGAGAAGGTATGTACGGAACTCCAAGTGGCTGCTTCCAAAATATCTTTGGTAGGAACCCCCCTGAGGAAAGCTGCAGAGGTAGCTGTGGCCCTTGTGGAGTGAAATCTGATGCCTGCAGGTACAGATTTACCATGAAAAGAGTAACAAAAGCGTAGGCAGTGGGCTATCCACTTTGAGATTGTCTGTTTGGAAATAGGCTTCCCTTGAGCTCCTGCAGCATAGGACACAAAGAGTTGCTCTGATTTTCTGAAAGGCTTTGTTCTGTCCAAATAATAACGCAGCTGTCTGTGAATGCCCAAGGAATGTAGTAGTCTTTCCCCTTTGTTTTGAGGATTAGGGTAAAAGATAGGTAAGTGGATAGCCTGATTCAAGGCTACCCTGGATACTACCTTTGGCATAAAGGACGGATTGGTTCGTAAGGTAACTCTGTCCTGGTGGAAAATGATGAAAGGCTGCACAGCCATGAGGGCTTGTAGTTCCGAAACCCTGTGAGCTGAAGTGATTGCCAGGAGGAAGGCTGTTTTCCAAGACAAGTATTGCAGTTCTGTTGAAGCAGCTGGCTCAAAAGGAGGCAAGGTCAGTTTTTCTAGTATGAAATTGAGGTCCCAAGTAGGTACTGGTTGTTTCCTTGGGGGTTTTATATTCTTAGCCCCTCTGAGGAACTGTCTTAAGAGGGGGTGAGAAAATAAAGGAGGATCAGTGTTGTATTCTGCAGAAATGGCTGAGGCATGGATTTTGATGGAGGAGAATGAAAGTCCATTGCTTAGCATCTCAGCTAGGTACTGTAATATTTGGGGTAAATTCAGTATTCCAGGATTCTGACCCTTTTTCTCATTCCAGGCACAAAACCGTTTCCATTTTGCAGAGTAGGCTTTTCTTGTAGAAGGTCTTCTGGCCTCCAAAATGACATCCTGCACCTCCTTGGAGAGTAGGGCCTGTTGTGAATTTAAGGAATCTTCCATGCGGCTAGATTGAGTGTTTTCAGCTGACTGTGAAGAGTTTTGAAGTTGTGCTGAGTCAGCAGAAGAGGCATTAGAGGCAGGATCCATGGTGGGGAATGCGTCAGGCTTTTCAGGAGTGGATACCAGTGTTGTCTTGGCCAGTCTGGAGCAATGAGAATCATCTTTGGTCTGTCTGCTCTGGTTTTTAATAGAACTTTGGGCAGCAGAGGGAGAGGTGGAAAGGCATAAACTGTCATTGTTGCCCAACTGAAGGAGAGTGCGTCCACTTTCCAGGCTTGTGGATGAAAGGTCCTTGAGCAGAATTTTGCCAATTGGTGATTTCTGTGGGAGGCAAAGAGATCTATGTCTGGCCTTCTCCACGCTTGAGTTATCTTTGTGAAAACTTGAGGATGCAACTTCCATTCGTGTGGATCTGTCATATTTCTGCTTAGGTTGTCTGCCAGTGTGTTTTCCTTGCCTGGCAGGTACTGTGCTTGAAGCTCAATTTGTAATTCCAGAGCCATGTTCCAAAGAGACATGGCTTGCCTGCATAGGGGGTATGAATGGGTACCTCCCTGTTTGTTTATGTACCACATTACTGTGGTGTTGTCTGTCCTTATCAATAGCTGGCCTGGATGCAGTAGGTCTTTGAAAGCTATAATAGCATTTATTACTGCTAGCATTTCCTTCTGATTGATGTGTAGGTGCTTTTCTTTTGGGGACCATTTGCCCTGAATGCCCCGATCTGTCATGTCGCCCCAGGCGTAGTCCGAGGCGTCTGTTGTGATGATTTGATTTGCTTGAGGCTTGCAGAATGGGAGACCTGTGTTTCTTTGGCATGCTTGAGCCCACCACAGAAATTCCTTTTGAAGACATGGAATTAGTGGTATTATTGTTTCCAAACTGTGGCTGTGTTGAGACCATAGGTTTTTTAGGTACCATTGAAGTTTCCTCATATGCAGCTTTGCACATGGGATCAGTAGGATGCAAGATGCCATGAATCCCAGAGCCTGCAGGATTTTCCTTGCAGTCAGCCTGGTAAAAGTTGCCAGTTTTCTGAAGTATTGAGTTAGTTGCCCTTGTTTCTCTGGCGTGAGGTAGGCCATCTGGGTGTTTGTATCCAAGCTGGCACCCAGGAAAATTATTGTTTGAGAGGGTATTAGTCTTGATTTCTTTTTGTTGACTGTGTATCCCAGAGAATTCAACAACATTATTACAAACGCCAGATGTTTCATAAGTATGTGCTTGCTGTCCGCTTGGATCAGGCAGTCGTCCAGATATGGGTATATTTGTATCCCTTGAAGTCTGCAGTAGGAGATTACTGATGCCAGGCATTTCGTGAACACTCTGGGCGCAGTAGATAAGCCAAAGGGCAATGCAGAGAATTGATAATGGGTTGAACCTGCAAGAAATATGAGGTATCTTCTGCAATCTTGTCTGATTGGGACATGCAGGTATGCCTCCTTGAGGTCCAATGTTACCAGCCAAGACTCCTTGCCCAGCATGGGAAGAAGCTGCTGTAATGTGAGCATCTTGAATTTTGGCACGAGTAAAAATGTGTTTAGGATGGATAGGTTCAAATTAGGTCTCCAATCTTTTCCCTTCCTTGGTACCAGGAATAGTCTGGAATAAAAACCTTGACCCTGTTCTTGTACAGGTACCTCTTGAATAGCTTTCATGTCCATGAGATCTGAAATTTGTTTTTGTGCCTCTGCCCTTTGATTGTGTGGCAGGTTTGGCATGCCTCTCATTTTTGGAAGGGTGTGAAAGTGATATCTGTAGCCTCTGTCTATAATGTCCAGGATCCATTTGTCTTTTGTGACAATATGCCAATTTTTCGAAAATAATGCCAGTTTTCCGCCTAAAGGTGCTGCCATTTGAGCCTTGCTTGGCATGCAAAGGGGAAAGTCATTGGTTCTGCTTTCTGAATGGCTGTGAACTATCCTCACCACCTCTTTGTGTGGGTGCTTGCCATTGTCTGCCTCTAAATGATCCTTGAGATTGCCCTCTGCCCCTCGGGTGCCTGTATCTACCTCTTTGGGGTCTGTCCATGGCTGGAAAGGACCAATTTTTGGAAGGCCAATTTCTACTGAAACGTGGAGGTTGTACCTGTAGGAAATCTTTTACTGTTTGCATTGATTTTGCCTTTTCCTCCATTTCCTTTAATACCTCCTCAGCTTTAACACCAAACAATACATCTTTTTGCAGAGGGGCATCTAGTAATTTAGCTTTGACATGATCTGGTAAGGTTTGCTCTTTGAGCCAGGCATGTCTATGTATGACTGATCCTGTAACAGCAGCTCTACATGAGGCCTCTAAAGCATCAAAACCACATTGCAAGGTATGTTTACCCACTTGTTCTGCACTATGTATCAAATTCTGCAACTCCTTCAAGTCTGGTTGTTCAGGTTGTGACATTTTGTTTCTCAACTATGATAACAGAAATTGTTGGTACTTTAACATATGGAACTGACAGTTTAATGCCCTCGTGGTTAAGGTGGCCGAGGTGTAAACCTTTTTCCCCCCACCTCTCTAAAGCTCTGGAATCTCTCTCTGAAGGTAATGGATTTTTAGCAGTGGAGGCCTTAATTCCCTTGGGACCCTGTGATATAGTTTCTGGGTCAGCCGCATGGCTTTTGTATAGGAATTGGTGTGAGTCAGGAACCCGGTAATACCTGTCAGGCTTGACTGGAGCTGGAGGTAAAGAATCTGGGTTAAGGCAGGCCTCCGAATACACGTCATCTAGAATGTCTAAGACAGGAGGTATAGCCAGAGGCCTGTGCTGAGGGAGCAAGAGGAAATCCCTAAGCCTTTTCTTGGAGTCTGAGTACTCTTGGCCTTCCCAGTGGAAGTGTTCCCTCAAGGTATGTAAGGTTTCCCCAAAAGAGTAATCCTCAGGGGGGGAGACAGAGGGAATGGACTTCTCTACATCAGAATCTTCAAAAGGGGAGTAAGAATGTTCCTGGTCTTCAGAATGTTCTGAAATAATGGAGGCCTGGTCCGAGGAGGGGGATTCTTCCTCCACTCTGGGTCTTTTGTCTAGGGGGGGTTGAGAACCCCTAATAAGAGTAATCAAATCCTCAGCCATGTTGAGCATCTGCTTTTTAGGCATGGGGCCTTGAGAAGGGCCCTGTGGAGCTTGTCTTTTAGTATGCATGGCTGATTTAGACTTAGTGAAAGCCTTGATGGAAAAAGAAGAGGAAGGCCTGTAGACACCTTGAGAGGTGGCAGGTCTATCTAAACTCTGAGTTTCACCGCCAGTAGTGGCTTCGGTATCTGTAGTCGGGGTCTGGGCCGAAGAGCCTGCGACCTCGGGCACAGAAGACACCGCCAATGAAGTGTCGTCGGTAGTCAGGGGCTGCGTAGGCACCTCACTGAGAACCGGACCACCTATAGTCGGCTTTGGCGTGGTGTCTGTAGAAGTCGCGGACCTCGTATGTCGGTCCTTATCTTTGCGTCTTTTACTCAAAACTGGAGTCGGAGTATCCGACGACATAATGTAATTAAATTTTTTGCCAAAATAGTGTTGGGCGAACTCCGCCCGATGCTTAATAGTGCGTCTGTTGAATGTAGCACAAAAACGACAGGCCGAGACGTCGTGGTCTGGGCCTAGGCAAGGAATGCAGAGGAAATGAAAATCCTTATGCGGTATTTGCTTCCCACAAGAAATGCAATTATTAACTTTGTCTGACATCGGTCTGAGGCAAGAAAAGTTTCCCCAACGGGGTACTTAGCTTTCAAGAAGACTTCGATTGAAAAATATTCGTAATCTCAGGAGCTGGCCGAACGGCACTTGCGAACTGCTTCTGCTTCGGGCACCGCGCGACAAGAAAGACTGAAGAAAATGGCGTCGGCTGGATCTTTTATATCCCTGACGCACTGACGTCAGGGAGGAGGCGACGACAACCGACGCCGGACCTAGACTTTGGAATTCGGCCGACCGAGGACCCGCCTGACAGCAGGAAAACCCATCTGTTATGACTGCAGCTGTATGCACGATGAACATCTCTCCAAAGAATCAAAGCCACATTGCAAAGTATGTTTTCCAACTTGTTCTGCTGCATACAATAAATCCTGCATTTCCTTGTTTTCTGCACATTCAGAATTTAACAATATTTTCTGTTTAAGCAATCCCATGACATGTTGCTGATACTTAAGCATATGAAATTGACAGTTTAAGGCGCTTATAGCCAAAGTTGCAGATGTGTAAACCTTCGTTCCCCATCTATCCAGTGCCCTTGAATCTCTGTCAGAGGGGGTTGGGTTTTTTTGCAGTGGAAACCTTAACTCCCTTTGGACCCTGTGAAATAGTTTCTGGGTCAGCAGTAGGGTTTTTAAAAAGAAATTTGTGCGAGTCAGGAACCCTGTAATATCTGTCAGGCTTAACAGGAGCAGGGGTAAGGAGTCAGGGGTCAGACTAGACTCCGAAAACACATCATCTACAATGTCCAACACAGGTGGAATGGCTAGAGGCCTGTGCTGAGGAAGTAAAAGAAAATCCCTGAGCCTCTTTTTAGATTCAGAAAAATCTTGGCTCTCCCCAGTGGAAATGCTCCCTCATGGTATACAAGGTTTCCCCAAAAGAATAGTCCTCAGGAGGAGATGCTGAGGGTATAAGATTCTTCAGCATCAGAATCCTCATAGGGGGGAAGAGAATATTCCTGATCAGAAGAAATAGAAACCTGATCTTAAGATTCATAGTCAGTGTCTTGCCTAGGCCTCTTATCAGGTGGGGGATGGGAACCCCTGATCAAGGTAATCAAGTCCTCGGCCATTTTGAGCATCTGATTTTTGGGCATAGAGGCCTGTCCACGTGGCTCTTGAGTTTGTTTCCTTGCTTTAGAAGGTGCTTTAGTCTTGGCCTTTGAAGCTGAAGTCGTTTTAATGTAAAGATGTTTAGGTCTGAATACACCCTCAGAAGCCGGTACCTGCTTAACGGCTCCGGACCCATCTGAGGGATTAGCGGACGAGGCTCCAATACCTTGAGTATCCAATGGCCTGGCCGACTCCACGTGGGAGTCGGTAGCGGCCTGTGACTCTAAAGTAGCGGGCGTCAGGGGCTGCGAAAGCACCTCACTGAGAACCGGCAACTGGCTTAGGAGAAGCTTCGTCGTCGGTTTTGGGCCTCGGTTGTTTTTCTCTATCCTTTTCTTTGCGTTTTTTGTAAACTGCTGTAGTCTGATGGCTATCCGAAGACATTTCAGGGTAATTAAACCGGCGTCCAAAAAAGTTTAAAGCAAAATCATACAGACGCTTAATAGTGCGTTGGTTAAATCTAGCACAAAATCAACAACCAGTAACGTTGTGATCAGGGCCTAGGCAAGGAATACAGTAAGAATGAAAATCCTTATGAGGTATTTGCTTTCCACAAGAAATACAATTATTAACTTTTTCTGACATCGGTCTGGAGCAGGAAAAAAAGTTTCCCCAACAGGGTACTTAGCTTTATTGAAGACTTTGGATCTGAAACTCAAACACGAAAATCTCAGGAGTCAGCTGACCGGCACTTGCAAACTGCTTCTGCTTCGGGCACCGCACGTCAAGAAAGACTGAAGAAAATGGCGTTGCCTGCTTCTTTTATACCCCTGACAACCTGACGTCAGGTAAGGGGCGGCAGCAGCTGACGCAAGACCCAAGACTTTGGAATTCAGGCCGGCTGAGGGCAAACTGCCAGCAGGATTACCCAAATGTAATGACTGCAACAGTGAAACACGAAGAACATCCAGAAAGTACAGTTTTGTACCTACCATAAATGTAGATGTCCGATAGGAATGCATCTGCAGTCCTTACAAATGGGTTGTCCTGTCGTCAGGCAGCCCTTCGGTCGGCCGGATTCCAAAGTCTGGGTCTGGCTTTGGCTGGTGTCGCACTTCACCCGACGTCATAGCTGCAGTTACTCGGGTATAAAGGCATCAGCCGACGCCATTTTCCTCAGTGTTTCTTGCCCCAGATGCCAGGTGCCCTCTAGGAGGACTAAATTTGGATAAATGCCAATGATTCCAAATATTAGAGAGCAAACAAAAGATAAGCATGTATGTACATATATACAAACAAATACACCATAATAGATTCCCCCAGCTAGCTATAAGAGGGGCAAATACCCTAGGAGTACCACAGAGGGAAGGAGGGTGGGTAATCCTGACTGCAGATGCATTCCTATCGGACATCTACATTTATGGTAGGTACAAAACTGTACTATGTCCTTCAAGGATGCATCTGCAGTCCTTACAAATGGGTAGAATACCATAGCCAAACTGGGGGAGGAGGAAAGATAGAATTATGGTGTAGTTAAGATCCCTTGCAAAACAGCAGTGGCAAAACCTGCTTGGGATCTAGAGTATAAAGGTAAATTATAATGCTTGGCAAATGTATGCACGGAGCTCCAAGTAGCAGCCTCTAAAATGTCTTTGGTAGCCACTCCTCGTAGAAAAGCTGTGGTAGTGGCTGTAGCTCTTGTAGAGTGAGGCCTGATGTTTTCTGGAGTTTTCTTTCCATGGTAGGAGTAACAAACTCTAATGCAATTTCCTATCCACTTAGATATTGTCTGTTTTGAAATTGCTTTCCCCTCCATTCCTGTTGCATATGCTACCAGTAGCTGGTCAGTTTTTCTATTGCTCTTGGTCCTGTCCAGGTAGTAGCGTAATTGTCTGTGTACATCCAAGGTATGCAGCAGTCTTTCTCCCCTGTTCTGTGGATTGGGCAAGAATGTAGGTAGGTGGATAGCCTGATTTAAAGATACTCTGGAGACCACCTTAGGCATAAAAGTAGGATTTGTTCTCATGGACACTCTATCTTGATGGAAGATCAGAAAGGGCTGTACTGCCATTAATGCCTGTAGCTCAGAAACCCTTCTTGCTGAAGTGATGGCCAGCAGGAAAGCAGTTTTCCATGATAAGTATTGCAATTCTGCTGTTGCTGCTGGTTCGAAAGGAGGAAGTGTCAATTTTTCTAGCACAAAGTTCAAGTCCCATGCAGGTAATGGTGGCTTCCTAGGAGGCTTTACATTTTTAATTCCTCTCAGAAACTGCCTGAGCAGAGGATATGAGAAGACTGGAGGATCCAAGTCGTATTCTGCTGAAATAGCTGATGCATGAATCTTAATGGAAGAGTAGGACAGGCCTTTGTGGAATAGCTCTGCCAAGTATTCCAGGATGTTGGCTATGTTTACCAGTGACACATCTTCCCCTTTAGCAGTACTCCAAATGAAATATCTTTTCCATTTTGCTGAGTAGGTTTTCCTTGTTGAAGGTCTGCGAGCTTCCAAGATAATGTCCTTAACCCTTTGGGATAAATTTGGGTTAATTTGTCTTATGCAATGTTCCAGGCAGTCAGCTGCAGAGTTTTCAGGTTTGGATGCAGGGTGTTGTAGTTGTTCTGAGTTAACAGCAAGGGAACTAGGGGTAAGGGCCACATCTGTTCCCGAGACATGCTCCTCAGTAATGGGTACCAATGTTGCCTTGGCCAATCTGGAGCTATCAGAATGATCCTTGGACGGTCCTCTTTGATCTTCAATAGCACCTTGTACATCAAAGGAAGTGGTGGGAATGCATATGCTGTCAGATTTTTCCAACTGAAGGATAGGGAGTCCACCTTCCATGCCAGTGGATGGTACGTCCTGGTGCAGAATTTCTTTAATTGGTGATTGTGTGGGGATGCAAATAAGTCTATTTCTGGGAGACCCCATTTTCTTGTTATGGTTTTGAACATGTCCGGATGCAACATCCATTCGTGGGCATCCGTGGTAGTCCTGCTTAGTATGTCTGCTAGAGTGTTTTCTTTTCCTGGTACAAAAATGGCTTGTAACTGAATGTTGTAACTCAGGGCCACATTCCAGAGGTCCAGGGCCATCCGGCATAGAGGGTACGAATGTGTGCCTCCCTGTTTGTTGATGTACCACATAACTGTGGTGTTGTCTGTCCTTATCATCAATTGGCCTTGTCGTAGAAATGGTTTGAAAGCCTGAATTGCCAGTTTTACTGCCAGCATTTCCTTTAGGTTTATGTGTAGGTGTAGTTGCTCTTGAGTCCATAAACCTTGTATGCATCTGTCCATCATGTGGGCCCCCCAACCGAGGTCTGAGGCGTCCGTTGTGATGGTTTGGCTTGGTTGAGTGCTGTGGAAGGGCAATCCTTCGTTTGATTGACAGGCCTGAGCCCACCAGTGGAATTCTTGCTTCAGGCATGGAATTATTGGAATGTGAGTTTCTAGGCTGTGCTTGTGCTGAGACCATAAATTCTTTAGGTACCACTGTAGCTTTCTCATGTGCAGTCTGGCATGTGGGACCAATATTATGCAGGATGCCATGAAGCCCAATGCCTGTAGGACTTTTCTTGCTGTTAGATGGTTTTGTTTTGTTAATGCCAAGAAGTCGAGAGGGAGTTGCTCCTGTTTTTCTACTGTTAGGAATACCATTTGTTTGGATGTGTCCAGCTCTGCACCCAAAAAGGTTATCTTTTGGGATGGTGTCAGCCTTGACTTTTTTATATTGACTGTATATCCCAGGGCTTGTAGAAGGTAAATGACTCTTTTCAAGTCTTCTGCTAGCTTGTTTTTGTTGTCCGCTTGTATCAGGCAATCGTCCAGGTAAGGGTAGATTTGGATTCCCTGAAGCCTGCAATGAGCGATTACTGATGCCAGGCATTTCGTGAACACTCTGGGCGCAGTAGATAAGCCAAAGGGCAATGCTGAGAATTGATAATGCTCTGATCCTGCAAGAAATCTGAGGTATCTTCTGCAATTTGGTCGTATGGGGACGTGCAGGTATGCCTCCTTGAGATCTAGAGTAACCAGCCAAGACTCCTTGCCCAGCATGGGAAGAAGCTGCTGTAGGGTCAGCATTTTGAATTTTGGAACAATGAGGAATGTGTTTAAAGCGGACAGATCGAGAATAGGTCTCCATTTGCTTTCTTTCCTTGGTACTAGGAAGAGTCTGGAGTAAAAGCCCTTTCCTTGCTCCATATATGGTACCTTTTCCACAGCTCTTATTTTTAATAATTGATGTACTTGTTTTAGAGCTTCTGCCTTTTGATTTGGAGGTAGGTTTGGCATTTCTCTCTTTCCTGGTAGAGTATGGAAATGAAACCTGTAACCTTGGTCTATAGTTTGCAAAATCCACTTGTCTCTTGTGATGTAATGCCAGTTCTTTGAAAATAAAGCTAGCTTTCCGCCTAAGGGTGCTTCTAGTTGTTCCCTGGTAGGCGGTGCCAGAGCCAAGTCACTGTGATTGTCCTGTTGCAGTGGTGGTGGCTGCGTCTGTGCCTCGCTGGTTGTTACCCTGCCATTGGCGTCCCCTGTAGGCACCCCTGGATTGGTTTCTGCCTCTTGAACGCCTATTCCTGCCTCTCTGTGCTTTGGAGGAGTCTGGAAAGGACCAATTCTTGGAGGGCCAATTCCTGCTAAACCTTGGAGGTTGGACCTGTAAGAAATCTTTCACTGTTTGGACAGATTTTGCCTTCTCTTCCATCTTCTTCAGTACCTGTTGTGCAGGAGAACCAAACAAATTGATCTTGTCCATGGGAGCATCTAATAGTTTTGATATGACATGGTCCGGTAAGGCCTGCTCTTTTAACCATGCATGCCTTCTGATAACTGTGCCAGTCATGGCTGATCTAAAGGAAGCCTCCAGTGCATCATAACTGCATTTTAAAGAATGGTTACTAACTTGCTGAATGTTATGCACCATTTCCTGAACATATTTCTTATCTAAAGGTTCATCAGAGGACAGTTTTTTAGTTAACTGGTCTAGCATAAATTCTTGATATTGGATCATATGAAATTGACAGTTTAAGGCCCTAGCTGACAAAGTAGCAGAAGTGTAAACTTTTTTACCCCATCTCTCTAAGGACCTTGATTCCCTTTCAGAGGGGAGAGGATTTTGGCAGAGGTAGTTGCTACAGCCTTAGGCCCCTGGGAAATAGTCTCGGGATCTGCAAAAGGAGCCTTGTATAAATGGTGATGTGTGTCCGGGACCCTGTAGAACCTATCGGGCTTAGCAGGGGCCGGAGGTAATGAATCAGGAGCAGTACAAGCATCATTAAATGCATCATCTACAACAGAAAGAACTGGAGGTATAGCTAAAGGCCTATGTTGTGGTAAATGCAAAAAGGTTCTAAGCCTTTTTCTGGAGTCTGAAAAATCTTGGCCCTGCCACTGAAATTGTTCCCTCATAGCATGCAAGGTTTCCCCAAAGGAAAATTCCTCAGGCGGAGAGGCAGAAGGGATGGACTCTTCAGCATCAGAGTCTTCATAAGGGGAATAAGGAGCCTCTGGAGGGTCTGTATTATCTGAATCATCAGAGGAATCATCTGTGGAAACTGGCTCAGGGGGCTCGGCCCTAGGCCTCTTCTCTGGAGGTGGGTGAGAGGCCCTGTCTGGGTGAGGTTGGGATCCCCGGATTA
Organism: Protopterus annectens; assembly: GCF_019279795.1. Lineage (NCBI taxonomy): Eukaryota > Metazoa > Chordata > Ceratodontiformes > Protopteridae > Protopterus > Protopterus annectens. The sequence goes on along the minus strand of NC_056737.1, from coordinate 1,937,712,258 downwards.
AAGATATGAGATCTTCTGCTAGAGAAAGCATTTGGGAACTGGAGCTGGGCCTGTGAGAGGGGGTCTTAACAGGCACAGATTTTGTAGCTTTAGCTGCTTTAGCCCTGGCAAAGGCCTTAATGGACATGGCTGCAGGAGGCCTAGCAGCTCCACGTGCAGGGGTTGAAATATCCAAGGGAATAGTGTCAGATAATTCCTGAGAAACCACAACAGCAGGTTGGATTTCAGAAGCCGATTCCACCAGATTGGAAGAGGCCTCGGTAGAAGGCATGTTTTCGGCTGAAGGAAGAACCGCTTGCTCGGTTTCAGCCGAAACCGAGACACTCGCGGTTGGCTTAACCGCGGTTTCGGCCGAAACCGTGGACCGCGAGTGTCGGTCCTTTTCCTTGCGTTTTTTGGATATTTGTGAAGTCGGAGGATCCGACAGCATAATATAAGCGAAATCAGAGCCGAAAAACTGCTCAGCAAATTCCGACCGACGTCTAAGCGTCCGTCGGTTAAAAGAAGCACAGGCTAGACAAGCTGCTACGTCGTGGTCTGGGCCTAAACAAGGTAAGCAGTAAGAGTGGAAATCTTTATGAGGTATTTGTTTCCCACAAGTTAAACAGTTATTCACTTTTTCTGACATCGGCTGAGGCAAGAAAGAGTCCCCAACGGGGTACTTAGCTTTTTAGAAGTCTTCAGTAGTAGTAGAAGTATTCGGTAGTAGTAATCTCTGGATCTGACCGACCGGCACTTGCGAACAGCTTCTGCTTCGGGCGCCACGCGGCAAGAAAGACTGAGGAAAATGGCGTCGGCTGATGCCTTTATACCAGAGTAACTGCAGCTATGACGTCGGGTGAAGTGCGACACCAGCCGAAGCCAGACCCAGACTTTGGAATCTGGCCGACCGAAGGGCTGCCTGACGACAGGACAACCCATTTGTAAGGACTGCAGATGCATCCTTGAAGGACATCAGCTAGAATGTAAAAGCCCTATGTAAAATGAGCTTAGCTTTAAGCTCATTAAAAGCACGCAGGCCAAAGTTCTCACAGATGAAGTATCCCAGGTCCAAATGTTCCAGACCCAGATAGTACACGCACTTAAGGTGTGCATCCTAGAAGAGCTACTTGTCCCTGCAAGAAATGCACTTTTAAACCTCTTATCCATGACACAGTCCTATCACAACAAACACCAAAAAAAAAACAGAACAGTAGAGGACCTTATGACTAAAGGGAAAATGTCAAGAAAGGGAAAGAGAAGAAAAGTACAGTTGTGTACACTTACCATAAATGTAGATGTTTGAGTGTATTCACTGTTGCAGTCATTACAATTGGGTTATCCTGCTGGCAGGCTACCCTCAGTTGGCCTGAATTCCAAAGTCTAGGTCCGGCGTCAGTTGGTGTCGCCTCTTCCCTGACGTCAGTGCGCCAGGGGTATAAAAGATGCAGCCGACGCCATTTTCTTCAGTTTTTCTTGCCCCAGATGTCAGGTGCCCCCAAAAGGGTAGGCTAAAAATATGTCAATAAAACATGCATGCACCAAAGTATATATTTTGCCTTCATCTACAAGCAAATACACCACTTAGGTAGTATAGAATAGAGAAGTACAGATAAGTTCCAGCACAGAAATGGGGGATGGCGGGTGGGTAACCTGGACTGCAACAGTGAATACACTCGAACATCTACATTTATGGTAAGTGCACACAACTGTACTATGTTCTTCGTGTTTCACTGTTGCAGTCATTACAATTGGGTTGAATCCCAAAGCTAAGGTTGGGAGGCTGGAGCTAAAAAGCATTAGGAGTGGCTATTAGGCCCTGCAGAACTGCAGTGGCAAAGCCTGCCCTGGATTTAGAGTAGAGTGGTAAGTGATAGTGCTTTGTGAAGGTGTGCACTGATTGAGGAAGGCTGCTGAACTGGCTGCTGCTCTGGTTGAATGTGGCCTAATGCCCTTAGGTACTGGCTTGCCGTGTTGTGAATAGCAGAAACGAATGCAGTGGCCTATCCACTTTGAAATAGTCTGCTTTGAGAAAGCCTTTCCTTGTGATCTTGCAGCATATGCCACTAGTAATTGCTCTGTCTTTCTGAAAGCTTTGGTTCTGTTCAAATAGAAGTGTAGCTGTCTGTGTATGTCCAAAGAATGCAGAATTATCTCCCCCTTATTCTGTGGGTTTGGATAAAAGGTAGGCAGATGAATAGTTTGGTTAAGGGCCACACTGGACACTACCTTAGGCAAAATGTCGGGTTTGTCCTCAGAGAAACCCTGTCTGGATGAAAAATGATAAAAGGTTCCACAGCCATGAGTGCCTGTAGCTCTGAGACTCGTCTTGCAGAAGTTATTGCTAGGAGCAGAGCTGTTTTCTAAGATAAAAACTTTATATCAGCTGTAGCGGCTGGCTCGAAAGGAGGCAGGGTGAGTTTTTCCAAGACATAATTGAGGTCCCATGCAGGTATTGGTGATCTCCTTGGAGGCCTTAAATTTTTGGCCCCTCTGAGGTACTGCCTTAATAAAGGATGAGAAAAGATTGGTGGCTCTGTATTGTAATGAGCCGAAATGGCAGCGGCATGAATTTTTATAGATGAAAAAGATAGGCCTTTGTCCAGCATCTCAGTCAAGTATTGCAAAATCTGAGGAAGGTTTGGTACAGTTGTGTCAATTCCTTGTGCCTGGTTCCAAGCACAGAATCTCTTCCATTTTCCAGCATAGGATTTTCTAGTACTAGGCCTCCTGGCCTCCAAAATGACATCCATCACCGCTTTAGTGAGAGGTGTGTTTTGTATGACTACATTATCCGCCATGCTGCCAGATTTAAGGTCTTGAGTTGACTGTGCAAGATCTGATTGTTTTGCTGGGACAGTAGATGAGGCACTTGAGGTAAGGTCCAGGCTGGGCCTTGAGACAAGTTCCTTAGGATTGAATACCAGTACTGGCGTGGCCAGTCTGGGGCAATCAGTATCATTTTTGACTTCTCCTGTCTGACCTTTAGGAGTATCTTGGGGAGGAGAGGCAGAGGAGGAAAGGCATATACTGTTAAGTTTTTCCAGCTGAAAGATAGGGCATCCACTTTCCATGCGTGTCTGCGATAAGTCCTTGTGCAGAATCTCTTTAGTTGGCAGTTGTGAGGTGAGGCAAATAGATCTATGTCCAGGCATCCCCATTTCCTTGTTACCATGCTGAAGACTTGTGGATCCAATTTCCACTCGTGGGGATATATGAGGTTTCTGCTTAGTTCGTCTGCCAGAGTATTTATCTTTCCTGGCAGGAATTGTACCTGCAGATGTACTTGGTAAGTCAATGCTGTGTCCCACAAAGTCATGACTAATCTTTGTTCTCTGCTTGAATGAGGCAGTCGTCCAAGTAAGGACATATTTGTATTCCCCTTTGTCTGCAGTATGCAATTACTGGTGCCAGGCACTTTGTGAAGACCCTAGGCGCAGTAGATAAGCCAAAGGGCAGTGCAGAGAATTGGTAGTGCATTGAGCCAGCTTTGAATCTGAGGTATCTTCTGCATGTTTGTCTGAATGGGACATGCAGGTATGCCTCTTTTAGTTCTAAAGTCACAAGCCAAGCCTTCTTGCCAAACATGGGCAGAAACTGCTGTAGGGTCAACATTTTGAATTTTGGAATATCCAGATATGTGTTTAGAATAGATAGGTCCAGTACTGGTCTCCAGGCTTTGTCCTTTCTGGGTACCAAGAACAGTCTTGAATAGAATCCTTGTCCCTGCTCTTGCTCTGGTACTTGTTGAATGGCCCTCATGTCCATGAGGAATGAAACTTGTTTTTGTGCCTCTACCCATTGATTGCGTGGTAGGTCTGGCATACCGTTTGGCCTTGGCAGGGTGTGAAAGTGGAACCTGTAGCCTTGTGATACTATATTTAGGACCCATTTGTCCTGGGTGATCATGTGCCAATTTTGTGAAAAAAGTGCTAGTTTTCTCCCCAAAGGGGCTGCCAAAAGATAAGTGCTTGGTGCTGGAAGGGGAAAGTCATTGAGACTGTTTCCTGTATGGCTGTGATTTTTCCTCTCTGCTCCTGGATGTAGAAGCACCCCATTGTTTAGGCCTGTATGAGCCTTGGGGCTGTGATCTGCCTCTGGGGCATCTGTATCTGCCTCTTTGTGGCCTATCTGACACTGGAAAGGACCAATTCTTTGTAGGCTAGTTCCTGCTAAATCTGGGAGGCTGTACCTGCAAAAAATCCTTGACTATTTGCATAGATTGAGCTTTGTCCTCCATTTTCTTCAACACCTCTTCTGCTTTAACACCAAACAAAGTATCATGCTGTAATGGAGCACATAATAGTTTTGCTTTAACATGATCAGGCAGATTCTGTTCTTTTAACCAAGCATGCCGTCTAATGACAGAACCTGTAACAGCGGCCCTGCAGGAGGGCCTCTAGAGAATCAAAACCACATTGCAAAGTATGTTTTCCAACTTGTTCAGCTGCATGCAATAAATCCTGCATTTCTTTGTTGTCTGCGCATTCTGAATTTAACATTTTCTGTTTAAGCAATAACATAAGATATTGCTGATATTTAAGCATATGAAATTGGCAATTTAAAGCTCTTACAGCCAAGGTAGCAGAAGTATAAATCTTTTTACTCCATCTGTCTAGGGCCCTAGAATCCCTATCAGAGGGGATAGCGTTTTTCGCAGTAGAAGCCTTGACCCCTCTGCGACCCTGAGAGATGGTTTCTGGGTCAGCAGCAGAGTTTTTATAAAGAAATTTATGTGAATCAGGAACCCTATAGTATTATCTGTCTGGCTTAACAGGAGCTGGTGGTAAAGAGTCTGGAGATAGACTGGACTCTGAAAATACATAATCTACAATGTCTAAAACAGGTGGGATAGCAAGGGGCCTGTGCTGAGGCAATAAAAGGAAGTCTCTGAGCCTTTTCTTGGATTCTGAGTAATCTTGGCTCTCTCAGTGGAAATGCTTCCTCATAGTATGCAGTGTCTCCCCAAAAGAATAATCCTCAGGAGGAGAGGCTGAAGGGATAGATTCTTCAGCATCAGAATCCTCATAGGGAGGAATAGAGTATTCCTGTTCAGAGGAGGAATCAGAGGAAATGGAAACCTGGTCTGAAGATTCGTATTCTAACTCTTGCCTAGGCCTCTTATCAGGAGGGGGATGGGAACTCCTGATCAAAGTAATTAAGTCTTCGGCTATTTTAAGCATCTGTTTTTTAGGCATGGAGGCCTGGTCCAGGAGAATGCTGTACTTGTTTCTTTGTCTTTAGAGCTGCTTTAGTCTTTGCCTTTGAAGCTGAAGTAGGTTTCACATATAACTGTGTAGGCCTGAAAACACCCACAGAAGCCAATGCCTGCTCAGCGGCTCCAGACCCATCTGAGGGAATAGTTTCAGAGTGTCCAATACTTTGAGTTTCCAGTGGCCTAGTCAGCTCCACGTGGGTGTCAGAAGCGGCCTGTGGCTCTGAGGTAGCGGGCGTCAGTGGCTGCGAAAGCACCTCACTGAGAACCGGCGAAAGGCCTAGCAGAAGCCTCGTCGGTTTTGGATCTCGGATGCCTGTCCTTTTCTTTTTCTTTGCACTTTTTATAAACTCCGGTAGTCGGCTGTTCCGACAGCATTATATAATTAAATCTTCTGCCAAAGTAATGGAATGCAAAATCGTACCGATGCTTACTAGTGCGTTAGTTAAATCTAGCACAAAACCGACAACTTGCAACGTTATGGTCAGGGCCTAGGCAAGGAATACAGTAAGAATGAAAATCCTTATGAGGTATTTGCTTCCCACAAGAAATACAATTATTAACTTTTTCTGACATCGGTCTGGAGCAAGAAAAAAGTTTCCCCAACGGGGTACTTAGCTTTAATGAAGACTTCGGATCTGAAATTTGAATCTGAAAAACTCAGGAGTCGGCCAACCGGCACTTGCAAACTGCTTTTGCTTTGGGCACCGTGTGGCAAGAAAGACTGAAGAAAATGGCGTCAGCTGTATCTTTTATACCCCTGGCGCAATGACGTCAGGGAAGAGGCGACAGCAACCGACGCCGGACCTAAACTTTGGAATTCAGGCCGACTGAGGGTAGCCTGCCAGCAGGATAACCCAACTGTAATGACTGCAACAGTGAAACATGAAGAACATCTACCTAATCCTAAAACTACCTAAACCTATCCAAAAACACTAGCAACTGCTCTATGAGGGAAGGGAAGAAAAGATCTCACAAATCCTACTCTAACTTCAATGAAATCGAGTCTGCCAAGTGGAGCCAAAAACCAAACTGCAGACACGAATGGCAGCAAACTAGATTTGGGAAACTGATGGAGTGGGGGGGTTATTGATAAGGAAGACAGAGCCAAAACAGGCTAAAGACTTCTGAATTGGCCAGTGTCAAATCCAAAGTCCCCCACAGATCGATTCTAGATGGATTTCTTTGAAACAGTCATCAAGGCCATAGACAAAGGGAAGGTAGTCCACACAGCCTACCCTGACCTTGCAAAAGCCTTTGACACAATACCCCACTCGGGCATCATAAATAAGCTCACCAACTTAAATATCAACCCCTATGTCACAAGATGGGTTGCAAACTGGCTTAGGGATAGAACCCACATGGCAGAATTGCAGGTGCCATGTCAGACTATAAACCAGTTACAAGTGGCGTCCCACAAGGCTCAAGTCCTGGGACCTCTCTTGTTCGGTATATATTTCTCTGAGGTACAGGCTAACACAGGAGGACTATGGCTGACAAGGTTTGCAGATGACTGCAAACTGGGGGCCATAATCAACTCGCCGGCTGACACAAGCATCCTCCAAAAAGGTCTCACAGAGACAGATAACTGGTGCCAGAGCCATGGCCTAAAGCTAAATGCCAAAAAGTGCATGGTCATCCCCTTTGGGAAAAACAAAGTGCCCACAAATTACCACATAGGTGGTAATCCATTAATCTGGAAGAAGTAATTAGGGATTTGGGGACCCAAGTAGAGTGCAATCTCTCCTTTGACAATCACATTGCCAAAGTGGTTAGAAAGTCATTCTATATAGCCCACCTTATCACAAAGGGGTTCACATCTAGATCAAGAGAGGTCATTGTGCCCCTCTACTCATCACTCATCAGGCCCATAATTGAATACAATGCCCCATTTGGGATGTACCTTACCCGACACCTGCTACAACTAGAAAGACCCCAAAAGTACCTCACCAAGAGGATCAAGGGACTCAAACAGATGCCCTATGCAGTTAGGCTAAAGAAACTCCACCTCTACTCAGTTGCTTACCGCCTACTCAGAGGTGACCTGTGCCTGACGTATAAAGCCATGTTCAACCCTGAATCAATGGACATGCTCCACCTCAAGAAATCCAAATCCATCAGAGCTACACGCTCCAGTGACTTAAACCTCAGCACAGAAATAAATAGAACATGCTGGAGGGACAGATTCATATCCCAGAGGCTCCCGTCACTCTGGAACATAATCCCAATCCATGTTAGACAGAGCCCCTCAATGACCCTCTTCAAGAAGAATCTTGACGTTTGGATGGGAGATCGTAAATTTACCCCTGGGATCTCTTCTGTGTCACTGCTAGACAGAGGCACGGTAAACTAACCTTAAATGGGCTACCTATCTTCTGTGACCTACTATACAGAGGCACAGTCAACAAATCTAAAAAGGGAGGCGAAAGCCAAACACACTCTGGCTAGGCTTGTAAATGCCCTAGGGCAGATAGCCTAGTATCACAACGTATGAACCAACAACATCATATTTCTTCTTTAGTGATTTTAGAAAGCTATAAAGAGCAATATCCTACATTGTTCAGAACTTAGTTATAATGGGGCCCTGCACCTAATGACACTGTCAACAAACCTGCAAACAAATTTACTGCAAGCTTTAAAAGTCCTGAAATATCCGAAAACCTTAAAGCTAATTTACTGAAAGTGCTTACCAAGACCAAAAACACTTCCTCCATGGCATGTAATACTATACTTGGTTGCTTAATTAACATGTTAAACATGTTAAACGTGTCCTTGCAAACACACACACCTCATACTGTTGAACTTATGTTTAGATACTGTGTTTATCCCTAATGAGTGAAACACAGCAATGGTAATGCCCCTCCGTAAGGATTAACTTACAAGTGACCCAGCCAATTGCAGAACTTATAGCCTTACAAGCCTCATCTGCAGAGCTATGGAATGTAATATGACTGACCTTACAAACTGATATCAAGAATTTAACTTGACAACAGTTTAGTTTTGTGAAGGGTAGAGTCTATTTAATTTAATACATTTTTTGAAAGGGTTATGGATGTTGTAGATGGTGGCTCAGAAGTGCATGGGACATACCTTGACCTGGGTAATGCCTCTGAAACCACTTCCTAGGCTGGCATCATACAAAGCAAAACGGTTTAAAAATTGATCCATATGTGGTAATATGGATAGGAAACTGGATGAAAGACAGTCATTCCAAACAGGTTAACTATTTGTCAGCCTGGGAGAACCTGACTGACAGCCCAGACTGCTTTGCCAGGGACGGTCTTTACCTGTTACCACTAGTCTTTCTGATATTAAACATTATTCACCCCTACAATGCCTTTTTTAGGAAATGCCATGCAGACAAACCCTCCAACATAACAAAATTTACTCAGGATAAGCTAAAGGTATTACTGCTCAATACTAGGAGTCTCAACAAGAAAAGTACAGTTGTGTACACTTAGCATAAGTGTAGATGTTCGAGTGTATTCACTGTTGCAGTCATCACACTTGGGTTATCTGCCTGCAGGTAGCCCTCAGTCGGCCCAAATACCAGAGACTTAGTATTTCTGCTTCAGTTGCTGTCGCCTCAGGACTGACGTCAGGTCATCTGGGGTATAAAAACAGGCAGCCGACGCCATTACATCAGTTTTTCTTGCCCCAAACAGGGAGCTAAGTTATGGTGGGGAAAACACCACCAGTAAAAAGTAAATACCAATACCAATAGTACTAGCCATAGAGAGGAGAGAGAGAGAAAAAACAGGGGGCTGGAGGGAGGGAAAGCAGGTCTGCAACAGTGAATATACTTGAACATCTACATTTATGGTATGTGTACACAACTGTACAATGTTGTTTGTGTTTCACTGTTGCAGTCATCACACTTGGATGGATTAACAAAGCTGAGGAAGGGTGAGGGCAGTCAAGAAGAGTTAGGGCTGGCTAGTAGGCCTTGCAAGACTGCTGTACCAAAACCTGCCCTGGATTTGGAAAAGATACGCAGGTGGTAATGCTTGGTGAAGATGTGTACAGAGCTCCAAGTAGCAGCCTCCAGGATGTCCCTGGTAGGGACTCCCCTGAAAAATGCTGTAGAGGTAGATGTAGCCCTAGTAGAATATGTTCTGACCCCCTGAGGGGTTGGCTTTCTGTGGTGCTTGTAGCAGAAATGGATGCAGTGTGCTATCCATTTGGAAATGGTTTGTTTTGAAATGGCCTTGCCCTATACCCCTGTTGCAAAGCTGACTTGTAACTGGTCAAATTTTCTGAAGGGCTTAGTCCTGTCAAGGTAGAATCTGAACTGTCTGTGCATGTCCAAAGAGTGCAGGATACTTTCCCCTTTATTTTGAGGATTAGGGAAGAAGGTTGGCAAATGGATGGACTGGTTGAGAGCCACACTGGACACCACTTTAAGAATAAAGGAAGGGTTAGTCCTGAGGGAAACCCTGTTAATATGGAAAATAATGAAGAATGTCACAGCAATCAGTGCTTGTAGCTCAGACACTCTTCTAGTTGAAGTGATGGCTAGAAGCAAGGCTGTTTTACAAGAAAGAAATTTTAACTCTGCTGAAGCAGCCAGTTCAAAGGGGGGGGAGTGAGCTTTTCCATTACAAAGTTAAGGTCCCAAGCAGGTGTGGGTGCTCTCCTTGGTGGCCTTAAGTTGTTTGCCCCTCTCAGGAACTGCTTCATGACTGGGTGAGAGAATAGGGATAGCTCAGTGTTGCAATGAACTGACATGGCAGAGGCATTGATCTTAATGGAGGAGAATGATAGGCCTCTGTGGAGTAACTCAGACAGGTAATCCAGGATTGGGGGGTAAGGAGGGCAGTGCTGTGTCCTCTCCTTTAGACTGAATCCAGGAACAATACTTTTTTGACTTATCAGCATAGGATTTCCTTGTACTGGGCCTTCTGGCTTCAAGGATAACATCCAGCACCTGTTTGCTTAGGGTTGTTGGTGCAGAATTCAAGGAATAAGCCAGGCTGCAAGATTTAGGGTTTGCAATTGTGGATGCAAAATCTGTCACTCCTGCTGAGAGAGCCAGGACTGGGGGTCTGGTGTAGGTGCCAGGGTGGCATCATTGTTAGGTTGGCCAGTCCGGGGTAATCAGAATTGTCCTTGGCCTGTCTTGTTTTAATTTGAGTAATACTTCCGTGAAAACAGGCAGAGGGGGAAAGGCATAGACTGAGAGCTTTTCCCATAGAAAGGATAGGGCATCCACTTTCCAGGTCCTGCTGTGAGGATTCCTGGTGCAGAATTTGCTGAGTTGGTGGTTGTAGGGGGAGGCAGAGAGATCCACCTCTGGAGTCCTCCATTTCTGAATCAGAAGGTTGAAGGTGCTGGACTCCAATTTCCACTCGTGTGGGTCGAGATTTCTGCTTAAATCATCTGCCAGTGAGTTTTGCTTGCCTTGCAGGAACTCAGCTTGTAGGTGGACTTGGACGTCCAAGGCCATGTGCCACAGGGCCACGGCTAACCTGCAGAGTGGGTAGGAATGGGTTCCCCCCTGCTTGTTGAAGTACCACATAACTGTGGTGTTGTTTGTTTTTATTAGCAGTTATCCTGGAAAGAGAAGGGATCTGAAAGCTGTCACAGCATTCTGTACAGCTAGCATCTCTTTCTGGTTGATATGCAGATGAATCTGACTTGGGCTACAGTGGCCCTGAATACATGTGCCAGTCATGTGAGTCCCCCAGACATAGTCTGATGAGTCTATGGTTAGGGTCTGGGTGGCAGGTCCTGCGAATGTTGACACACAAAGACTTTTTATATACCATTGAAGTTTCCTCATATGCAGTCTTGCATACAGAATTAGCAGTATGCATGAGGCCATAAACCCTAGGGCTTGCAGTATTTTTCTTGTAGATAGTTGGGTTCTGGTGGCCATTTGTTTGAAGTAATCTGTCAGATAGACTTGCTTTTCTGAAGTGAGGAATGCCATCTGGGAAGTTGTGTCCAAGCTTACTCCCAAGAATACAATCTTTTGACTGGGTACCAGTTGTGATTTCTTTTCACTGATGGTGTACCCCAATGAAGTGAGAAGGCTTTTTACAAATGCCAGGTGCTGAAGCAGCAGTTCTTGACTGTCCGCCTGAATCAGGCAGTCATCCAAGTATGGGTAAATTTGGATATTTCTCTGCCTGCAGTATGCAATGGCTGGAGCCAGGCATTTTATGAATGCCCTAGGCGCAGTAGATAAGCCAAATGGAAGTGCAGAGAACTGATAATGCATAGATCCTACCCTGAAACGTAGATACTTCCTGCAAGACTCCCTTGTAGGGATGTGCAGATGGGCTTCTTTTAAGTCTAGGGTGACTAACCAGGCATCCTTGGCTAACATAGGAAGAAGCTGTTGCAGGCTAAGCATTTTGAATTTTGTTACCACCAGGAAGGTGTTGAGGATTCAAAGATCCAGGATTGGGCGCCAAGAGCACTCTTTCCTGGGTACCAGGAAGAGTCTGGAGTAGAATCCTTGACCCCTGTGTTTTACTGGAACAGGCTGATTAGCTCTGATATTGAGCAGGGAAAGTACTTGGTTTTGAGCCTCTGCCCACTGGTTTGAAGGAAGGTCTGGAAACTCGCTTGGGGTTGGCAGAGAATGGAAATAAAATTTGTACCCCTAGAATACAATGTTGAGGACCCATCGGTCCTGGGTGCCGGACAACCAGTTTTTTGCATGAAGGGCAGGTTTTCCTTGTAGGGGCACATGCAGTTGAACAAGGTTGGGAAGTGGATTGAAGATGTCACTGTGAGCTTTTTCCATAAGGAGGTGGCTTACCATTTCCCTGCTTTAGGGGTGGGGGCACTCCACTGCATAGATCTCGGCATACCCTGAGACTGTAGTCTGGGTTGTCCGTTTCCCCTGGGTCTTGTTTGTGAAGGCCTGGAGGGGGTTGGAAAGGACCAGTGTTTTGAAGGGCAATGCTTACTGAATCAAGAGGGTTGCACTTGTAAGAATTCTTTAACAGTCTGCATAGATTTAGCTTATTCTTCCATTTTGTTAAGAACCTCTTCTGTTTTGGTGCCAAACAAAGAGTCCTTATCCAAAGGAGCGTCTAGTCATTTAGATTTGACATGATCTGGCAACATCTGCTTCTTCAGCCAAGCAAGTCTTCTCAGTACAGAGCCAGTGACTGCTGCCCTGCAAGATGTTTCTAGGGCATCAAAGCCACACTGCAAAGTATGCTTACTGACTTGGTTTGCAGAGTGCATAAGCTCCTGCAATTCTTTATTTTCTGCACAGTCTGGAAAAGTTACCACTTTTTGTTTAATAAGCTCCATAATATGTTGCTGGTACTTTAGCAAATGAAACTTGCAGAGGTATATACCTTCTTACCCCATCTGTCCAAAGTCTGGAATCCCTGTCTGAAGGGGAGGGATTCTTGGCTGTAGTAACCTTGATACCTTTAGGCCCCTGGGAAATGATCTCTGGGTCAGCAGTAGGATTCTTGAACAGAAACTTGTGAGCATTAGGTACTCTGTAGTACCTGTCAGGTTTCCTAGGGACAAGAGGTAGAGAGTCAGGAATAAGACTGGATTCCATGAAACCATCATCCACAACATCCAGGACAAGGGGTATAGCTAAAGGCCAGTGCTGAGGCATCTCTAAAAATTCTCCGAGTCTCTTTTTGGACTGAGGATAGTCTTGGCATTCCCAATGGAAATGCTCTCTTAAAGTATACAAGGTTTCAGCAAAAGAAAAATCCTCTGGAGGGGAGGCAGAGGGAATGGATTCCTCTGCATCTGAATCCTCATAGGCGGATTAGGGCATGTCTTCATAATCAGAAATGTCAAAGTCACTGGACTCCTGGTCTGTAGAACCTGAAGGGGACTGGGTTCTTTCTCTCTTTGCAGGGGAAAGATGACTTCCCCTAATCAGTGTAATAAGGTCTTCAGCCATTCTAAGCATTTGTTTTTGTGGCATGGGAGGCTGAGCAAGCGCTTTGGTCGTCGGTTTTCTAGGTATAGTGTGTACTCTGGGCCTAAGAAACTCGGTAGTTTTGGTTAGAAATGAAGTCGTCAGTTTAATTCGAACATTGGTAGAGTGAAGAACTGCCTCAGAAGCTGGTGCCTGCACAGCGGCTCCAGACCCATCCAAGGTAGAGACATTCACAAGTTCCATAGTCAAATCTCGCGGCATACCGGACTTCAAATGGGTCTCAGCAGTGGCCTGCGAATCAAATGAAGCGGGCATCAGGGCCTCACTGAGTACCGGCAGACTGGCGACTAGCTTAACGGAAGCGTCGGCGGCAGTTTTAGAGCTATGTAGTCTGTCTCTGTCTTTAGGCTTACGTTTTTTCAGAAAATCGGTAGTCGGATGGCTTACCGAAGCCACTTCAGAAAACTGAGATCAACAGCGAAAGAATTTAGCGACAAGGAGAACCTAACAACGAATTGTTCAGGTGTTAAACAAGGCACAAAAAGTACAGTTGTGTACACTTACCATAAATGTAGATGTTCACTGTTGCAGTCATCACATTTGGGTTATCTGCCTGCAGGTAGCCCTCAGCCGGTCTGAATACCAGAGTCTTTGGATTTCTGTATCGGATGCTGTCGCTTCTTCCATGATGTCAGGTCAACAGGGGTATAAAACATGCAGCCGATGCCATTACATCAATTTTTCTTGCCCCAGATGTCAGGTGACCCCACAATAGGAAGCAATAATAAGGTATGGAACACCCCCATCAAAAAGCAAATACACAAGAAAAAATAAATATACCAAACAAGAAGGAAAGGTAGAGCCAAGAGAAGTCAGGGGGCTGGAAGGAGGGTAACCAGGACTGCAACATTGAATACACTCTAACATCTACATTTACGGTACATGTACACAACTGTACTATGTTCTTCGTGTTTCACTGTTGCAGTCATCACATTTGGGTTGATTCCCAAAGTTAAGGAAGGGATGAGGTAGTTAAAGAGCATTAGGGCCAGCTATTAAGCCCTGCAAGACTGCTGTGGTAAATCCAGCTCTGGATTTAGAAACGACAGACATGTGGTAATGCTTGGTAAAGGTATGTACAGAGCTCCAGGTAGCAGTTTCCAGGATGTCCCTGGTAGCGACTCCTCTGAGAAATGCCGTAGAGGTAGATGCAGCCCTGGTGGAATGTGATTTATCCCCTGTGGGGTAGGTTTTCCATGGTGCTTGTAGCAGAAATTAATGCAATGGGCTATCCATTTGGAAATGGTTTGCTTTGAAATGGCCTTCCCCTCTGCCCCTGCAGCAAAGTCAACTAGCAGCTGTTCAAATTTTCTGAGAGGCTTCATCCTGTCCAAACAGAATCTAAGTTGTCTGTGCATGTCCAGAGAGTGTAGTATTCATTCCCCTTTGTTTTGTGGATTAGGGAAAAAAATAGGCAAATGAATGGACTGATTTACGGCCACACTAAAAACCACATTGGGCATAAAGGAAGGGTTAGTCCAGAGGGAAACCCTGTCCGCATGGAAGATAATGAAGGGTTCCACTGCCATGAGGGCCTGTAATTCACACACTCTTCTTGCTGAAGTGATGGCTAGAAGGAAGGCTGTTTTCCAAGAAAGGAATTTCAGCTCTGTTGTTGCAGCTGGCTTGAAGGGGGGAAGAGTGAGCTTTTCCAATACAAAGTTAAGGTCCCAGGCTGAAGTGGGAGTGCTCCTGAGGGGTCTTAAATTTTTGGCCACTCTAAGGAATTGTTTTAGCAAGGGGTGAGAGAAGAGGGGTGGCTCAGTATTATAATGTGCTGAAATGGCAGAGGCATGAATTTTAATTGACGAGAAGGATAGGCCCTTGTGGAGCATCCCCTGAGCCTAGCTCCAGGAACAGTATCTTTTCCACTATTCAGCATAGGATTTTCTAGTACTAGGCCTCCTTGCCTCCAGAATGACATCCAGCACCTGCTTACAGAGGGATGCTAGAGGAGAGCTCAAGGAATTAGCCAGGCTGCAAAGTTCAGGGTTTGAAGCTGAGGGTGCAGAATCTGGCTCGCCTGCTGGGACAGCAGGGAAGGGGTCTAAGGCAGGTGCCATTGTTGTAGCAGTGTCATAATGCGCAAGAGGGGGTACCAGTGATGGCGTGGCCAGTCTGGTGCAATCAGTATTGTCCTTGGCTTGTCCTGTTTGATCTTTAGTAGAACCTTCGAGAGGAGAGGCAGAGGGGGAAAGGCATAAACCAAGAGGCTTTCCCAGGTAAAAGACAGGGCATCCACTTTCCAAGCTTGGCTGTGGGGAGTTCTTGTGCAGAATTTGTTCAACTGGTAGTTCTGATGGGAGGCAAACAGGTCTACCTCTGGAGTCCCCCATTTGTTCCTCAAGAGTTTGAATATTTTGGGTTCTAGTTTCCATTCGTGTGGGTCCATGAGATTTCTGCTCAAGTCATCTGCCAGTGAATTTAGTTTGCCTGGCAGGAATTGTGTTTGTAGGTGTACTTGGTAGCTCAAGACTGTGTTCCACAGAGCCATGGCTAGTCTGCAGAGAGTGTAGGAGTGGGTTCCACCCTGCTTGTTTTATCTACCACATAATTGTGGTGTTGTCTGTCTTTACTAACAGCTGTCCTGGAAGATTACGGTCTTTGAAGGCTGTCAGAGCATTCTGTACAGCTAACATTTCTTTTTGATTGATATGCAGCTGCATCTGTCTCGGGTTCCATTGGCCCTGAATGCACCAAGAAAAAAGTACAGTTTTGCACCTACCATAAATGTAGATGTTCGAGTGTTCACCGTGCTGCAGTCATCACACGTGGGTTATCCTGCCGTCAGGCGGTCCCATAGTCGGCTTGAATTCCAAAGTCTTGGTCCGGTGTCGGTTGCTGTTGCTTCTTCCCTGTCGCTTCTTCCCTGACGTCAGAGCGCCAGATAGAGTGGTATAGATAAGTTCAGCTAGTTCAGAGGGGATGGAGGGAGGGTAACCTGGACTGCAGCAGGGTGAACACTCGAACATCTACATTTATGGTAGGTACAAAACTGTACTATGTTCATCGTGTTACCCTGCTGCAGTCATCACACTTGGGTTGAATCCCAAAGCTAAGGATGGGAGGTGGAGTTAAACAGGGTTAGAAGGAGCTAGTAGGCCCTGCAAAACTGCAGTGGCAAAACCATCTCAAACCATCTCTAGTCTTAGAATATAGAGGTAAGTGATAGTGTTTGGTGAAGGTGTGCACTGAACTCCAAGTTGCAGCTTCCAGAATATCCTTGGTTGGCACTCCCCTGAGAAAGGCTGCTGATGTAGCTGTAGCCCTGGTAGAGCGGGACCTAATGTTAGCAGGTACCGGTTTCCCATGATGCGTGTAGCAGAAACGTATGCAATGCTCTACCATTTAGAAATAGTCTGTTTTGAGATAGCTTTTCCTTGTGATCCTGTAGCATAGGCTACAAAGAGCTGGTCAGAATTTTGGAAAGCCTTAGTTTTATCAAAGTAGTAACGTAATTGCCTGTGAATGTCCAAAGAGTGCAGGAGTCTTTCTCCTTTGTTCTGGGGATTTGGGAAAAAGGTGGGCAAGTGAATGGTTTGGTTTAGGGCCACACTGGATACCACCTTTGGCATAAAGCAAGGGTTAGTTCGTAGAGAGACTCTGTCTTGATGAAAAATGAGGAAAGGCTCCACTGTCATTAGTGCCTGTAGCTCTGAGACTCTTCTAGCTGAGGTTATTGCAAGTAGCAGGGCAGTTTTCCATAAAAGAAATTTTAAATCAGCTGAAAAAGCTGGTTCAAAGGGCGGCAGTGTAAGCTTTTCCAGAACAAAGTTGAGATCCCAAGTAGGTGTTGGTGCTCTCCTTGGCGGTCTTATGTTCTTAGCCCTTCTGAGGTACTGCCTTAGGAGTGGATGTGAGAATAAAGGAGGATCCGTGTTGTAATGAGCTGAAATTGCTGAGGCGTGGATCTTAATAGATGAAAAGGAAAGACCTTTGTGCAACATCTCAGTTAAATATTGTAGAATCTGAGGAATGTTTGGATCAAGGGGATTTTGGCCTTTAGCCTGGTTCCAGGCACAAAATCTTCTCCATTTGTCTGAATAGGTTTTCCTGGTGCTGGGCCTCCTGGCCTCCAGAATGACATCCATAACTGCTATGGATAGAGGTGTTGGCTGGTTGTTTAGGTAATTTGCCATGCAGCCAGGTTTAAAGTCGTGAGCTGGCTGTGTAGAATCTGATTGACTCGCTGGGTGAGCAGGTGAGGAATTTGTGGTAAAATCCATGGTGGGCCGTGGGCCATGTTCCTTAAAATTGGATACCAATGTTGGCGTGGCCAGTCTGGTGCAATGAGTATCATTTGTGGCCTCTCTAATCTGACTTTCAGCAGTACCTTTGCTAGAAGAGGCAGTGGAGGAAAGGCATACACTGTTAATGTTTTCCAACTGAATGAGAGGGCGTCCACTTTCCAAGCTTGTGGATGGAATGTCCTTGTGCAAAATTTTTGAAGCTGGTAGTTTTGGGGGCTTGCAAACAGATCTATGTCTGGGCGTCCCCATTTTTGAGCTATCAGTGCAAATACTTGTGGATCTAGTTTCCACTCGTGTGGATCCCTGATGTTTCTGCTTAGGTCGTCTGCCAATGTGTTTTTCTTTCCTGGCAGGAATTGTGCTTGTAACTGAACCTGGTAAGACAGTGCAGTGTTCCACAAGGTCATTGCTTGCCTGCATAGAGGGTAGGAATGTGTGCCCCCTTGCTTGTTTATGTACCACATTACTTTGGTATTGTCCATCTTTACTATTAGTTGTCCTGGGTGTAAGAGGTTCTTGAAAGCTGTTAGGGCATTCTGTACTGCTAGCATTTCTTTTTGATTGATATGCAGATGCCTCTGATCTGTAGTCCATTTTCCCTGAATGCACTGTCCTGCCATGTGTGCTCCCCAGGCATAGTCTGATGCATCTGTTGTCATAGTTTGCCTGGCTGTGGGTAAGGTGAAAGGCTGACCCTTGTTGAGGTGACATGCCTGTGCCCACCATAAAAACTCCTGTTGAAGGCAGGGAATGAGTGGTATCATTGTTTCCAAGCTGTGGCTGTGCTGAGTCCATATGCTTTTCAGGTACCATTGTAATTTCCTCATATGCAGTTTTGCAAATGGTATTAGTAGTATGCAAGATGCCATGAATCCCAAGGCCTGCAGAATTTTTCTTGCAGGGAGTTGGGTCTTTGTTGCCATTATTTTGAAATAACTGAGTCAGCTGGTGTTTCTTGTCTGGCGTGAGATAAGACATCTGGGCCGTTGTATTCAAGCTGGCACCCAGGAATATTATGTTTTGAGAGGGCACTAGTTTTGATTTCTTTTCGTTTACTGTGTACCCTAGGCAACTTAGAAGGTGTTTGACAAATGCCAGATGCTTTAAAAGAATGTCCTTGCTTTCTGCTTGAATAAGGCAGTCGTCCAGGTATGGGTATATTTGAATTCCTCTTTGTCTGCAGTATGCAATTACTGGTGCCAGGCATTTTGTGAAGACCCTGGGCGCAGTAGATAAGCCAAAGGGCAGTGCAGAGAATTGATAATGCGTTGAACCTGCAATGAAGCGGAGGTATCTTCTGCAATTTTGTCTGATAGGGGCATGCAGGTATGCCTCCTTGAGGTTCAACGTTACTAGCCAAGCATTCTTGCCCAGCATGGGAAGAAGCTGCTGCAGTGTTAGCATCTTGAATTTTGGTACTTGCAGATAGGTGTTCAGAATTGAAAGATCCAGAATGGGTCTCCATGCTTTGTCCTTTCTTGGGACTAGAAAGAGTCTCGAGTAAAATCCTTGTCCTTGCTCCTGTGTAGGTACCTGTTGAATGGCTCTCATGTCCATGAGAGCTGTAATTTGTTTTTGTGCCTCTGCCCATTGATTTGGTGGCAGGTTTGGCATTCCTTTTATCCTTGGTAAGGTATGAAAGTGGAATCTGTATCCTTGAGAGACAATGTCTAGAACCCATTTGTCTTTTGTGATGATGTGCCAGTTGTCTGCAAAAAATGCTAATTTTCCTCCCAAGGGAGCTGCCAGGAGAGATTTGCTTGGTAGTTTGAGGATTGAGTCATTGTGTTTGTCTTCTGCTAGCCTAGGGCCTGTCTTCTCCTCCTTTCTGGGTAGCTGTACCCCATTGGCGAGGTTTGTAAGGGCCTTGTGACTGACCTCTGCCTCTTGGGCGTCTGTATTTGCATCTCTGTGATCTGTCAGAAGCAGGAAAGGACCAGTTTTTCGTTGGCCAATTTCTGCTGAAACGAGGGGCTTGTACCTGCAAAAAATCCTTGACCGTCTGCATAGACTTTGCCTTATCCTCCATTTTCTTTAAAACCTCTTCTGCTTTGACACCAAATAATACATCCTGCTGTAAAGGTGCATCCAATAATTTTGCTTTAACATGATCAGGAAGGGTTTGTTCTTTTAACCAAGCATGTCTACGTATGACAGAGCCTGTAACAGCTGCTCTACAGGAAACTTCCAATGAATCAAATCCACATTGTAAAGTATGTTTGCCCACCTGTTCAGCTGCATGCAACAGATCCTGCATTTCCTTGAATTCAGACTGTTCAGTATGTGTGCTCATTTTTTGTTTTAATTGAGACATTAGGAATTGCTGATATTTCAGCATGTGAAACTGACAATTTAATGCTCTCATAGCCAGAGTTGCTGAGGTGTATATTTTCTTTCCCCATCTATCTAGGACTCTGGAATCCCTTTCAGAGGGCACAGGATTTTTAGCCATAGAAGCTTTAGCTCCCTTAGGACCCTGGGAAATTGTTTCTGGGTCAGCCACAGGGCTTTTATAAAGGAATTTGTGTGAGGCAGGTACTCTGTAGTATCTGTCTGGTTTGGCTGGAGCAGGAGGTAGAGAGTCTGGATTTAGACTAGACTCCAAGTAAACATCATTCACAATATCCAAAACTGGAGGGATAGCAAGAGGTCTGTGCTGGGGTAGTAAAAGGTACTCTCGGAGCCTTTTCTTAGAATCAGAGTAGTCCTGGCCTTCTCTGCGGAAATGTTCCCTCATGGTATGTAAAGTTTCCCCAAAGGAGTAGTCTTCAGGGGGAGATGCTGAGGGAATAGTGTCTTCAGCATCAGAGTCTTTATAAGGTGGAAAAGTGTAATCCTGTTCCTCAGAAGAATTTGAGGAAATTGAAACCTGTTCAGAGGAAGCATAATCCTCCTCTTGTCTTGGTCTTTTATCAGGAGGGGGATGGGAACTCCTGATTAGGGTAATCAAATCTTCAGCCATCTTAAGCATCTGTTTCCTAGGCATGGGGCCTTGAACTGTAGACTGATGTACAGTATTCTTTGGTTTTAAAGGAGTTTTAAGCTTAGCATAAGATTTAATGGTGAGTGTAGTCGGTCTGAAGACACCTTCTGCAACCGAAGGTGTTTCCACTGCACCGGGGTCTACTTCTGCTCTGGTGTCGGAAGGGCCTAATGAAGATGGCTGCGTCGGCCTAGTAGACTCCGCTTAAGAATCCACAGCTGTCTGGGGTTCCAGTTCTGCGGTCGTCAGGGGATGCGTAGGCACCTCACTGAAAACCGGAGAACCAGCGACAGGCCCAGCAGAGGCCTCGGAGTCTGGCTTGTTCCTAGGCTGCCTGTCCTTATCCTTGCGTTTTTTATGCATGCTGGTCGTCAGCTGCTCCGACGGCATGATATAATTAAATTTCCTACCAAAGTAATGTCGTGCAAAGTCAAAATGGCGTTTGATAGTTTGTTTATTAAACCTAGCACAAAACTGACAACCTGTGACGTCGTGGTCTGGGCCTAAGCAAGGAATACAATAGGAATGGAAGTCCTTAAGAGGTATTTGCTTCCCACAAGAAATGCAATTGTAAACTTTTTCTGACATCGGACTGAGGCAAGAAAAGGTCCCCCAATGGGGTACTTAGCTTTATTGAAGACTTCGGACTGAAATTCGAATTGAAAATCTCAGGTGCAGGCTGACTAGCACTTGCGAACTGCTTCTGCTTCGGCTTCGGGCACCGCACGGCAAGAAAGACTGAGGAAAATGGTATTGGATGCCTCTTATATACCCCTGGTGCTTTGACGTCAGGGAAGAAGCGACAGCAACCGACGCCGGACCAAGACTTTGGAACTCAGGCTGACTGCGGGACCGCCTGATGGCAGGATAACCCAAGTGTGATGACTGCAGCAGGGTAACACGATGAACATCTTCACTAGCACAAACCAAACTAGTAAAAACAAAAAAACGGGCACTGCTCAGTAGAAGAGTCCACGTAGTTTATTAACTAAAAACATTTTTCGTTTGCACTCAAGGCAAACTTCTTCAGACGTGAATACAATCAAACTCTCGTGACATTTAAATGCTCAAATAAAAGTAACGTGCTCAGATGATGAATCACAGCACAATTATTGCCCTGAATGCACTGCCCTGCCATGTGAGCCCCCCATGCACAGTCTGATGCGTCTGTTGTTAGGGTTTGGGCGGCAGGGGGAAGAGTGAAAAGGAGTCCCTTGTTGGGGTAGCACGCCTCTGCCCACCAAAGGAACTCTGTCCTTAGACAAGGAATGATAGGAATCATTGTTTCCAGGTCCTGAGAATGTTGACACCATAGGCTTTTTAGATACCATTGGAGTTTCCTCATATGCAGTCTTGCATATGGAATTAACAAAATCCAAGAGACCATGAACCCCAGAGCTTGCAGTATTTTCCTTGCAGATAGGTGGGTTTTGGTGGCCAATAGTTTGAAGTAGGTTGTCAAATAAACTTATTTCTCTGGAGTGAGGAATGCTATCTGGGAAGATGTGCGCAAGCTTGCTCCCAGGAATACAATCTGTTGGCAGGGTACTAGGTGAGATTTCTTTTCATTGATGGTGTACCCCAGTGAGGTTAGAAGTTTCTTTACGAATGCCAGGTGTTGTAATAGCAAGTCCTGGCTTTCTGCCTGAATCAGACAATCGTCCAAGTATGGGTAAATTTGAATATTATCCTGCCTGCAAAATGCAACGGCTGGAGCTACACACTTTGTGAACACCCTGGGCGCAGTAGATAAGCCAAAGGGAAGTGCAGAGAACTGAAAGTGCATGGAGCCCGCCCTGAAATGTAGGTATTGTCTGCAGGATCCTCTTATTGGAATGTGCAGGTAAGCTTCTTTTAAGTCTAGGGTTGGCAGCCAGGCATCCTTGGCTAACACAGGAAGAAGCTGTTGCAGAGTTAGCATTGTGAATTTTGGAACCACCAGAAAGGTGTTGAAAATAGAGTGGTCCAGGAGAGGATGCCAGGAGTTGTCTTTTCTGGGTACCAGAAAAAGTCTTGAATAAAAACCTTGTCCCCTTTGTTCTGCTGGGACAGGTTGAATAGCCCAGATACTGAGAAGAGAGAGAACCTGCTGTTGGGCCTCTGCCTATTGATTTGGGGGGGGGGGGGTCTGGCCAACCATCTGGGGTTGGTATTGTGTGGAAGGGGAATCAGTATCCTTGGGAAACCATGTTCAATACCCATTTGTCCTGGGTAATGAGTTCCCAGCTTTTTGCATGCAGGGCGAGCTTCCCTCCTAAGAGAGGAGGTAGTTGAGCAGGGCTTGGAAGGGTTAAGGTTATGTCATTGTGCCATTTTTCCATAGGGGGGTGGCTTACTACTCCCTGTTTTGGAGGTGGGAGTCCCCCACTGCTTAGATCTGTGCGTAGCCTGATACTGTAGTCTTGGTGGTCTGCTGTTCCTGGGTTTGGACTGAAAAGGCCTGGATGGGGACTGGAAAAGACCAGTTCTTTGAAGGCCAATGTCAGCTGAATCTTGGAGCCGGTACCTGTAGGAAAACTTTTAACAGTTTGCATAGATTTACCTTTTTCCTCCATCCTTTTGAGGACGACTTCTGCTCTGTTGCCAAAAAGGTGGTCTTGGTTTAAGGGAGCATCCAGTAATTTAGTTTTAACATGATCTGGCAAGTTTTGTTCCTTAAGCCAAGCATGCCTTCTAAGTACAGACCCAGTGACAGCATCCTTGCTTCTAAAGCATCAAAAGTACAGTTGTGTACACTTACCATATATGTAGATGTTCGAGTGTATTCACTGTTGCAGTCATTACATTTGGGAAATCTGCTGGCAGGTTGCCCTCAGTCAGCATGAATTCCAAAGTCTTGGTTCCTGCATCGGTTGCTGTCTCCTCTTCCATGACATCAGGTCGGCATTGGTATAAAACAAGCAGCCAACGCCATTTTCTTTAGTTTTTACTGCCCCAGATGTGAGGTGCCCCCAAAAAGGTAGCAAAAAAAAAAAAAAAAAAATAACTATATATACATGCAACAATACAAACTTTACCTTCATCTACAAGCAAATACACCACATAGATTGTAGAAGATAGTGAAGGAAAGAAACTCCAGAATGAAAGGGGGATGGCGGGCGGGTAACCTGGACTGCAAAAGTGAATACACTCGTACATCTACATTTATGGTAAGTGTACACAACTGTACTATATTCTTCATGTTTAACTGTTGCAGCCATTACATTTGGGTAGAATCCCAAAGCTATGGATGGGAGGCTGGAGCTAAACAGCATTAGGGGTGGCTATAAGGTCCTGCAGACCTGCAGTGGCAAAGCCTGCCCTGGAGTAGAGAGGCAAATGATAATGCTTTGTAAAGGTGTAAACAGAACTCCGAGTAGCTGCCTCTAGAATGTCTTTGGTTGGTAGTCCTCTGAGAAAGGCTGCTGAAGTAGCTGCAGCTTTGGTGGAATGAGACCTAATGCCCTTGGGCACAGGCTTGTCATGGTGCAAGTAGCAGAAACAAATGCAGTGGCTTATCCACTTTGAAATAGTCTGCTTTGAAATAGCCTTTCCTTCTGATCCTGCAGCATATGTCACTAGTAATTGCTCAGTTTTTCTTAAGAGCTTTAGTCCTGCTCAAGTAGAATCTTAGCTGTCTGTGTATGTCCAAGGAATGCAGAATTCTCTCCCCCTTGTTCTGCGGATTTGGATAAAAGGTTGGCAGATGAATAGTTTGGTTAAGAGCCACACTGGAAATCACCTTGGGCATAAATGAAGGACTGGTCCTCAGAGACACCCTGTCTGGGTAAAATATGATAAAAGGCTCCACAGCCATGAGGGCCTGTAGCTCTGAGACTCTTCTTGCTGAAGTAATTGCTAGGAGCAGAGCTGTTTTCCATGATAAGATCTTTAGATCTGCAGTAGCAGCTGGTTCAAATGGAGGCAGGGTGAGCTTTTCCAACACATAATTGAGGTCCCATGCAGGTACTGGTGATCTTCTGGGAGGCCTTACATGTTTGGCTCCTCCAAGATATTGCTTTAGTAAAGGATGAGAAAAGATTGGTGGCTCTGTACTGTAATGAGCTGAAATGGCAGAGGCATGGATTTTTATTGATGAGAAAGATAGGCCTTTGTCAAGCATCTCAGTCAAGTATTGTAATATCAGAGGAATATTTGGTTTTGCTGTATCAGTTCCTTGTGCTCGATTCCAAGCACAGAATCTCTTCCATTTATCAGCATAAGATTTTCTAGTACTAGGCCTTCTGGCTTCCAAAATGACATCTATCACAGCCTTACTGAGAAGTGGTGTTTGCATAACTACATAATCAGCCATGCTGCCAGGTTCAGTGTTTGGAGCTGATTGTGCAGGATCTGATTGTTTTGCTGGGACAGTAATTGAGGTCTTTGAAGTAAGGTCCAAGCTGGGTATTTAGACAAGTTTCTTAGGATTGGGTACCAGTATTGGCGGGGCCAGTCCGGGCAATTAGTATCATCTTTGGTTTCTCTTGTCTGACTTTTAGTAGGACCTTGGGAAGAAGAGGCAAAGGAGGAAAGGCGTAAACTGATCAGTTGGAAAAACCTAAGGATAGGGCGTCCACTTTCCATGTTTGTCTGTGATAAGTCCTTGTGCAGATTCTTTTCAAATCATAATTTTGAGGAGAGGCAAATAGATCTATGTTCGGGCTCCCCCATTTCTTTGTAATAATGTTGGGTTGGGAAGGTGGCCTAATGCTTAAAGTGTTTGCCTTACAAACACAAGGTGCAGGGTTTGAGTCTCCCAAGGGATAATTGGCTAGGCTTAAAATGTCTCGCAAGGGCAGTTAGCTTGGTACTAATCTATCTATCCATGAACCTATCTATCTATCTATCATGCTGAAGACTTGTGGATCTAGCTTCCACTCGAGAGGGTCCATAAGGTTTCTGCTTAAATCGTCTGCCAGAGTATTTTGTTTTCCTGGCAGGAATTGAGCTTGAAGATGTACTTGGTAAGTCAAAGCTGTGTCCCACAGTGCCATGGCTAGTCTGCAAACGGGGTATGAGTGCATGCCCCCCTGCTTGTTTATATACCACATAACCGTGGTGTTGTCCGTCTTTATCAGTAGTTGACCTGGATGAAGTAAGTCCTAGAAGGCTGTCAGGGCATTTTGAACAGCTAACATCTTTTTTTGGTTGATATGCAGATGCATTTGTTTTGGGGTCCATATGCCCTGAATGCATCTTCCCGCCAGGTGGGCCCCCATTGCATAATCTGATGCGTCTGTTGTTAAGGTTTGGCTGGCAGGGGGTAGAGTGAAAGCCCGTCCCACGTTTTGGTGACATGCCTTTGCCCACCATAAAAACTCCTGTTGTAGGCAGGGAATGAGAGGAATCATTGTTTCCAGACTGTGACAATGCTGACTCCATAAACTTTTTAGGTACCACTGAAGTTTCCTCATATGCAGTCTTGCATATGGAATCAGTAGGATGCAGGATGCCATGAGCCCCAAAGCCTGCAGAGTTTGTCTTGCAGATAACTGGGTTTTTGTTGCCATCAGTTTGAAGTAAGTAGTCAGTTGCCTTTGTTTGTCTGGCATGAGGAAAGCCATCTGGGCAGTTGCATTCAAGCTTGCACCCAGGAATGTTCTGTGTTGAGAGGGTACCAGTTGTGATTTATTTTCGTTTATTGTGTACCCAAAGGCATGTTAGAAGCCTTTTCACAAATGCCAGGTGCTGAAGAAGAATGTCCTTGCTCTCTGCTTGAATAAGACAGTCGTCCACGCAAGGATATATTTGTATACTTCTTTGTCTGCAAAAAGCAATTACTGGTGCCAGGAACTTTGTAAAGACTCTGGGCGCAGTAGATAAGCAAAAGGGCAGTGCAGAGAATCGGTAATGCATTAAGCCAGCCTTGAAACGGAGGTATCATCTGCACAATCCCCTTATTGGGACATGCAGGTATGCCTCTTTTAGGTCTAATGTCACCAGCCAAGCATTCTTGCCCAGCACGGGCAGAAGCTGCTGCAAAATTAGCATTCTGAATTTTGGAATGTCCAGGAATGTGCTCAAAATTGATAAATCCAGTATTGGCCTCCAGGCCTTGTCCTTTCTGGGTACCAAGAACAGTCTTGAGTAAAAACCTTGTCCTTTTTCCTGTTCTGGTACTGGCTGAATAGCCCCCATATCCATGAGGGATGTAACCTGTTTCTGTGCCTCTGCCCATTATTTTTTTGGCAGATCCAGCCAACCGTTTGCTACTGGCATAGTATGGAAATGGAATCTGTATCCCTGTGATACTATGTTTAGCACCCACTTGTCCTGGGTTATTAACTGCCAATTTTAAGCAAAAAGTGCTAATTTCCCCCCTAAGGGTGCTGCCAAACGGTAAGTGCTTGGTAATGACAGAGGGAAGTCATTGGGACTGTTTTCTGTAGGGTTGCGCTTTATCTCCTCCAAATTTGGAGGTAGAAGCACCCCATTGCTTTGACCTGTAATTATCTTGTGCCTGTGTCTAGAACCTTTAGGGCGTCTGGATTTGCCCCTTTGAGCTCTGTCGGACACAGGAAAGGACCAGGTTTTTTGTAGGCCAGTACCTACTGAATCTTGGTGACTGCACTTGTAAGAAGTCTTTTACAGTTTGCATAGACTTAGCTTTGTCTTCATTTTCTTTAAAACCTCTTCTGCCTTAATATGAAACAGAGTATCATGCTGTAAAGGTGCATCCAGTAATTTAGCTTTAACATGATCAGGCAAATTTTGCTCTTTTAGCCAGGCATGCCTCCTAATCACAGATCCAGTAACTGTGGCCCTGCAGGAGGCCTCTAAGGAATCAAAACCACATTGCAAAGCATGATTTCCAACTTGTTCATCTGCAATGCAATAAGTCCTGCAATTCTTTATTTTCTGCACATTCAGAAATCAACATCATTTTCTGTTTCAGCAATCCCATAACATGTTGTTGATACTTGAGCATATGAAACTGGCAGTTTAAGGCCCTAACTGCCAAGGTTGCAGATGTATAGATTTTCTTTCCCCATCTATCCAGTGCCCTTAAATCTCTGTCAGAGGGGGTAGGATTTTTTGTTGTTGAGGCCTTAACTCCCTTTGGACTCTGAAATAGTTTCAGGGTCAGCAGCAGGGTTTCTAAATAAAAATTTGTGAGAGTCAGGGACACTATATCTGTCAGGCTTGCTGGGAGCCGGAGGTAAGGAGTCAGGAGTCAAGCTTGACTCCGAAAACACATCATCCACAATGTCTAAAACAGGGGGTATGGCTAAAGGCCTGTGCTGAGGGAGAAGGAGGAAATCCCTGAGCCTCTTTTTTGATTCTGAGAAATCTTGACTCTCCCAGTGAAAATGCTCCCTCAAAGTATGCAAGGTTTCTCCAAATTAATAATCCTCAGGAGGTGATGCAGATGGGATAGATTCCTCTGCATCAGAATCCTCATAGGGAGGAATAGATAATTCCTGATCAGAAGAGGATTCAGAAGAAATAGAAACCTGACCTGAAGATTCATAATCAGTGTCTTGCCTAGGCCTCTTATCAGGAGGGGGTTGGGAACCCCTGATCAAGGTAATTAGGTCTTCAGCCATTTTGATCATCTGTTTTTCAGGTATAGCAGCCTGTGCACGTGGCTCATACGTCATTTTTTTAGCTTTAGAAATTGTTTTTGTCTTTGGGTTTTGCAGCTGTCATCGGTTTTATATAAAAATGTTGAGGCCTGAAAACACCCTCAGAAGCCAGTGCCTGCTCAGCGGCTCCGGACCCATCCAAGGGAGAGACATCCGTGGGTACAATACTTTGAGTATCTCGCGGTGTGCCGGACTCCACATGGGTCTTGGTAGGGATCTGCGACTCGAAAGTAGTGGGTATCAGGGGCTGCAAAAGTGCCTCACTGAGTACCGGCGACTGGCTTAGGAGAAGCTTTGTCATCGGTTTTGGACCTCGACGGTCTGTCTCTGTCCTTTTCTTTGTGTTTTTTTGTGTTCTCCGGTAGTCGGATTGCTATCTGATGACATTTCAGAGTAGTTAAATTTGTTTCCAAAATATTTTGAGGCATAAATATACCGTCGCTTAAATCTAGCACAAAACCGACAGCCAGGCACGTTGTGATCAGGGCCTAGGCAAGGAATACAGTATAAATGGAAATCCTTATAAGGTATTTGCTTCCCACAAGTAATACAATTAACTTTTTCTGACATCAGAATGGAGCAAGAAAAAAGTTTCCCCAACGGGGTACTTAGCTTTAGTGAAGACTTCGGTTCTGAAACTCGAAAATTTCAGGAGTCGGCCGACCGGCACTTGCGAACTGCTTCTGCTTCGGGCACTGTGCAGCAAGAAAGACTAAAGAAAATGGCGTCGGCTGCTTGTTTTATACCCCTGACGACCTGACGTCATGGAAGAGGAGACAGCAACCAACGCAGGACCTAAGACTTTGGAATTCAGGGCGAATGAGTCCAACCTGCCAGCAGATTACCCAAATGTAATGACTGCAACAGTGAAACACGAAGAACATCAACATTGCAAAGTATGTTTACCAACTTGTTCTGCAGAATTCATTAAATCTTGCAAGTATGTGTGTTCAGCACAGTCAGTAATCAGCATAATTTTCTGTTTAAGTAGTCCCATAATATGCTGCTGATACTTTAACATATGAAACTGGCAATTTAAAGTCCTAATGGCCAAAGTAGCAGAAGTGTATACCTTCTTACCCCATCTGTCTAAAGCTCTAGAATCTCTATCAGAAGGGGTAGGATTTTTGGCAGCAGTAGCCTTAATGCCTTTTGGTCCTTGGGAAATGGTCTCTGGATCCGCAGTAGGATTCTTGAAGAGGAACTTGAGAGAGTCAGGTACACTGTAGCACCTGTCAGGTTTTCTGGGAGCTGGAGGTAAAGTGCCTGGGGTAAGGCTAGATTCCAAGAAAGCATCATCTACAATATCCAGAACAGGAGGGATAGCTAAAGGCCTGTGTTGAGGCAGGAGTAAGAATTTCCCAAGTCTCTTTTTGGACTCAGAATAGTCCTGGCTTTCACAGCGGAAATGCTCCCTAAGGGTATGCAAGGTTTCACCAAAAGAAAGATCTTCTGGAGGGCAAGCAGAGTCTCCTCTGCATCAGAATTCTCATAAGTAGATAAGGGCAAATCCTAGTAATCAGAAGGAGCAGAGATATCAGATTCCTGATCAGAAGTATCAGAAAGAAAATCAATTCTAGGTCTCTTAGAGGGGGAAGGCTGGCTTCCCCTAATTAAGGTAATAAGGTCTTCAGCCATTCTAAACATTTGGTTTTAAGGCATATGGGCCTGAGTCTGTGATTTGGTCGTCGGTTTTCTAATCGTAGTGCGAGTTTTTGGCCCGAGGAATTCAGTACTTCTGGATGGAAATGATGGCATCAGTTTAATAATGTCTGTAGGCCTGAATACACCCTAAGAAGCAGGTGCCTGCACAGCGGCTCCAGACCCATCCAAGGTAGAGACATCCGCAGGTTCCATAGTCGAAGAAGCATCTCGCGGCATACCGGACTTTGAATTGGTCTCAGTGGAGGCCTGCAAATTTGTAGTAGTGGGTATCAGGGGCTGCGAAAGCGCCTCACTGAGTACCGGCGGACTGGCGACTAGCTTAACGGAAGTGTTGTCGGCAGTTTTGGACCTATCCGGTCTGTCTCTGTCTTTATCCTTACATTTTTTTGGAAGATCGGTAGTTGGATGGCTTAACGAAGCCATTTCGGAGTGCGGAGATCAAGAACGAAAGTATCTGACTACAAAAATACCCTGGCGAATAGTTCGGGCATTGAACAAGACACAAAATCGACAGCGAGGGACGTTGTGGTCTGGGCCTAAACAGGGGATGCAGTAAGAATGAAAATCTCTATGAGGTATTTGCTTTCCACAGGCAAGACAATTGCTAACTTTTACTGACATCGGTTAGAGCAAGAAAAAAGGATCCCCAACAGGGTACTTATCTTTTCTTGAAGACTTCGGGTCTGAAACTCAAAACTGAAAATTTCAGGAAACGGCCGACCGACTTTTGCGAACTGCTTCTGCTTCGGGCACCGCACGGCAAGAAAGACTCATGTAATGGCATTAACTGCATGTTTTATACCCCTGACTACCTGACGTCATGGAAGAAGGGACAGCATCAGACGTAGAAATCCGAAGACTTTGGTATTCAGGTCGGCTGAGGGCTACCCTAAAGGCAGATAACCCAAATGTGATGACTGCAACAGAAAAACACGAAAAACATCTGACAGCGAGGGACGTCATGGTCTGGGCCTAAACAGGTGACACAGTAAGAATGAAAATCTCTGTGAGGTATTTGCTTTCCACAGGCAAGACAATTGTTAATTTTTCTGACATCAGTTAGAGCAAGAAAAAAGGATCCCCAATGGGGTACCTTTAGAAGACTACAGGATTATTCAATTCGAAAAACAAAAATTCAGGTAGCGGCCGACCGGCACTTGCAAACTGCTTCTGCTTCTCCTCGGCAAGAAAGACTGATGTAATGGTGTCGGCTGCCTGCTTTCATATCCCTGATGACCTGATGTCAGTCCTGAAGCGACAGCAACCGACGCAGAAATACTAAGTCTTTGGTATTCGGGCCGACTGAGGGCTACCTGCAGGCAGATAATGCAAATGTGATGACTGCAACAGTGAAACACGAAGAACATCTACACTCCCTGGAAGCACTTTTCACCCTGGAGAATGCAGACATCTGTAGTTACTGAAACAAGGTCCAAAGCCACAGAAAGCGCTCCAGCAGTGCATGGCTATAATACCTTTTACACATTCTGACCACCCACTGCACACGTAAGGGCAAAAGGTGGAGGTGTATCCCATCTACATAAAGGATAAGTACATCTCAAGACTGGTCAAACAATAAGACATGCTCAAGCAACTCCATGTCCAAACAACCATACGGAAAATCCATTACCATATCCTTGCTAGCTACAGGTCTCCCACTATGAACCAGGAAACCCATACATCATACCTGAATTTACTAGAATCACTTACCATTCACTCCAATACCATACTCATTGGTGATTTCAACTACCCCTCCATACACAACCACTAACATCCAGGACCAAAGATTTCTAGACTTTGTCAATGCAAATGCCCTGAAGCAGCTAGTCTACACTTCCACTAGAAGGACAAATATCCTAGACCTGATACTCACTGATGCCCTCACTGGTTAGATCAGATCACAAAGTGGTCTCCCTTGAAATAAATATAAAACTAGAATCCTCACCTAACCCCAAAACCTTTAACAACTTTTCTCAAACTACCTTCTATTAAGTTATGGCACAGATTGTGTCCAAGCTCTTCCAAACCCAAAAAACACAAGTCTATGTGGAGGCATACACAAAAGCCCTGTACAACCACATAAACTCTTGCAGACAAATGGCAGTACCAGACCAAAATAAGTTTAGGACAAACTGCAAAAAAGAATATTTATATAAAATCTTACCGTAACCATAGATGTCCTCCTCTTCCATGTTGCAGTATTTATAAAATGAGGGATTCCTGCCTAGGCTACCCAAACGTCTGGCCCGTATACAAAAGATGTAAAGTACTGCAAGGTACATGCGACACTGCACATAGGCTAGGTGCCAACATAGATCATAAAAAGTACAGTTGTGTACACTTACCATATATGTAGGTGTTCGAGTGTATTCACTGTTGCAGTCATCACACTTGGGTTATCTGCCTGCAGGTAGCTCTCAGTCGGCTCGAATACCAGAGTCTTAGTATTTCTGCGTCGGATGCTGACACTTCCTCCATGACGTCAGGTCATCAGGGGTATAAAAACAGGCAGCCGACGCCATTACATCAGTTTTTCCTATACCAAATGTCAGGAGCCCCCAAATAGGGAGCTAATATATGGTGTGGAAACCACCACCAGTAAAAAGTAAATACCAATACTATTAGGAATAGCCATAGAGAGGAGAGATAGAAAGATTGAGAAAACCAGGGGGCTGGAGGGAGGGAAACCAGGACTGCAATAGTGAATACACCCGAACATCTATATTTATGTTAAGTGTGCACAACTGTACTATGTTCTTCGTATTTGACTGCTGCAGTCATCACACTTGGGTTGATTTCCAAAGCTGAGGAAGGGTGGAGGCAGTCAACAAGAGTTAGGGCTAGCCAGTAGGCCCTGCAAGACTGCTGTAGCAAATCCTGCCCTGGATTTGGAAAAGCTAGGTAAGTGGTAATGCTTGGTGAAGGTGTGTACAGAACTCCAGGTTGCAGCTTCCAAAATATCCCTGGTAGGGACTCCCCTGAGAAATGCTGTAGAGGTAGAAGTAGCCCTAGTGGAATGTGTTCTGACCCCCCTGACGGGTTGGTTTTCCATGGTGCTTGTAGCAGAAATTAATGCAGTGTGCTATACATTTGGAAATGGTTTGTTTAGAAATGGCCTTGCCCTCTGCCCCTGTTGCAAAGCTGACTAGAAGCTGGTCAGACTTTCTTAAAGGCTTAGTCCTATCAAGGTAGAACCTGAGCTGTCTGTGCACGTCCAAAGGGTGCAGGATCCTTTGCCCTTTGTTCTGAGGGCTAGGGAAGAAGGTTGGCAAATGGATGGATTGGTTTACGGACACACTCAACACCACCTTAGACATAAAGGACGGGTTAGTCCTGAGGGAAACACTTTCAGCATGGAAGATAATAAAGGGTTCCACCACCATCAGTGACTGTGCTCAGACACTCTTCTAGCTGAAGTGATGGCTAGAAGCAAGGCTGTTTTCCAAGAGAGGAATTTTAACTCTGCTGAAGCAGCAGGTTCAAAAGGGGGAAGCGTGAGCTTTTCCAGTACAAAGTTAAGGTCCCAAGCAGGGGTGGGTGGATGCTCTCCTTGGAGGCCTTAAGTTGTTGGCCCCTCTCAGGAACTGTTTGATGAGAGGGTGAGAAAACAGATGTGGATCACTATTGCAATGGGCTGAAATGGCAGAGACATGAATCTTAATAGAGGAGAAGGATAGGCCTCTGTGGAGTAGCTCTGCTAGGTAATCCAGTTTTAGAGGTAAGGACGGCACTGCTGTGTCCTTTCCTTTAGACTGAATCCAAGGACAATATCTTTTCCATTTTTCCGCATAGGATTTCCTAGTACTAGGTCTTCTGGTTTCAAGAAGGACGTCAAGCTCCTCTTTACTTAGGGCTGCTGGTGGAGTATTCAAGGAATAAGCCAGGCTGCAAGATTTAGGGTTTGCAATTGTGGATACAAAATATGTCCCTCCTGCTATGACAGCAGAGTAGGGGTCTGGTGTAGGTGCCAGGGTGGCGCCGGTGTCAGGCTGCACAGGAGTGGGTACCAGTGTTGGCGTGGCCAGTCCGGGGCAATCAAAATTGTCCTTGGCCTGTCTTCTTTTATCTTGTGTAGTACTCTTGAGAGAAGGGGCAGGGGGGAAAGGCATAGATTGAGAGGTTTTCCCATTGAAAGGTTAGGGCATCTACTTTCCAGGCCCTGCTGTGAGGGTTCCTGGTGCAGAATTTGCTTAGCTGGTGGCTGTGGGGGGAGCCAAAGAGATCCACCTCTGGGGTTCCCCACCTTAGGATCAGAAGGTTTAAAGTGCTGGGCTCCAATTTCCACTCGTGTGGGTCTAGGAGATTTCTGCTTAAGTCGTTTGCCAGTGAATTTTGTTTGCCTGGCAGGAATTGAGCTTGTAGATGGACTTGGTTGCCAAAGCTGTGCTCCACAGAGTCATGGCTAACCTGCAGAGTGGGTAAGAATGCGTTCCCTCTGCTTATTTATGTACCACATAACTGTGGTGTTGTCTGTTTTTACCAGCAGTTGTCCTGGAAGGATTAGGTATCTGAAAGCTGTCACAGCATTAAGTCAAGGGTGACTAACCAGGCATCCTTGGCTGGCATAGGGAGAAGCTGTTGTAGGGTAAGCATCTTGAATTTTGGGACCACCAGGAAGGTATTGAGAATTGAAAGATCCAGGATTGGGTGCCAAGAGCCCTCTTTCCTGGGTACCAGGAATAGTCTGGAGTAGAAACCCTGATCCCTTTGTTCTACTGGAACTGGCTGAATAGCTCTGGTGTTGAGCAGGGAAAGAACTTGGTTTTGAGCCTCTGCCCACTGGTTTGGAGGAAGGTCTGGAAACCCGCTTGGGGTTGGCAGTAAATGGAAATAAAATTTGTACCCCTGGGATACTATGTTGAGGACCCATCGGTCCTGAGTGATGGACATCCAGTTTTTTGCATGAAGGGCAAGTTTTCCTCCTAGGGGCACAAGCAATTGGGCAGGGCTGGGAAGTAGAGTTGAGAAGTCATTGTGAACTTTTTCCATAGGGATGTGGCTTACCACTCCCTGTTTTAGGGGTGTGAGCACTCCATTCCTTAGATCTCTGCATGCCCTGAGACTGTAGTCTGTGTGGTCTGTTTCCCCTGGGTCTTGTTTGGGAAGGCCTGGAGGAGGCTGGAAAGGACCAGTGTTTTGAAGGGCAATGCCTACTGAATCGAGGTGATTGCATTTATAAAAATTCTTTAACAGTTTGCACAGACTTAGCTTTTTCTTCCATCTTTTCAAGAACAACTTCTGCTTTGGTGCCAAACAAAACTTTTATTTAAAGGAGCATCTAGTTACTTGGATTTGACATGATCTGGCAAGGTCTACTCCTTCAGTCAAGTAGGTCTTCTCAGTACAGAGCCAGTGACTGCGGCCCTGCAAGTTGCTTCTAGGGCATCAAAGCCACACTGCAATGTATGCTTAACTTGGTTTGCAGAATGCATAAGCTCTTGCAAATCTTTATTTTCTGCACAATCTGGAAATATTACCATTTTTTGTTTAATGAGTTCCATAATATGTTTCTGGTACTTCAGCATGTGAAACTGGCAATTCAATGCCCTGATGGCAAGAGTTGCAGAAGTATATACCTTCTTACCCCAGCTGTCTAAAGCTCTGGAATCCCTGTCCGAAGGGGTAGGATTTTTGGCTGTAGTAGCCTTAATACCTTTAGGTCCCTGAGAAATCATCGCTGGATCAGCAGCAGGATTCTTGAAAAGAAACTTGTGGGAATCAAGTACTTGGCAGTACCTGTCAGGTTTCCTAGGGGCAGGAGGTAAGGTGTCTGGAGTAAGACTGGATTCCATAAAAACAGCATCCACAACATCCAGGACATGGGGAATAGCTGAAGGCCTGTGCTGAGGTAGCTCTAAAAATTCTCTGAGTCTCTTTTTGGACTGAGGATAGTCTTGGCATTCCCAATGGAAATGTTCTCAAAGTATGCAAGGTTTTGCCAAAAGAGAAATCCTCTGGAGGGAAGGCAGAGGGAGTGGATTCCTCTGCATCTGAATCCTCATAGAGTGATAAGGGCATGTCCTGATAATCAGAAAGGTCAGAGGCATCGGACTCCTGGTCTGTGGAATCTGAAGGCAACTGAATTCTTTGTCTTTTAGCAGCGGAAGGCTGGCTTCCCCTAATTAGTGTTATAAGGTCTTCGGCCATTCTAAGCATTTGTTTTTGTGGCATGGGGGCCTTAGCATGCGCTTTGGTCGGTTTTCTAGGTGTAGTGCGTTCTCTGGGCCTAAGAAACTCGGTAGTTTTGGCTAAAAAAGAAGTTGTCGGTTTGATTCGAACATCGGTAGGTCGGAAAACACCCTCAGAAGCCGGTGCCTGCACAGAGGCTCCGGACCCATCCAAGGTAGAGACATCCGCTAGTGCCATAGTCGAAGAAACATCTCGCGGCATACCAGACTCCGAATGGGTCTCAGCAGAGGCCTGCAAACCCACAGAAGCAGGCATCAGGGGCTGCGAAGGCGCCTCATTGAGTACTAGCAGACTGGCGACTAGCTTAACGGAAGTGGCGTCATCAGTTTTGGACCTATGTGGTCTCGGTCTTTATCCTTACATTTTTTCAGATGATCGGTAGTTGGATGGCTTACCGAAGCCATTTTGGAATACAGAGATCGAGAGCGAAAGAATTTAGCAACAAAAATAGCCCGGTGACAAATGGTTTGGGCATTAAACAAGGCACAAAACCGACAGCGAGGGACGCCGTGGTCTGGGCCTAAATAGGTGACGCAGTAAGAATGAAAATCTCTGTAAGGTATTTGCTTTCCACAGGAAAAACAATTGTTAACTTTTTCTGACATCGGTTAGAGCAAGAAAAAAGGATCCCCAATGGGGTACTTAGCTTCAGAAGACTTCAGTATTATCAACTCAAAAAACAAAAATTTCAGGTAGCGGCCGACCTGCTTCTGCTTCGGGCTCCTCCTCGGTAAGAAAGACTGATGTAATGGCATCGGCTGCCTGTTTTTATACCCCTGACATCATGGAAGAAGTGACAGCATCCGATGCAGAAATACTAAGACTCTGGTAATCGGGCCGACTGAGGGCTACCTGCAGGCAGATAACCCAAGTGTGATGACTGCAACAGTGACACACAAAGAACATATGCAAGGTACGTGTGACACTGCACATAGGCTAGGTGCAGACGTAGATCACAGATGTGATGTCAGCACATACTATCCTCAGAACTGAATGCCCCAGTCAGAACACCAGCTCAAGGATATGAAGTAGAAGCAAAATATCATCCAAAGAAAAGCATGACCCAAGGGGGAAGAAGGATGGGATAGAATACTGTAACATGGAAGAGCAGGACATCTATGGTTACAGTAAGATTTTACACAACTTTTCTATGTCCCTCTATTCTCATGTTGCAGTATTCATAACCTGAGGGAGAGTGCCAAAGCTCATGAAAGGGAGGTTGGAGCAGAGGAAATCTCCATGAAGCCATGCAGGATTGCCTGGCAAAGCCTGTTCTGGATCTGGAGATAGTATTCAGCTTGTAATGCTTGGTGAAAGTGTGGACAGAAGACCATGAAGCTGCCTCCAAAATACAGGCAGTGCACAAACCTGTGAAGGTGGCCCCATTTGAAGCCAATGGCCTAGTGGAATAAGCTTTTACTGAGGAAGAGAGAGGTTTCCCATGGAAAAACATAAAAAAAGAAATGGCCTTAGAGATCCAAGTAGAAAAAGTCTATTTAGACGTAGATTTTCCCAGCACCCTGGGATGAAAGGAAACAGTTTCTTATTTCCTAATGGACTTGGTCTTGTCTAGATAAAATCTGAGCTGTCTACGTCCATCCAAGGTATGCAGCACCCTTTCACTAGAATTTTGTGAGGAAGGAAAGAAAGTAGGTAAATGAATAGACTGATTAAAGGAAAATTTAAATGAAAGAGTGGTTAGTGTGGAGAGAAACCCTATCCTTTTGGAAAATGAGAAAAGGCTGAGAAACTATTAAGGCTTGAAGTTTGGAGACTCTTCTAAGTGAAGTGACGGCTACCATCAAAATAGTCTTCCATGTGCAATACTTCAAAGAAGAAGCTGAGACTGCAGGCTCAAAGGGAACCTGAGTAAGCTTTTTCAGTACAAAATTCAAAACCCAGGGAGAAGGTACAGGTTTCCTGGGAGGTCTGATATGAAGGATGACCTTAAGAAAAAGCTTAACCTCTAGCCTAGAAGCTAAAGGAGAAGACAGAGGCAGACATGCAGAAATGGCAAATAAGTGGGCGTTAACAGAAAAATAAGCCAATCCACCCTTAAGCAGCTCACACAAATAAGGCAGAACTAGGGCAGTATCCACTGAAAATGGATCTAGCTGCTTCTTAAGACACCAGACAGAGAACCTCTTCCATTTGGACAAGTAGGATCTCCTAGTACTGGGTTTCCTGGCCTCCTGCAGGACTAGAAGTACGTCCTCAGAAAAAAGGTGTCGAGAACGGATCCGAAACCTATCACCCAGAGTCAGGTTCAGGGTTGTTAGATGTGGGAGAATAAGAGGTCCCTTGTCTTGTGTGAGAAGGTCCACCCTGTGAGGTAACTTGTGATGATTACCCTTAGCTAGTTGCAGAAGACAAGAGAACCAGTGCTGTCTTGGTCAAAAGGGGGTTACCAACAAGAGTTTTGGTTTGTCCTGCTGAATTTTCAGCAGAACTTTCTGAATGAGTAAGAAGGGGGGCAATGGATAAAGAAAAGTACAGTTGTGTACACGTACCATAAATGCAGATGTTCGAGTGTATTCACTGTTGCAGTCATCACTTTTGGGTTATCTGCTTGCAGTAACCCTAGGGCGGCCTGATTAACAAAGTCTTGAGTCCTGCGTCGGTTGCTGACCCTTCTTCCATGACGTCAGGTCGTCAGGGGTATAAAACATGCAGCCGACGCCATTACATCAGTTTTTCTTGCCTAAGATGTCAGGTGGCCCCTTAATGGGAAGCAATTAAATCTATAAATATACAAGATTATACCTCCAACAAAAAAGCAAATACACCAAAAAGCTTTTGAAGATAGCAAAGGAAAGTAGAGGTATATCCAAAAAAAGAAGGGGGATGGAGGGAGGGTAACCTGGACTGCAACAGTGAATACACTCGAACATCTACATTTATGGTAAGTGTACACAACTGTACTATGTTCTTCGTGTTTCACTGCTGCAATCATCACTTTTGGGTAGATTCCCAAAGCTAAGGAAGGGAGGAGGAATTTAAATAGAATTAGGACCAGCTAAAAGTCCCTGCAAGACTGCAGTGGCAAAGCCAGCTCTGGATTTAGAGAAAATTGGCAGATGGCAATGCTTGGTGAAAGTATGTACAGAACTCCAAGTAGCAGCTTCTAGGACGCCCCTGGTAGGGACGCCTCTGAGAAAGGCTGTAGAGGTAGATGCAGCCCTGGTAGAGTGGGGTCTGATCCCCAGTGGGATAGGTTTTCCATGGTGTTTATAACAGAAATGAATGCAATGGCCTATCCATTTGGAAATGGTTTGCTTTGAAATAGCCTTCTCCTCTGCCCCTGTAGCAAATACCACCAGCAGTTGATCAGATTTCCTTTGAGGTTTAATTCTGTCCAAGTAGAATATAAGTTGTCTGTGCACGTCTAAGGAGTGCAGAATCTGTTCCCCTTTGTTCTGTGGATTAGGAAAGAAGGTTGGCAAATGTATGGATTGATTAAGTGCCACACTGGATACCACAATGGGCATGAAGAAGGGACTGGTCCTGAGGGACACCCTGTCTGCATGAAAGATGATGAAAGGCTCCACTGCCATGAGGGCCTGTAATTCAGATACCCTTCTTGCTGAAGGGATTGCTAAAAGGAAAGCTGTTATCCACGAAAGGAATTTTAAGTCAGCAGTGGCAGCTGGCTCGAAAGGAGGAAGGGTGAGTTTTTCCCAATACAAAGTTGAGGTCCCAGGCTGAAGATGGAGCTCTCCTGGGTGGTCGTAGATTTTTGGCCCCTCTGAGGAAAGTACAGTTTTGTACCTACCATAAATGTAGATGTTCGAGGATCCACATTGCTGCAGTCCTAACTATTGGGTAGTCCGCTGTCCAGTCGGCCCGAATACCAAAGTATATGGCTGACGTCGGTCAAGGCGCATTAGACTGACGTCAGTACGTCAGGGTACTAATGCGCATGACCGACGTCATATCCTCAGTCTTTTCTTGCCCCAGATGTCAGAAGACCCTAAAAAGACAAGGCCAATACCAAAAAACTCCAAACATACCTGCATCAAAAATATGTACAATATATACAAAAGTACTAGAATATAACCTCACCTACACAACCACCCCTAAACACAGAGGGGAAGGAGGGAGGGTAAATTGGACTGCAGCAATGTGGATCCTCGAACATCTACATTTATGGTAGGTACAAAACTGTACTATGTTCTTCATTCCACATTGCTGCAGTCCTAACTATTGGGTAGAATCCCAAAGCAGAGGTAAGGGAGGCTGGCAAATCATAAGGAAACAGGAGCTGACAACAAGCCTTGCAAAATAGCTGTGGCAAAACCAGCCCTAGACTTAGAGTAGAGAGGAAGGTGATAATGCTTAGAGAAAGTATGCACTGAACTCCAAGTAGCTGCCTCCAAAATATCCTTAGTTGCCACCCCCCTTAGAAATGCTGTAGAAGTGGCAGTAGCCCTAGTGGAATGAGGCCTAATCCCAGCTGGAATCTCCTTGCCATGATGGGAATAACAAAATGCAATGCAAAACCCAATCCACCTAGAAATAGTTTGTTTTGACACAGGCTTGCCCTGCGAACTCAAAGCAAAAGAAACAAACAACTGCTGAGACTGCCTAAAATCCTTAGTCCTGCTTAAATAATAACGCAATTGCCTGTGTACA
Source organism: Protopterus annectens (assembly GCF_019279795.1). Taxonomy (NCBI): domain Eukaryota; kingdom Metazoa; phylum Chordata; order Ceratodontiformes; family Protopteridae; genus Protopterus; species Protopterus annectens. The sequence goes on along the minus strand of NC_056737.1, from coordinate 1,937,671,847 downwards.
TCTAAAGTGTGCAAAATCTTTTCCCCTTTATTTTGGGGAACTGCATAAAAAGTAGGCAAATGAATAGTTTGGTTTAAAGCCACACTAGAAACCACCTTAGGCATAAAGGAAGGATTAGTACGTAATGATACCCTATCCTTATGAAAAATCAAAAAAGGCTCAACCGCCATAAGGGCCTGCAACTCAGAAACCCTTCTTGCAGAAGTAATGGCCAACAAAAAAGCAGTCTTCCATGACAAGTATTTCAAGTCAGCAGTAGCCAGAGGCTCAAAAGGTTGTAGAGTAAGTTTCTCCAACACAAAATTGAGATCCCAAGCAGGAGTAGGAGCTCTACGTGGGGGTCTTATATTCTTTGCCCCTCTAAGAAATTGCTTGAACAAAGGATGCGAAAACAATGGTGGATCACAATCATAGTGAGCTGAAATTGCTGCAGCATGAATCTTAATGGAAGAGAAAGACAAACCTTTGTCCAATAACTCAGTAAGATATTGAAGAGCCACACTCAAATTAGGCTCAGAAATCTCCAAATTGTTTGCTGCACTCCAAAATAAAAATCTCTTCCATTTTTCTGAGTACACCTTCCTTGTACTAGGTCTTCTGGCTTCCATAATCACATTTAAAACTTGTTGAGGAAGTTGAGACCTGCTGTGTTTCAAAACAGAATATGCCAGGCTGTTAGATGAAGAGAGTGGAGCTTGACATTGAGCAGGTGACCGTCCCTCTGAGACAACAGGTGTGGAATCAAAGGTAAAGGCCATGGAGGATTCCTTACCAGACTCCTTAGTAATGGGTACCAGTGTTGCCGAGGCCAATCTGGAGCTATTAAAATCATCCTTGGCTTGTCTTGTCTGACCTTTAGGAGCACCTTTGGGAGAAGAGGCAGAGGTGGAAAGGCATACACATGAAGATTTTTCCAACTGAAAGAAAGAGCATCCACTTTCCAAGCTGTGTGATGAAACCTCTTTGTGCAAAACTTTGGCAGCTGGTGGTTTAGAGGAGAAGCGAACAGATCTATGTCTGGAGTTCCCCATGACACTGTCAATTTTTGAAATACATGAAGATCCAGTTTCCACTCGTGGGGATCCATGATTCGTCTGCTTAACACATCTGCTAAGGAGTTCTGTGCTCCTGGCAGAAACCTTGCCTGAAGAGTTAGTTGCAAGCTGAGCGCAGTCTCCCATAAAATCATTGCTTGCCTGCACAACGGGTAAGAATGTGTTCCCCCTTGTTTGTTGATGTACCACATGACAGTTGTGTTGTCTGTTAGAATCAACACCTGCCCTGGAAGAAGTAACGTCTTGAAAGCCATTAATGCAAACTGGACTGCTAACATCTCCTTCATGTTGATATGTAGATGCTGTAGTCTGGCAGGCCACTTGTCTTGTATCCACTTTCCATTTAGATGAGCTCCCCAAGCAATGTCTGAGGCATCTGTCGTTAGAATCTGACTCGCCTCTGGCCGGGTCACAGAGAGTCCCTTGTTTAGGTGACATTCCTGAGCCCACCACAAAAATTCCTTTTGAATGCAAGGTATTATTTGAATGACAGTGTCCAATTCCTGGCAGTGCTGTGTCCATACATTTTTGAGATACCATTGCAGCTTCCTCATATGCAGTTTGGCATTGGGAAGCACCAGAATACAAGATGCCATGAACCCTAAGGCTTGAAGGACTGTCCTTGCAGTCAGCCCGGACTGAAGAGATAGGTGATGGAAGTAACTGGAAAGATTCTTTTGTTTGTCCGGGGTTAAAAAGGCCATCTGGGCTGCTGTATTCAGTCTCACACCCAGAAAGCACATGTCTTGAGAGGGTACTAGACTGGACTTTATTTCGTTCACAGAATACCCTAGGCATCTTAGCACTGCTATCACATATTCCAAATGCTGTAAAGGTCTTCCTTTTCTTGAGCCAGAATCAGGCAGTCGTCCAAGTAAGGATAGATTTGAATTCCTTTTAGTCTGAAGTAAGCTATCACTGGAGCCAGAACCTTTGTGAATACTCTGGGCAGTAGATAAGCCAAAGGGCAATGCAGAGAACTGATAATGAGAATTTCCAGCTCGAAGCAGATACTTCCTGCAACTTAGTCTGATAGGCACATGAAGGTAAGCTTCCTTGAGATCTAAAGTTACCATCCAGTGATCTTTGCCCAGCAGAGGTAAAAGCTGTTGTAACGTCAACATTTTGAACTTGGGAATGTCCAGATAAGTGTTGAGGATAGATAAATCCAAAATTGGTCTCCACGTGTTCCCCTTCTTGGTACTAGGAACAGGCGAGAATAAAATCCTAGGCCCCTTTCTGGCACAGGAACTGGCTGAATGGCCCCTATTTGGAGCAACAGAGAAATTTGCTTGTGAGCCTCTTGTCTTTGTAGAGGAGGAATGTCTGGCATGCCTTTGAAAGGAGGCAAGGTATGGAAATAAAACCTGTAACCGTGGTGAATGATATCCAGAACCCATCTGTCTTGGGTAATTAAATCCCAATTTTCTTTGAAAAGAGACAGCCTTCCTCCCAAAGGTGCTGCCAGGCGAGAATGTACTGGCAGCTGAAAAGGCAGGTCATTGGGTCTGTTTAAGAAAGGACTGACCCCTGCCCTCACCAGAAGTCTGAGCAGGTGAACTCCCTGTTCTAGGCCTAAAAGAACCTTGAGCTCTGCCCCTACCACGTCTAGACCTACCCCTAGACTGGGAATCATAAGCAGGATATGTCCATCCCTTAGTAGGCCAATTTCTACTAAACTTTGGAGGCTGCACCTGCAAAAATCCTTAACAGTTTGCATAGACTTAGCCTTGTCCTCCATTTTCTTTAAAACTGCTTCCACAGGCGAACCAAACAACACATCAGACTGTAAAGGAGCATCCAAAATCCTTGTCTTAACATGCTCAGCTAAATTCTGATCTCTCAACCAGGCGTGCCTACGAAGAACAGAACCAGTGGCAGCCACCCTCGAGGAGGCCTGCACAGCATCAAAACCACACTGCAAGGAATGCTTACCCACCTGTTCAGACACATGAACTAAATCCTGCAACTCTTTACACTCAATACCTTCAGCCAGAGCATCCACCTTAGACTTCAATTGTGAAAGGAGATAATTCTGATATTTTAACATGTGGAACTGACAATTCAACGCCCTCATGGCTAAAGTGGAAGAAGTATACACTTTCTTTCCCCATCTATCCAAAGCCCTTGCCTCTTTATCAGGAGGAACAGGATTTTTAACAACAGAAGCCTTCACACCTTTAGGCCCCTGGGAGACAGTTTCCGGGTCTGCCCTAGGACTCTTAAAAAGATACTTATGAGCCTCAGGCACCCTATAGTACCTATCCGGTTTAACTGGGGCAGGAGGCAAACCAAAATATTCCCCAACGGGGTACTTAGCCAACTTTGATTCGGTCTGAAACTCTGACTTCAGAAACTTTCAGAACGCCAACCTGCACTCGCAAAACTGCTTCTGCATCGGACCATGCGGCAAAAAAGACTGAGGATATGACGTCGGTCATGCGCATTAGTACCCTGACGTACTGACGTCAGTCTAATGCGCCTTGACCGACGTCAGCCATATACTTTGGTATTCGGGCCGACTGGACAGCGGACTACCCAATAGTTAGGACTGCAGCAATGTGGAATGAAGAACATCTGCTTAAGCACTGGATGAGAGAAGAGGAGTGGTTCTGTGTTATAATGAGCTGAGATGGCTGAGGCGTAAATTTTGATGGAGGAGAAAGACAGGCCCTTATGAAGCATCTCAGTTAAGTATTGTAAAATCTGAGATAAATTGGGCACTGTTATGCTCATCCCTTGAGCTTGGTTCCGGGCACAGAATCTTTTTCATTTTTCAGCGTAAGACTTTCTGGTACTAGGCCTCCTCGCCTCTAAAATGATATCCATCACTGGTTTACTGAGAGATGGTAAAGGAGAAATTATGCAATTAGAACTCAGTGTTTGAAGTTGAGGGTGCAGAATTTGGTTCTCCTGCTGAGGCAACAGAGTAGGAATCGGAGGCAGGAGTCATGGGGCCCACAGTGACACGCTGCACAAGAGGGGGTACCAGTGTTGGCGTGGCCAGTCTGGTGCAATCAAAATCATCCTTGATTCGTCTTGTTTGATCTTGAGTAGTACTTTGGTGAGCAGAGTCAGAGGAGGAAAGGCATAAAGTGATAAGTTTTTCCAGCTGAAGGACAGAGCATCCACTTTCCAAGCTTGTTTGTGGGGAGTCCTTGTGCAGAATTTGTCCAACTGATGGTTTTGGGGGAGGCAAACAGGTATATATCTGGGCTCCCCCATTTGCTTGTCAACATGTTGAAAATCCTTGGTTCCAGTTTCCACTCGGGTGGGTCCATGAGGTTTCTGCTTAGTTAGTCTGCCAGAGTATTTAGTTTTCCTGGCAGGAATTGAGCTTGTAAATGTACTTGATAGCTCAGGGCTGTGTTCCACAATGCCATGGCTAGTCCGAAGAGGGGGTAAGAATGTGTACCGCCTGCTTGTTTATGTACCACATAACAGTGGTGTTGTCCATCTTTATCATTAATTGTCCTGGAAGAATGTGGTCCTTGAAGGCTGTCAGAGCATTCTGTACAGCTAACATTTCTTTTTGACTGATATGCAGGTGCATTTGACTTGGGTTCCATTTGCCCTGAATGCACTTGCCTGCCAGGTTGGCCACCCATGCATAGTCTGATGCGTCTGTTAAGGTTTGGGTGGCAGGGGGTAGTGTGAATGGTAGACCCCTGTTTTGGTGGCAGGCCTCTGCCCACCAAAGGAACTCTAAGCGTAGGCTAGGTATGATAGGAATAATTATTTCTAGATCCAGTGAATGTTGACACCATAGGCTTTAGAGATACCATTGTAGTTTATTCATATGCAGCCTTGCATACGGAATTAAAAGAATGCAGGAGGCCATGGACCCAAGGTTTGCAGTATTTGCCTTGCAGGTAACTGGGATTTTGTCGCCACTTGTTTGAAGTAGATTGTCAAATGAATCTGTTTCTCTGGCGTGAGGAAAGTCATCTGGGAAGTTGTATTCAAGCTTGCTCCCAGGAATATAATTTGTTGACAGGGTACCAGGTGTGATTTATTTTTGTTTATGGTATACTCCAGACAAGTCAGTACCTTTTGAACAAAAGGCCAGATGATTCAAATGTATGTCCTGGCTTTCTACCTGAATTAGACAATCGTCCAGATATGGGTATATTTGAAAATTTCTTTGTCTGCAGAATGCAATGACTGGAGCCAGGCACTTTGTGAATACTCTGGCCGCAGTAGATAAGCCAAAGGGCAGTGGAGAGAAGTGATGGTGCATGTAGCCTGCTTTGAAGCGTAGGTATCTTCTGCAAGACTCCCTGATAGGGATGTGCAGGTATGCTTCTTTTAAATCTAGTGTTGCCAACCATGCATTTTTGCCTAGCATAGGAAGCAGCTGGTGATGAGTCAGCATCCTGAATTTTGGAATCACCAGAAATGTATTTAGAGTAGAAAAGTACAGGACAGGATGCCATGTATTGCCTTTTCTGGGTACTCCCTCGAATAGAACCCTTGTCCCTTTTCCTCTTCAGGTACCAAGTGAATAGCCCCCATGTTTAATAGAGAGAGTACTTGATTTTGGTCCTCTGCCCAATGATTTGGGGGTAGATCTGGCCACCCTCTTGGTGTTGGTAAGGTGTGGAAGAAAAATCTGTATCCTTGGGACACTATATTTAAAACCCATTTGTCCTGGGTAATGAGTTCCCAGTTTCTGGCCTGCAGACCAATCTTTCCGCCTAAAGGAGCATTTGGTTGGGAAGTGCTTGGAAATTTTAGAAGCAAGTCATTGAGACTACTTTCCTTAGAGGGGAGTCTTACTACTCCCTGATTTGGGTGTGGAAACCCCTCACTACTTAGTCTTGTGGGTCCCCTGGGACTGAAACCTGGGGTTTCTGCCATGTCTGGGTTTGGCTTGAGAAGACCTTGAAGAGGCTGGAAAGGACCAATTCTTACAGGGCCAATGCCTACTAAATCTAGGAGGCTGAAAGTACAGTTTTGTACCTACCATAAATGTAGATGTTCGAGTGCTAATACAGCTGCAGTCATAACAGATGGGTTCTCCTGCCGTCAGGCGGGTTCTCCTGCCGTCAGGCGGGTCCTCGGTCGGCCGAATTCCAAAGTCTAGGTCCGGCGTCGGTTGTCGTCACTTCTTCCCTGACTTCAGTGCGACAGGGGTATAAAAGAACCAGCTGACGCCATTTTCTTCAGTCTTTCTTGCCCCAGATGTCAGGTGCCCCCAGAAGGAAGGCAATACATAAAATAATGTAATAATGCAATGCAATATAATCAAAAAACAGTAGTTGCAAGCAAATACACCATAAAAGAATACCCCTAGAGGGGAAGGAGGGAGGGAAACCTGGACTGCAGCTGTATTAGCACTCGAACATCTACATTTATGGTAGGTACAAAACTGTACTATGTTCATCGTGCATACAGCTGCAGTCATAACAGATGGGTAGAATCCCAAAGCTAAGAAAGGGGTGGTAGGCACTAGGTGGAGCTAGGAGGAGCCAAAATGCCCTGCAAGATTGCAGTGGCAAAGCCCGGTCTAGACTTGGAGTATAATGGTAGCTTGTAGTGCTTAGAAAAGGTATGCACAGAACTCCAAGTGGCTGCTTCTAAAATATCCTTGGTAGGAACTCCTCTGAGGAAGGCTGCAGAGGTGGCTGTGGCCCTGGTGGAATGAGTTCTAATGCCTGTAGGTACAGTTTTGCCATGAAAGGAATAGCAAAAGCGTATGCAGTGGGCTATCCACTTTGAGATTGTCTGTTTGGATATTGACTTTCCTTGAGCTCCTACTGCATAGGCCACAAAAAGCTGTTCTGATTTTCTGAAAGGCTTTGTTCTGTCCAAATAACGCAGTTGTCTGTGGATGTCCAAGGAATGCAGTAATCTCTCCCCTTTGTTTTGAGGATTAGGATAAAAAGTAGGTAAATGTTTGGCCTGATTTAAGGCTACCCTGGATACCACTTTAGGCATAAAGGACGGGTTGGTACGTAATGACACACTGTCCTGATGGAAGATGATGAAAGACTGGACAGCCATAAAGGCCTGTAGTTCTGAAACTCTACGAGCTGAAGTGATAGCCAGAAGGAAAGCTGTTTTCCAGGACAAATATTGCAAATCTGATAGGCAGCTGGTTCAAAAGGGGGCAAAGTCAGTTTTTCCAGAATGAAATTAAGATCCCAAGCAGGTATTGGTTGTTTTCTTGGAGGTCTTAAATTCTTAGCCCCTCTGAGGAACTGTCTTAATAGAGGGTGAGAGAATAAAGGTGGATCAGTGTTGTATTCTGCAGAAATGGCTGAGGCATGGATTTTGATGGAGGAGAACGAAGGTCCACTGCTTAGCAGTTCGGCCAAATATTGTAGTATTTGAGGTAAATTCAGTTTTCCAGGGCACTGGCCCTTTTTCTCATTCCAAACACAAAAACGTTTCCACTTTGCAGAGTAAGCTTTTCTAGTTGATGGCCTTCTGGCCTCCAAAATGACATCCTGCACCTCCTTGGAGAGCAGGGCCTGCTGTGATGCTAAGGAATCTTCCATGCGGCTAGATTGAGTGTCTTCAGCTGACTGTGAAGAGTTTTGAAGCTGTGCCGAGTCAGAAGAAGAGGCATTAGAGGCAGGGTCCATGGTGGGGAATGCGTCAGGCTCCTCAGGAGTGGGTACCAGTGTTGCCTTGGCCAGTCCGGAGCAATGAGGATCATCTTTGGTCTGTCTGCTCTGGTCTTCAATAGGACTTTGGGCAGCAGAGGAAGAGGTGGGAAGGCATAAACTGTCATTGATGTCCAACTGAAAGAGAGAGCGTCCACTCTCCAGGCCTTTGGATGGAAGATCCTTGTGCAGAATTTTGTCAATTGATGATTTTTGTGGCAGGCAAAGAGATCTATGTCTGGCCTTCCCCATTCTTGGATTATTTCTGTAAAAACTTTTGGATGCAACTTCCATTCGTGTGGATCTGTCATATTCCTGCTTAGGTTGTCTGCCAGCGTGTTTTCCTTGCCTGGCAAGTACTGTGCTTGTAGTTCCATTTGTAAGTCCATGGACATGTTCCAAAGTGACATGGCCAGTCTGCATAGGGGAAAAGAATGTGTTCCTCCCTGCTTGTTTATGTACCACATAACTGTGGTGTTGTCTGTTCTTATCAATAGCTGACCTGGTTGTAGAAGGTCCTTGAAGGCTGTAATAGCATTTATCACTGCTAGCATTTCTTTTTGATCGATGTGAAGGTGCTTTTCTTTTTGGGTCCATTTGCCCTGAATGCACCGGTCAGTCATGTCGCCCCAGGCGTAGTCCGAGCGTCTGTTGTGATGACTTGATTTGCTTGAGGCTTGCTGAATGGAAGACCTGTGTTTGTTTGGCATGCTTGAGCCCACCACAGAAATTCCTTTTGCAGACATGGAATTAGTGGTATTATTGTTTCCAAACTGTGGCTGTGTTGAGACCATATGTTTTTTTAGGTACCATTGTAGTTTTCTCATATGCAGCTTTGCACATGGGATTAGTAAGATGCAAGATGCCATGAATCCCAGAGCCTGCAGGATTTTCCTTGCAGTCAGCCTGGTGCAATTTGCCAGTGTTCTGAAATATTGAATTAGTTGCCCCTGCTTCTCTGGCGTGAGGTAGGCCATCTGGGTGTTTGTGTCCAAATTGGCACCCAGGAAAATTATCTTCCGAGAGGGTATTAGTCTTGATTTCTCTTTGTTGACTGTGTATCCTAGAGAGTTTAATAACATTATTACATAAACCAGATGTTTCAGAAGAATGTGCTTGCTGTCCGCTTGGATCAGGCAGTCATCCAAATAAGGGTATATTTGTATCCCTTGAAGTCTGCAGTAGGCAATTACTGATGCCAGGCATTTCGTGAATACTCTGGGCGCAGTAGATAAACCAAAGGGCAATGCAGAGAATTGATAATGTATTGAACCTGCAAGAAATCTGAGGTATCTTCTGCAATTTTGTCTGATTGGGACATGCAGGTATGCCTCCTTGAGGTCCAATGTTACCAGCCAAGACTCCTTGCCCAGCATGAGAAGAAGTTGCTGTAGAGTGAGCATCTTGAATTTTGGTACGAGTAAGAATGTGTTTAGGATGGAAAGATCCAAAATAGGTCTCCAATCTTTGCCCTTCCTTGGCACCAGAAATAGCCTGGAATAAAAACCTTGACCTTGTTCGTGTGTAGGTACCTCTTGAATAGCTTTCATGTTTATAAGATCTGAAATTTACTTTTGTGCCTCTGCCCTTTGATTGTGTGGCAGGTTTGGCATGCCTTTCATTTTTGGAAGGGTATGAAAATGGAATTTGTAGCCTCTGTTTATAATGTTCAGGATCCATTTGTCCTTTGTGACAATATGCCAGTTTTTTGAGAATAGTGCCTGCTTTCCTCCTAAGGGTGCTGCCGTTTGAAACCTGGTTGGCATGCAAAGGGGAAAGTCATTGGTTTTGCTTTCTGAAAGATTGCGAGTTGTCCTCACCACCTCTTTGTGTAGGAGCTTGCCATTGTCTGCCTCTGTACGAGCCTTGTGTTTGTCCTCTGCCCCTCGGGTGCCTGTATCTGCCTCTTTGGGGTCTGTCTGTGGCAGGAAAGAACCAATTTTTGGAAGGCCAATTTCTACTAAAACGTGGGGGTTGAACCTGTAGAAATTCTTTCACAGTTTGCATTGATTTAGCCTTTTCCTCCATCTTCCGTAATACTTCCTCAGCATTTGCCCCAAATAGTACATCCTTTTGAAGAGGGGCGTCTAGTAATTTAGCTTTGACATGATCAGGCAAGGCTTGTTCCTTGAGCCAGGCATGCCTACGTGTGACTGAGCCTGTAACAGCAGCTCTACATGAGGCCTCTAGAGCATCAAAACCACATTGTAAGGTATGTTTACCCACTTGTTCTGCACTATGCATCAAATCCTGCAACTCCTTCATGTCTGGTTGTTCAGGTTGTGACATTTTACTTTTCAATTGAGATAACAGAAACTGTTGGTATTTTAGCATATGAAACTGACAGTTTAAGGCCCTCATGGATAAGGAAGCCAAGGTATATACCTTTTTTCCCCCACCTTTCTAAGGATCTGGAATATCTCTCGGAAGGCAATGGGTTTTTGGCAATGAAGGCCTTAACTCCCTTGGGCCCCTGTGAGATGGTTTCTAGGTCAGCAGCATGGCTTTTGTATAGAAATTGGTGTGAGTCAGGAACCCTGTAGTACCTGTCAGGATTAACTGGAGCTGGAGGTAGAGTCCGGGTTAAGGCAGGCCTCCAAGTAAACATCATCTAGGATGTCCAGGACAGGAGGTATAGCCAGAGGCCTGTGCTGGGGTAACAAAAGAAATTCCCTGAGCCTTTTCTTGGAATCTGAATAATCCTGGCCTTCCCAGTGGAAGTGTTCCCTTAAGGTATGCAGAGTTTCACCAAATGAGTAATCCTCAGGGGGGGATACAGAAGGAATAGATTCCTCTGCATCAGAGTCTTCAAAAGGAGAGTAAGACTGTTCCTGATAATCAGAGTGCTCTGAAATAATAGAGCCCTGATCAGAGGAGGGGGAATCTTCCTCCACTCTGGGTCTTTTGTCCGGAGGTGGCTGAGAACCTCTGATTAGAGTAATTAAATCCTCAGCCATTTTAAGCATCTGTTTCTTAGGCATGGGGCCTGGAGATGGGCCCTGTGTAGCTGGTCTCTTAGAGTGCATGGTAGCTTTAGACTTGGTGAAAGCCTTGATGGAGAAAGAAGAGGAAGGTCTGAAGACACCTTGAGTGGAGGTGGACCTGTCCACATTCTGTGTTTCAATGCCAAGCGTGGCTTCGGTATCTGTAGTCAGGGTGTGGGCCGAGGATCCTGCGACCTCGGGTACAGGAGACACCACCAAAGATGTGTCGTCGGTAATCAGGGGCTGCGTAGGCGCCTCGCTGAGAACCGGACCACGTGTAGTCGGCTTTGGCGTGGTGTCGGTAGAGGCCACAGACCTCGAGTGTCGGTCCTTGTCTTTGCGTTTTTTAGACAAAACCGGAGTCGGAGTATCCGACGACATAGTATAATTAAATGCTTTCCCAAAATAATGCTGGGCGAACTCCGCCCGACGCTTAATAGTGCGTTTGTTGAATGTAGCACAAAAGCTACAGACCGAGACGTCGTGGTCTGGGCCTAAACAAGGTATACAGAGGGAATGGAAATCCTTATGCGGTATTTGCTTCCCACAAGAAATACAGTTATTAACTTTGTCTGACAACGGTCTGAGGCAAGAAAAAGTTTCCCCAATGGGGTACTTAGCTTTTAAGAAGACTTCGGTTCCAAATTTTTTGTAATCTCAGGAGCTGGCCGACCGGCACTTGCGAACTGCTTCTGCTTCGGGCACCGCGCGGCAAGAAAGACTGAAGAAAATGGCGTCGGCTGGTTCTTTTATACCCCTGTCGCACTGACGTCAGGGAAGAAGTGACGACAACCGACGCCGGACCTAGACTTTGGAATTCGGCCGACCGAGGACCCGCCTGACGGCAGGAGAACCCATCTGTTATGACTGCAGCTGTATGCACGATGAACATCTTGTAAAAAATATTTAACAGTTTGCATAGATTTAGCTTTATCGTCCATCTTTTTAAGAACTTCCACAGCCTTGTTGCCAAACAGGCGGTCCTGATTTAAGGGAGCATCCAACAATTTAGCTTTAACATGATCAGGTAAAGATTGCTCCTTAAGTCAAGCATGCCTTCTGAGCACAGAACCAGTAACAGCAGCACTGCAAGAGGCCTCTAAAGAATCAAATCCACATTGCAAAGTATGTTTTCCAACCTGTTCAGCAGAATGCATTAAATCCTGTAATTCGTTATTTTCCGCACAGTCAGGAATCAACATCATTTTCTGTTTAAGCAATCCAATAACATGTTGTTGATACTGTAACATATGAATCTGGCAGTTTAAAGCCCTAATGGCCAAGGTTGCGGAAGTGTAAACCTTCTTACCCCATCTATCCAGCACCCTGGAGTCTCTATCAGAAGGGGTAGGATTTTTAACAGTAGAAGCCTTAATGCCCTTGGGTCCCTGTGAAATAGTCTCTGGATCTGCAATAGGATTTTTAAAATGCAACTTGTGTGAACCAGGAACCCTGCAATATCTGTCAGGTTTTCTGGGAGCAGGAGGCAAGGAATCAGGGGCCAAATTATTTTCCAAAAAGGCATCAACAATGTCTAGTACATGAGGAACAGCTAAAGGCCTATGCTGTGGCAGGAGTAAGAAATCCTTAAGCCTCTTTTTTAAATCAGAAAAATCCTGGCTTTCCCAATGGAAAAGCTCCCACAGAGTATGTAAGGTTTCACCAAAAGAAAAATCCTCTGGAGGGGAAGCAGAGGGAATAGAGTCCTCTGCATCAGTATCCTCATAAGTAGATAAGGGCAAATCCAGATCATCAGAAGAATCAGAAAAATCAGAATCCTCGTCAGAAGATTCAACTTCAGTCCTAGGTCTCTTAGGAGGGGGAGGCTGGCTTCCCCTGATTAAAGTTATAAGATCTTCAACCATTCTTATCATTTGTTTTTTAGGCATAGAGCCCTGAGCATGTGGCCTGGGCTTTGTTTTTTTAGGCATGGTTCGAGATTTAGGCCTAAAAGAAGAAGTAGGTGTCAGTTTAATATGCAAGTCCGTAGGCCTGAATACACCCTCAGAAGCCAGTGCCTGCACAGCAGCTCCGGACCCATCCAAGGTAGAGACATCCGCAGGTTCCATAGCTGAAGTACCTCAGCTGCATACTGAACTCCTAATGGGTCTCAGTAGAGGCCTGTGAATCAGAAGTAGCGGGTATTAGGGGCTGCGAAAGCGCCTCACTGAGTACCGGCAAACTGGCGACTGGCTTAGGAGAAGCGTCGTCGGCAGTTTTGGACCTTGGTGGCCTGTCTCTATCTTTATCTTTGCGTTTTTTTCCGGAATCCTGGTAGTCAGATGGCTAACCGACGACATTTTTGGATAATTAAACCGAGAAGCGAAATATTTAGAGGCAAAAATATACCAATGACGGACAGTGCACTGATTAAATAAAGCACAAAATCGACAGCAAGGTATGTCGTGGTCAGGGCCTAGGCAAGGAATACAGTACAAATGAAAATCTTTATGAGGTATTTGCTTTCCACAAGTACTGCAATTATTAACTTTTACTGACATCGGAAGGAGCAAGAAAAAGTTTCCCCAATGGGGTACTTAGCTTTTAGTTGAAGACTTCGGTTCTGAAACTAGAAAATGAAAATTTCAGGAGTCGGCCGACCGGCACTTGCAAACTGCTTCTGCTTCGGGCACCGCACGGCAAGAAAGACTGATGTAATGGCGTCAGCTGCATGTTTTATACCCCTGACACCCTGACGTCATGGAAGAAGGGACAGCAACCGACGCAGGACCCAAGACTTTGTTAATCAGGCCGACTGAGGGCAACCTGCAAGCAGGTTACCCAAATGTAATGACTGCAACAGTGAAACATAAAGAACATCAGAAATCTCGGTTTGGTATTTGCTTTCCACAGGCGAGACAATTGTTAACTTTGTCTGATCAGTTATAGCAAGAAAAAAGGATCCCCAACAGGGTACTTAGCTTAAGAAGACTTCAGGATGATTCAATTCGGAAACGAAAACTCAGGTAGCGGCCGACCGGCACTTGTGCGAACTGCTTCTGCTTCGGGCTCCTTGGCAATAAAGACTGATGTAATGGCATTGGCTGCCTATTTTTATACCCCTGATGACCTGACATCAGTCCTGGAGCAACAGCAATCAACGCAGAAATACGAAGTCTCTGGCACTCAGGCTGACTGAGGACTACCTGCAGGCAGATAACCTAAGTGTGATGACTGCAATAGTGAAACACTAAGAACATCCAGGCTCGTGACTGCTTTTTGGGAGCAGGCTTCGGGACAGACCATTTCCTTCTGTGGACTGTTCTAAGGATGAAAGCAGCAAGATGGGGACTTGAATCCACTTTGTGCTCTGGGCTGAGACAGGAAACACACTTACAATGGAAACCCTTGTGGGGGACTTGTTTGCCACACATCAACTAGAACTACAAACTCTTCAGGGCTAGAATCAGTATCAGACATTAGCTAAACAATCAAACAGGCAAACAGAAATCCTGGAAACAACTACCTATGGGTGCTTATGTTGTTTCTGGAAGTAGGCTGACTGACCAAGCACTGTAAGAGACGCACAGTTCCCCATAACTACACGGCAAAAAAGACCTAAAGATGACATGATATGGCATACCTTTTACACCACCAACATACTTAGGCCTTTGGTGGGAAGGCACTAGCTGAAGCCCAGAAGAAGAGTAAAGCTCTGGAAGCTGGATCAGTGGCAGGCTAACTATAGGCAGAACATCTCGTATGTGAGGACTATAACAGCAAATATTAAGAAGGACATCTAAAGAAAGTCGGCGAATAATACTGGATAACTGAACATGGCCATTCAAAAAGTACAGTTTTGTACCTCCCATAAATGTAGATGTTCGAGTGCTAATACAGCTGCAGTCATAACAGATGGGTTCTCCTGCCGTCAGGCAGGTCCTCGGTCAGCCGAATTCCAAAGTCTAGGTCCGGCGTCAGTTGTCGTCGCTTTTTCCATGATGTCAGTGCGACAGGGGTATAAAGGAACCAGCCGACGCCATTTTCTTCAGTTTTTCTTGCCCCAGATGTCAGGTGCCCCCAGAAGGAAGGCAATACATAAATTTGTGTAATAAAGCAATGCAATATAATCAAAATACAGTAGTTGCAAGCAAATACACCATAAATGAATACCCCAATCAGGTTGTATGAGGAGGTGTTAGCCAATAGGCCTGTCCCAAGAGGGGAAGGAGGGAGGGAAACCTGGACTGCAGCTGTATTAGCACTCGAACATCTACATTTATGGTAGGTACAAAACTGTACTATGTTCATCGTGCATACAGCTGCAGTCATAACAGATGGGTAGAATCCCAAAGCTAAGAAAAGGGTGGTAGGCACTAGGTGGAACTAGGAGGAGCCAGAATGCCCTGCAAGACTGCAGTGGCAAAGCCTGCTCTAGTTTTGGAGTATAATGGTAAGTGGTAGTGCTTGGAGAAGGTATGCACAGAACTCCAAGTGGCTGCTTCCAAAATATCTTTGGTAGGAACTCCTCTGAGGAAAGCTGCAGTGGTAGCTGCGGCCCTTGTGGAGTGAGATCTGATGCCTGTAGGTACAGTTTTGCCATGAAAAGAATAGCAAAAACGTATGCAGTGGGCTATCCATTTTGAGATTGTCTGTTTGGAAATTGGCTTTCCTTGAGCTCCTACAGCATAGGACACACAGAGCTGTTCTGATTTTCTGAAAGGCTTTGTTCTGTCCAAATAATAACGCAGTTGTCTCTGGATGTCCAAGGAATGTAGTAATCTCTCCCCTTTGTTTTGAGGATTAGGATAAAAGGTAGGTAAGTGTATGGTCTGATTCAAAGCTACCCTGGATACCACTTTAGGCATAAAGGACGGGTTGGTTCATAAGGAAACTCTGTCCTGATGGAAGATGATAAAAGGCTGCACAGCCATGAGAGCTTGTAGTTCTGAAACTCTACGAGCTGAGGTAATAGCCAGAAGGAAAGCTGTTTTCCAGGACAAATATTGCAGATCTGATGAGGCAGCTGGCTCAAAGGGAGGCAAGGTCAGTTTTTCCAGAATGAAATTGAGATCTCAAGCAGGTATTGGTTGCTTCCTTGGGGGTCTGAGATTCTTAGCCCCTCTGAGGAACTGTCTTAAGAGAGGGTGAGAGAATAAAGGTGGATCAGTGTTGTATTCTGCAGAAATGGCTGAGGCATGGATTTTGATGGAGGAGAATGAAAGCCCACTGCTTAGCAACTCAGCTAGATACTGTACTATTTGAGGTAAATTCAGTTTTCTAGGATCCTGGCCCTTTTTCTCATTCCAAACACAAAACCGTTTCCATTTTGCGGAGTAAGCTTTTCTAGTTGACGGCCTTCTGGCCTCCAAAATGACATCCTGCACCTCCTTGGAGAGTAGAGTCTGTTGTGATGCTAAGGAATCTTCCATGCGGCTAGATTGAGTGTTTTTAGCTGGCTGTGAAGAGTTTTGAAGCTGTGCTGAGTCAGGAGAAGAGGCATTAGAGGCAGGGTCCATGGTGGGGAATGCGTCAGGCTCCTCAGGAGTGGGTACCAGTGTTGTCTTGGCCAGTCTGGAGCAATGAGAATCATCTTTGGTCTGTCTGCTCTGGTTTTCAGTAGTACTTTGGGCAGCAGAGGAAGAGGTGGGAAGGCATACACTGTCATTGAAGTCCAACTGAAAGAGAGTGTGTCCACTCTCCAGGCCTTTGGATGGAAAATCCTTGAGCAGAATTTTGTCAATTGGTGATTTTTGTGGGAGGCAAAGAGATCTATGTCTGGCCTTCCCCATGCTTGGATTATTTCTGTAAAAACATTTGGATGCAACTTCCATTCGTGTGGATCTGTCATATTTCTGCTTAGGTTGTCTGCCAGCGTGTTTTCCTTGACTGGCAGGTACTGTGCTTGTAGTTCGATTTGTAAGTCCATGGCCCTGTTCCAAAGTGACATGGCCAGTCTGCATAGGGGGTATGAATGCGTTCCTCCCTGCTTGTTTATGTACCACATAACTGTGGTGTTGTCCGTTCTTATCAATAGTTGACCTGGTTGCAGAAGGTCTTTGAAAGCTATAATAGCATTTATTACTGCTAGCATTTCCTTTTGATTGATGTGGAGGTGCTTTTCTTTTTGGGACCATTTGCCCTGAATGCACCGATCTGTCATGTGCGCCCCCCAGGCGTAGTCCGAGGCGTCTGTTGTGATGACTTGATTTGCTTGAGGCTTGCTGAATGGAAGACCTGTGTTTGTTTGGCATGCTTGAGCCCACCACAGAAATTCCTTTTGTAGACATGGAATTAGTGGTATTATTGTTTCCAAACTGTGGCTGTGTTGAGACCATAGGTTTTTCAGGTACCATTGAAGTTTCCTCATATGCATCTTTGCACATGGGATTAGTAAGATGCAAGATGCCATGAATCCCAGAGCCTGCAGGATTTTCCTTGCAGTCAGCCTGGTGCAATTTGCTAGTGCTCTGAAGTATTGAGTTAGTTGCCCCTGCTTCTCTGGCGTGAGGTAGGCCATCTGGGTGTTTGTGTCCAAGTTGGCACCCAGGAAAATTATCTTCCGAGAGGGTATTGGCCTTGATTTCTTTTTGTTGACTGTGTACCCCAGAGAGTTCAACAACATTATTACATAAGCCAGATGTTTCAGAAGAATGTGCTTGCTGTCCGCTTGGATCAGGCAGTCGTCCAAATAGGGGTATATTTGTATCCCTTGAAGTCTGCAGTAGGCAATTACTGATGCCAGGCATTTCGTGAATACTCTGGGCGCAGTAAATAAGCCAAAGGGCAATGCAGAGAATTGATAATGGGTTGAACCTGCAAGAAATCTGAGGTATCTTCTGCAATTTTGTCTGACTGGGACATGCAGGTATGCCTCCTTGAGGTCCAATGTTACCAGCCAAGACTCCTTGCCCAGCATGGGAAGAAGCTGCTGTAGAGTGAGCATCTTGAATTTTGGTACGAGTAGAAATGTGTTTAGGATGGATAGGTCCAAAATAGGTCTCCAATCTTTTCCCTTCCTTGGTAACAGGAATAGTCTGGAATAAAAACCTTGACCTTGTTCGTGCGTAGGTACCCCTTGAATCGCTTTCATGTTTATGAGAACTGTAATTTGCTTTTGTGCCTCTGCCCTTTGATTGTGTGGCAGGTTTGGCATGCCTCTCATTTTTGGAAGGGTGTGAAAATGGAATCTGTAGCCTCTGTTTATAATGTCCAGGATCCATTTGTCTTTTGTGACAATATGCCAATTTTTTGAAAATAATGCCAGTTTTCCTCCTAAGGGGGCTGCCATTTGAGTCTTGCTTGGCATGCAATGGGGAAAGTCATTGGGTTTGCTTTCTGAATGATTGCGAGTTATCCTCACCACCTCTTTGTGTAGGAGCTTGCCATTGTCTGCCTCTAAATGATCCTTGGGATTGTCCCCTACCCCTCGGGCGCCTGTATCTACCTCTTTGGGGTCTGTCCGTGGCTGGAAAGGACCAATTTTTGGAAGGCCAATTTCTACTGAAACATGGGGGTTGTACCTGTAGAAAATCTTTCACAGTTTGCATTGATTTAGCCTTTTCCTCCATTTTCCTTAATACGTCCTCAGCATTAGCACCAAATAATACATCCTTTTGTAGAGGGGCATCTAGTAATTTAGCTTTGACATGATCAGGCAAGGTTTGTTCCTTGAGCCAGGCATGTCTACGCACGAATCGATCCTGTAACAGCAGCTCTACATGAGGCCTCTAGAGCATCAAAACCACATTGTAAGGTATGCTTACCCACTTGTTCTGCACTATGCATCAAATCCTGCAACTCCTTCAAGTCTGGTTGTTCAGGTTGTGACATTTTACTTTTCAATTGTGATAACAAAAACTGTTGGTATTTTAGCATATGGAACTGACAGTTTAAGGCCCTCATGGTTAAGGTAGCCGAGGTATATACCTTTTTCCCCACCTTTCTAAGGATCTGGAATCTCTCTCGGAAGGTAATGGATTTTTAGCAGTGGAGGCCTTAATTCCCTTGGGGCCCTGTGAGATGGTTTCTGGGTCAGCAGCATGGCTTTTGTATAGAAATTGGTGAGAGTCAGGAACCCTGTAGTACCTGTCAGGCTTGACTGGGGCTGGAGGCAGAGAATCCGGGTTAAGGCAGGCCTCCGAGTAAACATCATCTAGGATGTCCAAGACAGGAGGTATAGCCAGAGGCCTGTGCTGAGGTAGCAAGAGAAATTCCCTAAGCCTTTTCTTGGAATCTGAATAATCTTGGCCTTCCCAGTGGAAGTGTCCCTTAAGGTATGCAAAGTTTCCCCAAATGAGTAATCCTCTGGGGGGGGGATACAGAAGGAATGGACTCCTCTGCATCAGAGTCTTCAAAAGGGGAGTAAGAATGTTCCTGATCATCAGAGTGCTCTGAAATAATGGAGCCCTGATCAGAGGAGGGGGATTCTTCCTCCACTCTGGGCCTTTTGTCCGGTGGGGGCTGAGAACCCCTGATAAGAGTAATTAAATCCTCAGCCATTTTGAGCATCTGTTTTTTAGGCATGGGGCCTGGGGATGGGCCCTGTGTAGCTTGTCTCTTAGAATGCATGGCTGCTTTAGACTTAGTGAAAGCCTTGATGGAAAAAGAAGAGGAAGTTCTGAAGACACCTTGAGTGGAGGTAGACCTGTCCACATTGTGAGGTTCAACGCCAGGAGTGGCTTCGGTATCTGTAGTCGGGGTGTGGGCCGAGGAGCCTGCGATCTCAGGCACAGGAGACACCGCCAATGAAGTGTCGTCGGTAGTCAGGGGCTGCGTAGGCGCCTTGCTGAGAACCGGACCACGTGTAGTCGGCTTTGGCATGGTGTCGGTAGAGGCCGCGGACCTCGTGTGTCGGTCCTTATCTTTGCGTTTTTTAGACAAAACTGGAGTCGGAGTATCCGACGACATAATATAGTTAAATGTTTTTCCAAAATAATGCTGGGTGAACTCCGCCCGACGCTTAATAGTGCGTTTGTTGAATGTAGCACAAAAGCTACAGGCCGAAACGTCGTGGTCTGGGCCTAAGCAAGGTATACAGAGGGAATGGAAATCCTTATGCGGTATTTGCTTCCCACATGAAATACAATTGTTAACTTTGTCTGACATCGGTCTGAGGCAAGAAAAGTTTCCCCAACGGGGTACTTAGCTTTCAAGAAGACTTCGGTTTCCAAATTTTCATAATTTCAGGAGCTGGCCGACCGGCACTTGCGAACTGCTTCTGCTTCGGACACCGCGCGGCAAGAAAGACTGAAGAAAATGGCGTCGGCTGGTTCCTTTATACCCCTGTCACACTGACGTCAGGGAAGAAGCGACGACAACCGACGCCGGACCTAGACTTTGGAATTCGGCCGACTGAGGACCCATCTGTTATGACTGCAGCTGTATGCACGATGAACATCAGAAAAGATGACAAGAAAGATTACTAAACCACGGAAGATTCCCACTCCATTTAGGTATGCTACAAATTACAAACCATAAACCTACCCCAATGACTGCTTGTTTCAGTGCTTGTAAACAGGATCCACAAAACATTCATCCATGTGGCAAGGAAAACAGAGGAAAGGCAGACTTTGTTACTGAAGCAAATGCTAAGTAAATTATATATCATTTACTTTAATTCCTTGGACAGAGGTGTCACTAAAGTATGACTAGACAGTTTGTTCTGGATTACATTACTTCAACTGTCCTTCTCAGGTTACAATGCCATACCTATACAAAATAAATAGGAATGTTTCTAATTTGAAGACAAACAATGTAAGCTACATCTGCTGTTGAACACTAATTGTTAACTGCTCCACAACAACACTTGCAAAAACTGGAAGCTTAAGGGAGGTAAGAGTTTCTCTTCCACAGTTAAGAAGACTGACCCTGTATGTACTTGGTGCTCGCCAGCACACCCAGCATATCACTGCCTGTACTTGCTTCTGACTGGCAGAATGGCAGGACAATTTCTGGCTATCAATACCACCTGGATTTTCAAGGCCCTTTTTCTGAACCTAATCCAAACTGGCAACATGTACTTGCTCTAAAATAACAAAACAAATGCTAAAGCTCTCACTCAGCTAAGTTTTTTTTAACACTAAATGGAAAATACATCACACAGAAAAGCATCATTGTGTAAATTGTCTCCAAAAATGCTACTACCTTCTCAGCAGTGACCACTAGGATGCTCACTACCTTATTTATATGAGAGCGTCAACTAAGGAATCACATCTAACAAATGAAAACAAAACGTAAGAATGAAAATTCTTGTCACTACAAAGTACTAATACTCATCCACTGCTTCTCTGGACACCAAATGATTCTATAAGGAAATGGAATGCCTTTTAGGTGGAGTGTCTTAACAATTGTTTTTATTCAAAAGGCAAAAAAAAAAAAAACTGACACAGAAGCCCTATGCCAAGTTCACTGCATTTCAGTTGAAAACACACCAGTGCTAATACAGAAAGTACAGTTATGTACACTTACCATAAATGTAGATATTAGAGTGTATTCACTGTTGCAGTATTCACATATGGGTTATCCGCCTCCCGGTAGCCCTCAGTCAGCCCGAATACCAAAGTCCTTGGTATATCTTGTCGGCTACCACAGGTTGTAAAACTGATGTCAGTATGTCAGGTATAAAGGGAGGCAGCTGACGACATTTCCTCAGTTTTTCTTGCCTTAACTGTCAGAAGCCCCCAAAAGAAGGCTAATCCAGGAATGGTAGCACCCTGGACACGTCATACAAAAAATAAAAATCCACAGTCTGTGCCTTAGGAAAAAAGGGGGAAAGGAGGGTGGGAAACCAGGACTGCAACAGTGAATACACTCGAACATCTACATTTATGATAAGTGTACACAACTGTACTATGTTCTTCGTGTTTCACTGTTGCAGTCATCACATTTGGGTAGACTCGAAAAGCTAAGTATGGGAGGAGGCATTTAGATAGCATTAGGACTAGCTATAAGCCAGCCCTGGATTTAGAGAAAATTGGTAAATGGTAATGTTAAGTCCAGGTAGCAGCTTTTAGGATGTCCCTGGTAGGTACACCTCTGAGAAAGACTGTAGAGGTAGATGCAATCCCTGGTTGAATTGGTTCTAATCCCCTGTGGGATAGGTTTTCCATGGTGCTTATAGCAGAAATGAATGCAATGGCCTATCCATTTAGAAATGGTTTACTTTGAAATAGCCTCCCCCCAGCCCCTGCATCAAATGCCACCAGCAGTTGTTTAGATTTCCTTTGAGGTTTAGTCCTGTCCAAGTAAAATCTAAGTTGTCTGTGCACATCTAATATCCTTTCCCCTTTGTTCTGTGGATTAGAATAAAAGGCTGGCAAATGAATGGACTGATTAAGAGCCACACTGGATACCACCTTGGGCATGAAGGATGGATTGGTCCTGAGGGACACCCTGTCCGCATGAAATATGATGAAAGACTCCACTGCCATAAGGGCCTGTAGTTCAGATACCATTCTTGCTGAGGTAATTGCTAAAAGGAAGGCTGTTTTCCAAGAAAGGAATTTTAACTCTGTACTTGCAGCTGGCTCAAAAGGAGGAAGAGTGAGTTTTTCCAATACAAAGTTAAGGTCCCAGGCTGGAGTTGGGGCTCTCCTGGGTGGTCTTAAGTTTTTGGCCCCTCTGAGGAACTGCTTGAGCAGTAGATGAGAGAAGATGGGTGGTTCTGTGTTGTAATGAGCTGAAATGGCTGAGGCGTGAATTTTGATTGAGGAAAAAGAAAGGCCCTTGGTCAAGCATCTCAGTTAAGTATTGAAGAATCTGAGGTAAATTGGGCACTGCTGTGTCCATCACTTGAGATTGGTTCCAGGCACAGAATCTTTTCCATTTTTCAGCATAAGATTTTCTAATACTAGGCCTCCTTGGCTCCAAAAAGACATCCAACACTTGTCTGCTGAGGGATGGTAATGGAGAGATTAGGAAATTAGCCAGGCTGCCAGGGTCAGGGTTTGAAGCAGAGGTTGCAGAATCTGGCTCTCCTGCTGTGACAGCAGTGTAGGGGTATGAGGCAGGTGCCATGGAGCCAGGAGTGCCAAACTGCGCAAGGGGGGGTAATCAGTGTTGGCGTAGCCAGTCTGGTGCAATCAATATCATCCTTGGTTTGTCCTGTTTGATCTTTAGTAGAACTATGGAGATGAGAGACAGAGGAGGAAAAGCATAAACTGATTAATTTTTCCAGCTAAAGGACAGAGAATCCACTTTCCAAGCTTGTTTGTGGGGAGTCCTTGTGCAGAATTTGTCCAACTGGTAGTTTTGGGGGGAGGCAAACAGGTCTATATCTGGGCTCTCCATTTGTTTATCAACATGTTGAATATCTTTGGTTCCAGTTTCCACTTGTGTGGGTCCATGAGATTTCTGCTGAGTTCGTCTGCCAGTGTATTTAGTTTTTCTGGCAGGAACTGAGCCTCTAGATGCACTTGGTAGCTCAAGGTTGTGTTCCACAGAGCCATGGCTAGTCTGCAGAGGGGGGTAAGAATGGGTACCCCCCTGCTTGTTTATGTATCACATAACAGTGGTGTTGTCTGTCCTTACCATTAATTGCCCTGGAAGAATGTGGTCCTTGAAAGCTGTCAGAGCATTCTGTACAGCTAACATTTCTTTTTGATTGATATGCAGGTGCATTTGACTTGGGTTCCATTTGCCCTGAATGCACTTCCCTGCCAGGTGAGCCCCCCATGCATAGTCTGATACGTCTGTTGTTAAGGTTTGGGCAGCAGAGGGTAGAGTGAATAGTAGTCCCTTGTTTTGGTGGCAGGCTTCTGCCCACCAAAGGAACTCTAACTGTAGGCAAGGTATGATAGGGATCATTGCTTCTAGACCCTGAGAATGTTGACACCATAGGCTTTTTAGATACCACTGTAGTTTCCTCATATGCAGTCTTGCATATGGAATTAGTAAAATGCAGGAGGCCATGAACCCCAAGGCTTGCAGCATTTGCCCTGCATATAGAAGGGTTTTTGTGGCCATTAGTTTGAAGAAAGTTGTCAAATGAATTTGTTTCTCTGGGGTGAGGAAAGCCATCTGGGAAGTTGTGTTCAAGCTTGCTCCCAGGAATATAATTTGTTGACGGGGAACCAGATGTAATTTCTTTTCATTTATGGTGTACCCCAGACAAGTTAACACCTTTTGTACAAATGCCAGATGATTCAAAAGTATGTCCTGGCTTTCTGCCTGAATTAGACAATCGTCCAGGTATGGGTATATTTAAATGTTTCTTTGCCTGCAAAATGCAATGACTTGAGCTAGGCACTTTGTGAATACCCTGGGCGCAGTAAATAAGACAAAGGGCAGTGCAGAGAACTGACAGTGCATGTAGCCAAGACAAAGGGCAGTGCAAAGAACTGACAGTGCATGTAGCCAAGACAAAGGGCAGTGCAGAGAACTGATAGTGCATGTAGCCTGCTTTGAAGCATAGGTATCTTCTGCAAGATTCCCTGATTGGGATGTGCAGGCAGACTTCTTTTAAATCCAGTGTTGCCAACCAGGCATCTTTGCCTAGCATAGAAAGTAACTGGTGAAGAGTTAGCATCTTGAATTTTGGAATCACCAAAACGGTGTTTAATATAGAAAGGTCCAGGACAGGATGTCAAGAGTTGTCTTTTCTGGGTACCAGGAAAACTCTTGAGTAGAAACCTTGCCCCTTTTCCTCTTCTGGTACAGTATGAATAGCCTTTATGCTTGAGAGAGAGAGAGTACTTGATTTTGAGCCTCTGCCCACTGATTTGGGGGTAGAGCTGAACAACCATTTGGGGTTGGTAATGTGTGGAAGTGAAATCTGTATCCTTGGGAAACTATATTTAAAACCCATTTACCCTGGGTAGAGAGTTCCCAGTTTTTTGCCTGCAGAGCAATCTTTCCCCCTAAAGGAGCAGTCAGTTGAGAAGGGTTTGGAAGTTTTAAGGTTAAGTCATTGAGACAGCTTACCACAGGGTGGAGTCTTACTACGCCCTGATTTGGAAGTGGGGGCCCCCCACTGTTTAGTCCTGTGCGTACCCTTGGAATGAAACCTGGGTGTTCTGCTGGTTCTGAGTTTGGACTGAGAAGGCCTGGAAGAGGCAGGAAAAGACAAATTCTTAGAGGGCTAATGCCTAATAAATCTTGGAGGTTGTACTTGTAAGAAATCTTTAACAGTTCGTATAGATTTAGCTTTTTCCTCCATCTTTTTAAGAACTTCTGCTTTGTTGTCAAACAGGTGGTCCTGATTTAAGGGAGCATCCAGCAATTTAGCTTTAACATGATCTGGCAAAGATTGCTCCTTAAGCCAAGCGTGCCTTCTAAGTACATACCCAGTGACAGCAGCACTGCAAGATGCCTCTAGTGAATCAAAACCACATTGCAAAGTATACTTTCCAACCTGTTCAGCAGAATGCATTAAATCCTGTAAATCCTTATTTTCAGCACAGTCAGGAATCAACATCATTTTCTGTTTAAGCAATCCAATGATATGCTGCTGATAATTTAACATATGAAACTGGCAGTTTAAGGCCCTAATGGTCAAAGTTGCACAAGTGTATACTTTCTTACCCCATCTATCCAGCGTCCTGGAATCTCTATCAGAGGGGGTACGATTTTTGGCAGTAGTAGCCTTGATGCCCTTGGGTCCCTGTGAAATGGTCTCAGGTTCCGCAGTATGATTTTTAAAAAGGAACTTGTGAGAGTCAGGAACCCTGTAATATCAGGCTGTCAGGGAGCAGAAGGTAGAGTCAGGGGCCAAGCTAGATTCAGAAAAAGCATCATCAACGTCTAGTACAGGAGGGATAGCTAAAGGCCTGTGCTGGGGCAGGAGTAAGAAATCCCCAAGCCTCTTTTTAGAATCAGAGTAATACTGGCTTTCCCAGTGAAAATGCTCCCTAAGAGTATGCAGGGTTTCACCAAAAGAGAAATCCTCTGGGGGGGGGGGGGAGCAGAGGGAATAGAGTCCTCTGCATCAGAATCCTCATAGGTAGATAAGGGTAAATGCTGGTCCTCAGAGGAAACGGACATTTCAGAATCCTGGACAGACGTATCATAAGCAAATTCAGTCCTAGGTCTCATATGGGGAAGGTTGGCTTCCCCTAATTAAAGTAATAAGGTCTTCAGCCATTCTTATCATCTGTATTTTAGGCATAGATGCCTGACCATGTGGTCTGGGCGTCGGTTTTCTAGGCACAGTTCGAGTTTTAGGTCTTGAAGAAGAAGATGGCATCAGTTTAATATGGAAGTCAGTAGGCCTGAATACACCCTCAGAAGCTGGTGCCTGCACAGCGGCTCCGGACCCATCCAAGGTAGAGACATCCGCAGGTTCCACAGTTGAACCATCTCGCGGCATACCGGACTCCGAATGGGTCTCAGTAGAGGCTTGCAAATCTGAAGTAGTGGGTAGCAGGGGCTGCGAAAGCACCTCACTGCGTACCGGCAAACTGGAGACTGGCTTAGGAGAAGCATCGTCAGC